>NW_027481884.1:0-504339 GCF_965637985.1 Blastobotrys vanleenenianus | reverse complement strand
AGGCTACTTAATGTTCTGCCATTGATTTATTTTAATGTTTATATTGAGCCGGCTGTTGAAGCCCAATGTTTAGACACAGTCTTCCTTAGCGTTAGCTCAGACTATAATCAAGATATATTATTATTATGACTGGATATTTTGTGGACTGGATATAGGTATCCCAGGCTACTTAATGTTCTGCCATTGATTTATTTTAATTTTTATATTGAGCTGGCTGTTGAAGCCCAATGTTTAGACACAGTCTTCCTTAGCGTTAGCTCAGACTATAATCAAGATATATTATATTATATATCAAGAGAAACAAAAAGAGTGTGTATTGAGCCGCACAATATGAGGCTCATGAAGTTTTAGTTTTGAGATATTTGTGCATATAGCGAAATAGATGCTTCTGTTTAAAACCATTATTTTTTATTTTGAACAAATATAGAGCTTTGATTAATGAATGGCTCTCCAGTAAGCATAGTTGTACGTCCGGGCTGCTAAATCGGTTTAAATTTAATGAATGAGTAATACGCTTGAATGAATCGTCTGTATCTCGAGCCCGTTGCGACTGCGTCGCCAAGTTAGGCTTATAGAGTACAGTAACACGCTTATAGATGATATTAGAAGCACCAGGATTAGAATGGAAGTTGATATCCTTTGAGTAGTGGCAATAGAGGGGGACTGCTGTTTTATCTGAAAACGGTAGAACGGGTAAAAAACTGGGAATTATAAGCCTAACTGGTTCACACAGGTATCCCAGGCTACTTAATGTTCTGCCATTGATTATATTTTAATGTTTATATTGAGCCGGCTGTCTTCCTTAGCATTAGCTCAGACTTTAATCTAGATCTATTATTAACTGGTTCACCAAACGGAAGCGCACAGGGCACATAACCTGTTGAGGTTGTGGAGCACAAACAATATTATTCACAGGTTACGAGTTACGACAGAATACCGCATACGGTGAAGTGACCAAGTGTGACAATAGCACACTCCTGTAAACTTGGTATGATCCAAAATCACGAAACGCTGAAACAGATGTAACTCGTAACCTGTGAATATTATTGCTTGTACTCCACAACCTCAACACGGCAACGGGCGTAAAATACAGAATCTTGTCATTCAAAGAGAGTTCAAGCATTGAGTGAATAAATTGTGGATGAATGAGTTGTCCGTCTTTTAGCCGTTAGGACTGAGCCATCAAGCTATGCTTGCAAAGTATATAGCAATTCAACATATTTGCCCGCTTAGGATATGTTTCCACATATTATTACAGATCAATGGAAGTCAAAGCCGTTGGTTGATGGGGCCGACTTCATTACTGTCCTGGCGCTATTGGCTTGAAGGAAAACCCTTCAATGTACAAGCAATGATATGGGAACACCAATGACGGCACTGTTTCCGCAAGATGCCGGGGAAGAACCGTGCAAACTACGTGAATATGGGTATTCATGTAACGAGGGATTGCGGTAAGAGCCCCGGAAATCAACCATTGTCAGGTGTTGAGTAGGGTCAAAGGTGGAGCCCTGGCAAGGAGCGGAAGTGACGTTTAAAACTAATGCTATTCAGGGCTCTGTAATCCACGCACAATTTTATACACAATCATAAGAGAACAAGAGCTCCAAATGGACATATTTTCTACCAAGCTGTCTTTAAGGATATCCAATTCTTGAAACGGTAGATGATATGGGGGCCTCGACTCCAAATCGATTCGGTGGTTCGCAATTCCCTTAGGCGGCAATCTTTCCAGCAAATGAGCGATAATTTCTGCGTACCGGTAATATCGTATTCCTGGAGGCAAATGCCTCGGGTTTAAAGGCACACCGGCTCCTGCCCGGCCACAATTCAAGGCAAGTTTGGCAGGCTTATGAATGACATTAGCCCGGTCAGCTGTCTTGAACATAAAAGTGACGTGGTTTTTTATTCCTTTGAGTCCCGAAGTATATCGCCGCAAGATGCTATCATAGAGGATTCCATAACCTTGCGGTTAACCATGCCAACTAAAAAATCGAATCGAATACCTTATAGTCTGGCATTTTCTTGTACAATATCTCGAAAGATTCGACTATATTTCCACCACCGAAGTGAATTGGCGAAGTATCGAATTTATCCATGATTCGTTCCTCATAGTTAGGGAGGCAACAAAATCCTCATAGCCAATCTCCAGACAACACACAAATTGAGAGGATCGCCAGTAAGGTAAAACGCCACAAGGTTCATTTACTTTTCTGCATCAAGGTGGACAGTTTGAAAATATTGTGCTGTCCCGAGGATCTACTTGTTGATAACCTAAGCATTGCGTTTACCATCCGTAAACCGGAGGCTTGGGGAGGAAAAAAACAACGTGATCTTGGGGAAGAGATCAACAAGATCTTGGTTCATGGGGAACAGTATGCCTTCGTCGAGATGGGAAATGATCAAGTAGATCAACGAGGTCCTCGGGATTCAAGAAGCAAGTTTTTCTCGAGAGCCTTTACAAGTGGAAGGGATACAACCATTGTCAGTAGTGAACGAATTCAATGAATCAGCAGAAGCCAATGACTCAACATAATTCAATGGTCGTATTGAAAAAGCAAAATACTGAACTGGGTCGGATATCTATAATATGTTGTTCGCTGTCAAGTTTGATTGATGCTGTCGCTGTTTCTTTGTGAAGACTGATTGATTTCTTGTAAAGGCTAACGCCATAATCAAGCTGAATTGTTACACCATCAGAGCACAGACGACATAACCCAAACAACGAAAGCCGCCATGAGATTAACTGGTTACCAGAGTACTGTAAAATATTCAATTCAATTATCTTAAAACATAAATAATAAGCTAAACATGGGTACCTGGCTAACCAAAGTAAACCTTCTCAATCATGTCGTCATCGTCGAGGACAACGTTCATTCTAAAAAGTTAGCCTGGAGTGAGCTCAATATTGTACACTTACCGATCCGGGTTCGAATCGTGAGTCAGGATAACGCCTTTAGTAACCACACGATGTGGGTTGGGCAACTCAGACTCCAAAACTTCATCATGCTCCGTTTTCCCCTATCAATTGTTAGCAGCGATCAAATCGCTACAAAAGCACTTACCTTAGTATGTCGAATAAGGTACTTGCCCATCAGCTTGTGCTGCCATTCTTCGGACGCAGCCTTCATAGTTTCCTGCTCCATCTGTAAGTTGTGCTTATGCTCCATTTTGAAGTTATTTCGCGAGGATCGACGATAGTTCTGGAAGCTTAAATATGTGCCTGGGACGTTCAAGGGTATTGAATACACAAGTCTCTTATCAGTGCCAATAGTAAAGATGCTAATTGCAGCCTGGTAGGTTATAAAAAGAAGTATATTGAATACACAAAGGCTCATATTTATATTCAATGGATGGGGTGGTTCGATTGTCAACCGAGACATTTCACTTAGCAAAGGCCAGTGAAACTTGGGGGAGGTACACCTAACTTGTCGCGTCATGGGATTGCTCTCATGTTTTACAATACAGTGTAGAGTTAAGCCCCAGCGCTACATCCACGGCAAGGGCGGTCTAGGCTATCTGTTACACTTCGGTGGTTCGCTGCGCGAGCCACTACAAAACGAAGGTGGGACTGCGTAGGAGGTAAGGCTATCTCGGTGGTCTGAAAGGTTTAGGGGAGTCAGAAGTGGATACGTGAGTCCGACGTCCGAAAAATATTTGGCCCCTTGCAGGTAGGACGTACGGACCCGACTTTAGAGAGTGCATGGATCGCTGGTAGCGGACTTAACTTTAGAGCGCGCATAGAAAACGAGTACCATGGGCAGACCAAGAAGGAAGATATCGAAACAAAAGGCTGCGCTGCGGTCGCTACAGAAGCAGAAGCAGAAGGAAGTGGACAAGGTTATCCAAGAGGCAGCAGAAGTTGAAGAGCTCAAAAAGCGACAAAAAGAGCGCAGGAGACGACTGTTGGGTTATGACAACGACCAGGACGAGGACTACGACGATGATGATGACGACGAAGAGTATTATGATGAGGAAGGGAATGGCGATAGCGACTGTGACACTCAGTGTACCAACCCAGAGTGCATGAACTTTTCAGTAGAAGCGTGTGAAGCATACCAGATGCCTTCGAACGCTATTTTGGTGAAGACAGATGGGCTTGAGACTCTGCCTTCGCGCGACGATTTGATGTTCATTGAAGACTCGCACAATAAGCAGTACGACGTTGTAAGCGTCCAGCGGACCAACAGCAGCGAGAACCGCTATCTTATTTCAATGGCGACACTGCAAGAGCTAGAGCGGGTCATTGCTGACGACAATAAGGTGTATCTTGCGAGGATGGAGCTGGACGCCTATGTCATGCCAACTGGTACCGAGGACGATTTCTTCCGTGACCACCATATGAAGAGGTACACGGATGAGAGCAAGGTGATGCCGTGGTATTCTACATTGCGTAATGATTTGGGCCTGGGGCTGACTTTTGAATACGAGAGGAACAAGACAAAGTATGATTCGTTGCGGTCGGTAATTTCCCGGGGATACCAGCTAATCCAGGCCAGGGAAGAGGAGAAGGACGATTTTTACTAACAAGTGCTGAATTGCCTAGCATAATTTTAAAGACAAATTGGAATTCGGGGAAACTACAAATGCTTAGTACCTATCGAATTCTGGTAAACCAACAGGATTACGACGAATTCTGGTAAACCAACAGGATTCCGACGTGGGATTCCGATTTTCCCATAACACAACTGGACTCTAATTCTAAAAAAACATTGGAATTCGAAGTCTACAAAACACACCAAGGGACGAATTCTCATCCCCAACCAGATTATCAAGTGGGATTCAGGATGTTTCTCATAACAACTGGTATCTAATAGCGGACGTGAACTCTGAGGCAGTATCTAATGAAATTCAACGGCAATTGAACGACAGCACTTGAGATCAAGATATGCACATCAAAACTTTCATAAACCGACTGATCTACGCTAATAACGGACGTGCGTAAAAATCGAGGTTCAAGCGAAATCCTAAATGTTAATATGGTAATATGGCTATGCAACTATTGTACTATGAACGAGTGGTGCCCGCCCAGTCAATGACCTTCAAGCTGGTCACGACAATAAATATAGTGGTGGGGAGAGTAAGGACGACGTACCCCCAAAACAGTACGCCCGCCATCTCTTTCTCAAATATCTCATTCAATTGACAAATCTGAGAGAGCTGGATGGCCGGTGGCGACATGGTCAGGATGAATGCCACCAATAAAAAGATTGGGTCGTCGAGGATGGAAATTTTAATGTACTTGACGGAACATGCAATAATGGGCAGCAACAGAATCGATGGTAGCACCATTCGCGACAACAATGAAGCGGCAATGATCTTATTGTGGTGCGTCGACGGAGGCTCCGTATCATGCTCATCCGGGGCCAGGTTGGCGCCCAATACCACCAAGATCATAGGGATTGCAACACCCCCGAGCTGGCTGATTGCCTTGGTAATGGTATGCTCGACAAAGCTGTCGCTCTCAAAGAAATAATACTTCAAGCTTGGCACCGATGCAACGATAATTGCCAGTAGCATTGCCCAAATGGGTGGGTTCAAAAAGGACACAACCTTATCGTAGAACCGCTTCACTAGCTTGAGAGCTGGATGCGTTTCGAACAACGATTGTCGCGTGGCGGCCGTCCCACTCCAATCGGTACTGCTACTGCTGCTGAGGTTGCTCATTGAGAGGGTAGACGAAGAGCCGCTTGAAGAGCCGCTTTGCAGCGGGTCGACGTGGACTTTTGGAGCCGGTTTTGGCGCGTCCTCCGCATGGTGTCGATGCTGGCCGTTAGTGTTGTATGTCTGGGCCTGGCCAATTAGCAAGCGAGACTCTTCGTCGGATGGACCTTGCTGCTCCAGCACCTCAATGGGTTGGGGAGCCAAAAGCGTATTGTAGCCCCATGACCACCGAATGATCTGGCCCAGCTGCTGAAATATGAGCAAGTACAAGATGCCGCGAGAGGCGACATCGTCCGGATTGTCGTTTGGTAAGTCAGGCCACGCCAGGTTGGGCAGCGTGTACGCCAAACTCACCGTAAGCGACACGGGGAGCGAGTTGGAGTTACCAAACACCGCCATTGCCGTGACAAAGTTTGTTTCGGGCAGGCTGAGCTTCATGATGCGGCTCGTTACCCGGGCGCATGCGTACGAAATACCCGTGGTAATGACAAATAACACGGGGATAATGGCGATATCAATCAGGGCCTTGAGCGAGAGCGACCCGGCGAGCTTGTTAAACACCAGGCACGGTGTAAACAGGTACACATTCAACGTTGACACATGGCGTTGGACCGAAGGGGTCAGAATATGGTACCGGGCAGCAAGAAAGCCAAATAGACACACAATGACTGTCTGCGAGACCGCCTGGAGAGTCAGTAGCGCTATGTCTACGTAGAAACTGGTCCCAGTTGTATCCATGAATTTGTCCGAATATAATAAAATGAGTAAAAAAAAAAAGAAGACAAGAAAGAAATCAATTGTACAAGATTAATAAAACAAGCTTTCAAGCAGTTGCGGTCCAGTGGCTTTGCTGCCCCCAACTTTGTCTCATGGGTTGCAGGCGGAATGCACACGTAACGCCCTATCAAATCAGTCCTCTCTGACGCTCTTCATCTTTTGGTACGTACGTAATAAATATGTCGCCACTGCTGGCTGTCTGGAACATGAATCGTTGATATCAGGGCCATCTCATACTAACACCTGCACGGTCCCCGACGTACGATTGGCCGATCGACTAAGAAAGGAACCCAAAGTTAGACCTCCCCCGCAAGCCGCACACCCAACAAGGGTTCCTATAACCCATAGCCTTGGACACGGATTTTACGCAGGTATGAGGAATTTTATTATATTGGTGGTGCTATCAGGTCGGAGCATTTCGTGATATCTGCTTTCTGTGGCGGGAATAATTTTGTCCTGATCAGGGCGGCAATCTGTCGTTATCTGATGGGGGAAATCCCGGCGGAGTGGTACGATGAGGCGCAATGTCTTGGCCCTGCGTCGCCCCCGTTAGCCGCTTATTCCTTCTATTACCGGTACCTGGGACTAGAACTCTATTGTATACGAGATATTGGATTACGGTAGAGCATAATCCGGTGAAGGACTACATGTTCTTGGTTACTCGGGTATTTATTAACTGAGTAGCTTTATGCAGTGTAGAGAAAATATCGTCTACAGAAGTCCTAAAAGTGTGATACCGGTAGTGCCGGTAGTACACTGGTAATCGACCCCGACCGCCTTGATTTGGAACTTTGTACTGGATTCTGGTAACTGGTTCTTCTCTGGTACACTCTATTAGAAACTTCGGTATGAGAGACGTCATGTACTTAGATTACTCCGCCCGAGGGCAACGGACTTTAATCAAGATCATTGAGACATGGGGTTTACCAGTATCGTATGGCATGTGTAGATTGAGTTAAGGTAGTACATGTACTTGATGCAATAATTATTCATTCTGTGGGGATACCCCCATCTTAGATCTTGGTGAATTAATCAGTCGATATGGATTAGCCATTTACTTCCGGTGTGCTTTGATCAGTCTATATGAACTAGCTGGATGGAAGTTGAAACTCACAGACATTTTTCGTATTCTCAGACACAAGTGCACGAGTTTGCTTCAGTAAGAAATTGCGAACTAAGTCTCGTGGAGCTTTTCGGCGAGATAAGAACAGTCCGGGGAATATCATAGCGAGCGGGATGTGGAGGAGTCTCTGTTGTGTACCTCACTGAAATGGTCCGATACCATTGAATTAACCACATTGCTGTCAAAGCGATTGCCTTATCGCTAGGACCCACAATCATCGTCTGTGGGCTCGGAATTGCGATCACGTGGGACGAAACGCTCGTCAGCGTTGTAAGCATTTGTAAGGTACCGGCTTACTGCATCGTGTCCCATATAGTATTCCAAAATTTCCACGATTTGGTCCCTGTCCTCTTCATGTAGCTCGAGGAATTGGATTACTTTCATCACGATAACTTTGTAAATGTGCTCGATGTAGTCTACTACCTCTTGCGACATTATGGGGTTTTCAACTAAGAGCTTCTGGTATTCGCATGGATGGTTAATTTCTGCACTTTATGTACTCACAGCATTATCATATTGCGTTTGCTTTGAGTTTAGAATTGGCCATGTTATTAAAAGATGTAGATTTTGGGCAAGTTGGATTGCCGCTACGCTAATACCACAAAAGGTGTTTAAGTTATAGCTAGAGGCTATCCCAAAGGTTCATGATATTTCGATTGCTTGATTCATAATTGGCTTTCGCTTGGGAAATGGATTAAACAGTAAAGTATATAATGGATAAAGCAAAAATTCCTGAGGTACATTCGGAGATTCAAACTTCTTCTAGAGTTTGAACATATTAAACGGGTTGCTGGAGGAGAATCAATTAAAATTTATAATAGATCTAGTTCTTCAGCTTCTTGGAGGTGGAGTCCTTTGGCAGCTCCCGGGTGTAAGGAATAAATTCTGGCTCACCTGGAATGTACTTTCGCAGAACCTTTGGCACCCGCAACCCATCTTCGGTCTGGTAGTTCTCAAGGATGCAGCAGAGGGCTCGCTCAGTGGCGCAAAGAGTCGAGTTGAGGCAGTGGACATACTTCTTCTCCTTCTCATTCATCTTCTTGATGCCACATCGGATCTCCAAGTTTCGGGACTGGTAGTCAGTGCAGTTGGAGCACGATACCAGCTCCTTGTATTCGCCCTGGAATGGGAACCACGCCTCGAGATCATACTTCTTGGCAGCAGCGTTGTTGAGCTCACCAGAAACAATGGCCACGAGCCGGTATGGCAGCTCAAGGGTCTTGTAGAACTCCTCAGCAGCGCCAATCATTCGCTCAAACTCGGTCCATGAGTGCTCTGGCTCGGTGAGGCAGAACTGCTCAATCTTCTCAAACGCGTGCACTCGGAAAATGCCCCACGCATCCTTACCGTGAGACCCAGCTTCTCGTCGGAAACAGCTGGAGTAACCAGCGTACCGCAGTGGCAATTGCTGCTCTGGCTGCTCGAACCACTCGCCAGAGTGGTAGGCAGAAATTGGCTGCTCAGAGGTGGCAATGAGGTACTTCTCGTCGGTGCCGTCCATCACCTTGTACAGCTCTTCGTCAAACTGGGACAACTGGGCAGTCTTGGCCATAACCTCCTTGTTCATCATCACTGGGGCCTGCAATGGAACGTACTGTCGCTTGGCCAAAAAGTCAAGTCCGTAGTTAATCAGAGCCTGGTTGAGGAAAACACCCCAGCTTCGCAGGAAATAGCCTCGGTGGCCAGAGATCTTGGTGCCCCGCTCCTGGTCGAAACCGTCAATTCGAGTCAGAACCTCGTGGTGCGACAAGGCAGCCTTCTTCTCAGCAGAAACCTCAACGCCCTCAGGAACCCAGGTTCGAATGAGCTCATTATCCTCCTCGTCCTGGCTCTCTGGAACGGATTCGTGCACGATGTTGCCCACGAGATTGACCTTCTCCCGCAGCTTTCGGTCAGCCTCCTGCTCTTCGGCGGCCAGGCTCTGCTTCTGCGCAACAATCTCATCCTTCTCCTTGAGAAGCTCGGACGCGTCCTCCTTGGCCTTGAACTTCTTGCCAATCTCCTTCTGGACAGCGTTCTGCTTCTTGTTCAGCGCATCAAGATCAAATCGGACTACAAAGGGTGTCAGTCAATCGCTCATTTTCAGGGGGGGTTCAGTAGGTCATACTCTTGGTCCAGGCCTTGTAATCGGCAATAATCTCGTCAACGATCTCAACTGGATCGCCTCGCGCCTTCTGCGACTTTCGAATCGCCTCAGGATTGCCGCCTTTCTCCTCCAGGAACTGATAAATATCCAACATGGTTGTGGTGCGTCACAAATTTTTCAGTCCCCGTCTTTAAATCTCCCCGGCGCGCCGTCCCCCATCACTAAACAGCCATTCCTCATGTGCCCCCAAGTAGCCCAAGAGGATACTGTAGTAGTAATAGACTAAACCCAATTGAGGGTACATCCAGATATTGAAGGGCTTTTAAACCTTTGCTAGTCAACTTGTGTGTACTTTCTATCTTCCAGTAATTCTGGGGGCCAGCCCCCAGACCCCCTGAAGCTCCGCTCCGCGGAGATCCCCGTTTACACTCAATCGAGGGTTGGCCCTCAAGTACTAAGTATCATAGTCTAGCTAGTAATAATCTTTTTTTTCAGCCAGTTGTCACACTCCCTGAAGCTCCACTAACGTGGAGAAATGTGTCATTGAAATCATTGATATCTTTTCAATAGTGCAGTCATGTGCAAAAGAAAGAATTATCGTCGGGAGATTAATGATATTTTATGCTCGATAAAGCCACCAGGACACTACAGTGGTCATTCGATAAGCGCTGGCACTTGTTGGACGCGGCGGCGTCTCAAAAGGTGACCGAGCCGCATCAGATGCGGCGGCGTAATGTTGCGCCGTGCGCACTACCCAATTAGGCCTGTGACGCTTCATGATACTGGGACCTAGTATCGTCAAGCATAGGCTAATCTCCTATTTTATTAGCGGAGAGTCACGGTATAGCCAGGCGGTATAGGTGGGATGAGCCAAAAAGGTAGCGGTAGCAGTATTAAAGAGCCACGGTGGATGAATTCCACCCTACCGTTCTTCGTAGTGGGTAGAGACAATTCTACCTACGCCATTCCAAGCCGCACCCCTCCTCTAGCCGACAAGCTGCCCAGCCTGTCCTCCACCCAGTCAAGCCTGGACCGGTCGAAGCAGATTGGCGATACGGGGGCGTTCTTGCCAGATCAGATGTACCCGGAGGTGCGATATGTGTTCGAGGATGACTACTTTAACCCCACGGTAGACGTGCTAGAAGACGAAAACGACATAGCAGTGATTATAGACTTTGACAACACAGGAGAGGTTATTCAGGGGTACCAGTCGCTGTCGCCCACTTGGCAGATTGTCGGCATTTCGTCGGCGGCGTCGGCCACTCCGTCTTGGGCCTCTTCTGAGCATGATGACCAGCAGTCCATTAAGCTTTTTATTGACGGCACTTCCAGTACTACTACTACACTTAGAAGGAGAGTTGACGGTAGTTTGAGGGATACGCGGAACCTGATGCAGGCAGCTGTCGATAGGAACGAGCAATTGAACCGTATATTGTCGACAAACAAAACGACGCAGGACGAAAAGGAGGAGCAAGAAGAAGGGGTTGACAAACAGAGTGAATACCCGGAAGAGTAGGGTCGCATTAGTATTTAGACTATTTATTTATTATCATCCGTACTGACAGAATTCAGACAGAAGACTGGGCACCCAATTAAGAACTGCGGCCAGCTGATGGACGAAAATATCAAGAGATTAATAGCATTTAGACACTTATTGGTACAGTTAATTATATATTAGTATTAGTACACATTTATCGTAAATCGTCAGTCATCACATATCATAGGTCATCAATTGTCTTTTCGTTAGTCACGCGAGGGCACCATCCGTTTGCTCATGGGTAGGCCAAACCGGTTGACACGTTTCATCGGCAGCTCGATCTTTTCTATTCTCTCCTCAACGACCTTCTTATTCTTTTTCACCGGAGAAATGTCGTTCAGCGGCACCCTTGGTGGTACCTCCTCCTCAGTGTCTTGCACCGTAGGACACGGCCGAGCCACTTCATTGGTGGGAAGCGCAGACAAACTAGCCATGGCCTGGCTAATCTTGTCCAACTCATCGTTGGCCTCCTTCTCCACCTGGATCCACAGCTGAGATAGCTCTGCCATGCTAGAGTCCTCATTCCAAGCCTCGACCCGATGCTGCACCGCACTCAGCTTCTCCGACATTGTGGATAGGGCATCCGATGAGATTTGACATAGGGCGTTCATGCCCTGCACAGAAGATGAAGAAAGGCGCGCTGTCCCCTTTTCTATCTTGCTAAGGAACTCATCAAGACCGTCCATATTCCGACTAATCTGTTCCGATTTCTGCTCAATGCCACGCATGATCTCGGCCTGGATCTGGCCTGCAGTCTCGCTAGCGCTCCCGTAATATTTATCAATGCACCCTGCAATGGCAGCTACTTGCTCACCAATAGCAGTGTTATCAGTAAGCAGGGCCGATTTCTGTGCGCTCGACTGCTCATGCAGCTTCTCGACGGCACTAAGCGGCTTGTTCAAGGAATGGGAAACAGAGGAGACAATTTTGGGCAAATTCTGAACACGGAGGGTCTCTAGCGCTTCGCGCTGGCGTAGCTGCGCCCGGGTAGTGTATTGCTGCATCATTTGAGAGACCTGCTCTATCAGCTGCTTCTGCTCAGACTCAGCGCGGCTTTGTTCGGCCATGAACGCCTTGGAGATCGCTTGGCGCTGCTCTTCTACGACGTTTTGCGTAGTGCCAGCTGAGTTTGTCAACATCGTTTTCAGCTGCGTCAGTTCGTCATGTTGCTTACTGATCAATCGCTGTTGCTTTTCAAAGCTTGAAGTAACAAACTGCATCAGTTCGTCCATTGGAGCCTTGATTCCCCGCTGGAACTCATCGATCTCCTGCTGCACCCGGGCGGCAATACGACTGCTCGTCGACTCGAGCGATTTGAGGTCCTGAGTGATATTCAAGCTCACTTGCTGCCTCACACTGTTAACAGACCCCATTGTCTGGCTAAGCTGGTCCTCCTCCTGCTCCATCTGTGATCTGATCCGCTGAGTATTGTTGACGAGCCCAGTCGCCGTATCAGTAGCCCATGAACCATATCGAATAAGGTCATTGAGCTGGTCGTTGACAAACTCCTGTATTCGCTGAGATGCCCTTTTAGACCCCCGAGCGTGAGAATACGTAAAGTGGTTCAATCGTCCCTTGAGCGACTCAATATGGCTCGTAGACTCTCGGCCAGCCTCTACGATAATGTCTTTCGCCCGTTGGTCGTGCTCGTGCTTCAACTCAAGCTTGTCATGCAGAGCGTTAACGTCGCGGATCGTCTGGTCCAAAGTAGCAATCAACTCGCGGCCCACTGACTGGAGTTCATGCTCTGAGCTCGCATGGGCTCGCTGTAAGATAGACTCCTGCTTGAGGAGGGTTTTTGTAGATTTCAGCTTGCCTCCCATATTCTCGAGGTTCAGTAACGTCCCGCTAAGGTCATTGGTGGTCGACTCCAACTCGCGGTTAACTTTAATCAGCTGTTGCCTGGTATCTTCCACGAGTTCACGGGCCGCACGTAGCTGCCGCTCCACAGTACTCAGTTTCCGCTGCTGATCATTGACCAAGATGTTCTGGCTCTCCTTTTCGGCAATAAGCTCCTTATAATTGTCTTGATCAACGTAGATGCCGTTCTTCTTACGCGTGGCAACGAGATCCTTACGCATTTTCTCCAGCTCGGCCGAAAATTCGCCCAGGGTCGTCTTCTTTTGGGACGGATTGTTCGTCTGCGGCTTATTCTTGATGTTCTTGGCCCGGCTTGCGTACTCCAATGTGCTTAATGTTTCCTCAATGTTGACAAGTGCTGGACTAATTGTCGCAATAATACATGTTTTGGTGTGCCCTCCAAGGGAATCTTGAAGTAACCGGGTCAGTTTCGACTCTCGATAGGGGATATGCGACGATCGATCCACCAGAGCATTGATCACTCGCCCAAGCGTTAGCAAACTCTGATTAATCATGCCAGCCTCTCTGGCCCGCACATTTTGCGCCCCGGATTTGCCAATATTTTCAGATCCGGCCAGATCAACAAGGTTTATCTTTGCCTTGGTCGCGGACTCGCCAGTGCCATCCCTATCGAATGTCATGCTTAACGTAAAGATAGTATGTGATCGACTCGACAGGTCATTAATCTTTGTAGCCGCGACCTGCCGCTTTCTCAAGCCGCTCTGGAGGATCTGGATGCCGGCAATTGCTGAGGTAAAATGACATTCAGCTAGACCCTGCACGGTAACGGATTTTTTCGCCGCATCATCGAATATGCGCACTTTCTTACCGTCTCCGTCGTCCAACAGATCCCGCAACTCCTCGTTATACAGCTCAATGAACGAGCACGACACTGAATGGTCTAAACCCTTATGCTCCAAGTCATTAAAAAGACGGAACAGCACTCGAGGAATAATGCCTGCATCGTGTGCATAGCTATTATTTACCACTGAATCGTCACCAGACATTGTATACCTAAACCGATTTTGTTAGTCAGCCGCACGAGCCGCACGAGCCGCACCATGATAATCAAAAAATGCGCCGTACCAAAAAAAAATTCAGAAACACTTACGTTTTACCTGTGCCTGTCTGGCCATAGGCAAAGATCGTGCAGTTCATGCCCGACAGAAAATCGTCGACAATGGGTGCTACGATCTCATCAAACACCATGCTTTGGTCGGCCTCGGCTCCGAAAACCCGATCCACAGTGTACACCTTATTCGTGCCCAGGTCGTCCCCCGTCTTGACGGTCACCTGATTGTTGCCCGGGGAGGCCGTATCAACCACAACACAGCTCTTGGCCGCAACCTCCCGCTCGCTTCGGCCCCGGCACCGTGCTACGACGCAAATATTGGTCCCTTCGCTGGTGTCTGCCGGCCGCCGCATAGGGGGGCCAGCCGCAGAACTACGGGCGCTCCGCACGCTGGCCGTGCTCGGGATGCGCGACCGCTGTTGGTAGCTCTTCATCTCTCTCCCTGTCGTTCGTTATCGCAGTAGAAACGCTGATTTTCAGGGTTGTTTTGGGAGGTTTGAGTGTTGTTTACGCGCCGTGGTCGCGTCGCGTGGTTGCCATGGCAACTCCCCATCATCGCGGATTACATTCGATATTGGACCATTGGTCGAATAGATACGTAATATTGAAGTGGATTGATACCAATGGTACTTTCTGAAGGGGCTACTTTAGCCACGCTTCACTTGACTGACTTCTGATAGTCTATTTAAATCTGCGGAAGTTATGACTGGTAATCTTAATCCGCATACTTATTTAGGTTCTTTCGCAAGAAGAGACAAACCAATTGTATTTCTCCAGCTTTTAGCATCAGTTTCAATGTTTACAATTGCTATTGGTTCTTAGTCTCATAATATGAGATGTTTTCATTCATAAATCGTCGTTCGATTTAGACGATATTGCCTATAATCTACAGATAATACAATGAAGGCACAACTAATATTGGACTTTATACAGGCATTACATGAAGCAGAGTTCTGCAGGTAAACTTTCTGAAGGCTCGCATATGTTGGCCTGGGCTGAGAAAAAAATATAAATACAGACGAGGAATCCCCCCTTGGAATCCTCGTTTTTCTTTCGTGGCTCTCCGGAGTCACCTGCTTTATTTTGATAGTATCATGCTCTAGTACTTCGGGATTATCATTACACTCTATTCTTCATAGAGGGTAAAAAGGGGACGTTCTCTCTCGAAAACAATATTGCCTTGTCCTACAATCCTCTCGATGACCTCACGAATAAGTCCAATGAGCACATCATTTGAAAAGTTGACGACAGATGCTGACCGCGTACTCGCTATACTAGGTATTTTTTCCCGCTAAGTGAAGCGAATATCGCTCATCGTATGCCTGTACGTTTGTGCCATGGAGTTTATTAAGAGGAACATTTTTGTATGTTATGTATTCAGTCGATCGAATTACGAATAACGGCTTACTTATAGTAGTTGCCGTATGCCTAGTGTCACGTCATGTAGGAAGCTATAAGAAACTATTACAATCCTTAATTAAAATCGATCCACTTATCTTCAAAATAGCCTACCAAAATAATTTATGCCGATTTTATCGCATCCCTTTTGGACAGCCGTGAAATGGGCATGATATGAACATGCTAGCTCTTTAGGTTGATCTCCCATAGCTCGACAACTCCATATTTTTTTTTTTTAATTCGCTTGAACTAACGAGGAGAGATATAAGGGTTGAAAGCCCGGATCTTTCTTGAGGCTCCTGGTAAGAACCCCCCAAAGCTGGTTAACATTATGGTACAAGTTCTTAGAAGAGCCAGCTCTTCGAAAACATGCTAGACCAGATCATTGAGGTTGCTTGGCATTTCGTCAATCTGTGTACTGTAGTACTGTTCAATATCATGCAGAATCCTCTCCTCCTCATCAGTGACAAAGTTGATTGCGACACCTTTTCGCCCGAATCGTCCAGATCTGCCAATTCGATGAATGTAGTTCTCTCGGTTAGTTGGCAGATCGTAGTTAATTACCAACGACACCTGCTGCACATCAATGCCTCGCGCCCACACGTCGGTGGAAATAAGCACCCGCGAGCTGCCCTGTCGGAAGTCCTGCATAATATTATCTCTCTCAGCCTGGGTCATGTCACCGTGCATCGAGACTACCGTAAAGTTACGCTCTCGCATCTGATCCGCAAGCCAGTCCACCTTTCGCTTCGTGTTACAGAAGATAACGGCCTGCGTGATGGTCAAACTATCATAAAGATCACACAGCGTATCCAACTTCCAGTCTTCCTTCTCGACAGCAATAAAATACTGCTTCAATCCTTCTAAGGTCAGTTCGTCACGCTTGACAAGAATTCGAACCGGGTCGGTCATGAACTTTGTCGTCATTGTAAGCACATCGTGCGGCAGCGTAGCACTTACCACGACTACCTGTGCCGAAGGGGGCATGTATCGATAAATCTCATAAATCTGGCTCTGGAACCCGCTCTCGAGAAGTGTATCAGCCTCATCGAGAATGAGCATCTTGATCTTCTTCGTGCTCAGGTGGCGGCGACGGATCATGTCCGCCACTCGGCCAGGCGTGCCTGATACAACGTGCTGGCCCCGATCGAGAGCCTTAATGTCTTCTCCTACGCTCTTGCCACCCACACAGGCGTGACACTGGACGTTCATGTAGTCTCCCAGTGCCATAATGACGTTCTGGATCTGAACAGCCAACTCTCGCGTCGGACTCAGCACAATCGCCTGGGGCTCTCGATTCCTAATCTCCACAACATCCAGCATGGCAATTGAAAAAGTGGCCGTTTTACCCGTACCGGACTGGGCCTGGGCAATAGTGTCTCGTCCGCTCATAATCTGAGCAATAGCACGACTTTGAATAGCACTGGGGTACTCGAAGCCGTATGCGTAAATGCCTCTCAGCAAGTCATCCTTCAAACCCATATCCTCAACTAACCTGTTAGCTTTCAAATACTCCTTCTCCGAATCAAACACTGATTATACATACACGAAGAATAGCTGTCTTGTTAGTAAACCTGAGATAGATAAAACCGTCGTACTTACATTTTGACGCCTTCCGACGAACTGAACTCAAGATCATCTTCAAAAGTTAGTAAAAGAACCTCACTGCACTAATGTAAGAACCTACCATCTGCTTCTCGGTCGAATTCTGACATTGTTAATCGTTTTTTTGGTCGCTAATCGTTGCTGATTGAAGTGACTATCGGTGATGGTGAAGTAGATTTTTTCGAGACATGCCGCAAGCCGCGTATATTTCGGGCTGAAAGCGTTTATCTCAGAACGCCACCGTCTACCGCCAATTTTAAGGGCAGCGTCGACGACGACCGGCAGTGAGAATTAGAGAGAGCAGAAATGCGGAAAGGAGCGCGAGAATGGATAATTCTGGTCGCGGGTGGCCATGCGGCTGGGAAGAAGACTGTGTGCCGTGACCTGGAGAAGCGCTTGAAGCAATTGTCCAGCAAGGACATTCCGATCCAGGTGACGGTGCTTCACATGAACGACTACCTCGTAGCTGGCAAAGAGCTGGTTAATAACCCACAGCGGGTAGATTTCGAAACCCTCAAGGTCCGGCTCGAAGATCTCCAAGCTCTTGATGACTCTCCTTCTGCTGTTCAGAGCATTGTTATTGTAGAGGGGCTCTATGCGCTGTATGATCAGGAGATCAGAGACAGTGCGATTATGAAGGTGTTTGTTGACAGCGATGCTGATACACGGCTGTCGCGGTGGGTGTTAAGGGATACCAAGGGTGATGAGTCAAAGCTGGGTGCCATTCTGGAGTGCTATCTAACGAAGGCACGGCCTGAGATGAACGAGTTCATTCTGCCGACCAAGCAGTTCGCTGATGTCATTCTGCCACGAGGCTCGGAGGAATCTGGAATTGAACTTATTTCTACGGGCGTATTGGACCGGATCAAGGAGGACCTTTATGTTGAATCTGCAGGCCACCATATATTGCATTCTGGGGATTCGTCTGTTGTAGATTTGCGCAAGGAGTCCTTTTTAGAGCAGAGCCAGCGGTTCTATGATGTGTCATAACGATTTACGAATACATATTATAGATTGTTTCAATATTTATCGTATATTATTGTTTTAAAGTCTATTGAATGGCGATGCCGGAGCTGGAAAAGCTTAGGTAAAGAGGGTGTTTTCGTACATTAGCAGTATTACTTTCTTGTCAATTGGGGCCAAGTAATTGTGCCCCCGAGGCCAGCGAAACAATTCTTTAAGAAGGCTAAAAGTGTGGCACTCTTCATAGCTTATGATATATATTGACAATATGACATTCATGTTTCCATTCATCACAGTGTACGGTAACACAAATCGGTACATTATATCCAATAAAAGCCTAGCATTACAAATATATAATTGTTTCACTTTGGCCATGATATATAAGTAATGAAGGTTACTTTTTGATGGTCAAAACCCTCCTCAAACGATCTGTATAACGAGGTACCCGGTAACTTTACTCTACCGGTACTCTCTTGCTGCCAGTATTTAATAACGAGGCTACAGGTTCACTGACAAAAAAGGGGATTAATTAATAAGCTGTATATAGCTGCACATGCTCTCTCTCTATGTCCTTTCATTCTTAATTGAAATTTAGACGAGGCAGAACGATATTTACCTTTGAGCCCGTGCCTACCGAGGATATCGTATTAAGGTATCATTTCAATTTTTGCTACAATATACCAATCTTGTGTATCACTGTACTCGCAAATGAGTAAGCTAATATTAATGTAGTCACGATAATGCCCATAGATACTACCGATACTGGTACACTGTCCAGTCGGTACTGTATGACGGTGTTGGGTAGATCAACGCCGACAGATTGATTATTACCCGTGCCTGTCGGCTAATACAACGCTTTTTTTCCAAACTTTAGGCCCCAAATAATCGCTCCCAACACCTCCCCCGAAAACTTAATTAATAAAATAATTTTTTATTCAAATAAGCTTGACATATTGTGTGTGCGCGAGTACGAACGTGCATGCGTGCATGCATATTGTAAGCTTGTGTTTATCAACGACTATGAAGAGCTCCAAGAAAGGGTACTATACCAATGATGCTACCCGTTACCGGAGGAAACAAGATGCAGCTGAAAGAGAGAGAAAGCGGGCATTACTGCTAGACCCTCAAATATGGGAGTTATCAGCATCTAAATTGGCCAAGAAGCACGGTTTGACTAAAGCTAAAGTCCAGTACGCCCTGAAAACTGGCCGGGTTGCTTCTTCTTGCACCAGGGAGCAAGAGAATGGCTATCTAGAACTGCATGATGAGCAAGCACTAGCTAAGCACATCAGTTATTTGCTCAAGATACTTAAGGATCCAGTACCGACTTCAATTGTCAATCAAATGGCATATTCTTTGAGACGAGATAAGGATGCTGGACCCCCTGATGCATCATGGCACAAACGATTTCGCAATAGACACGACTTTGAGAGCCAATTGGCACAAATTAGAGACAAGGGCAAAGCAAAAGTTGATTGTAAAGATATTGAAGAATGGATTGAAGAAAATCACGACCTTTTGGATGGCATTCCTCCAGAAAACATTGCCAATATGGATGAGACGGGATTTCAAATTGGCGCTGACAGAGCACATTATGCATACTCGGATGCTGCCTCTAATAGATGGACTTCGGGTACAGTCAGAAGAGAGCCAGCAACTTCTATTGAATGCGTTCTTGCTAATGGAGTTGCCTTGCCACCATTTGTTATTCTCAAAAGACTGGCGCTATCTACAGTTGGAAACCTCCTTTGTCCTTCTGATGGAAAACCAACAGGATGTGAAGAGTGGGGTTACGACAGCACGGATACGGGTTATAACTGCATAAGAGTTATGCTCAAATGGCTTGACCATTATGATGAACACAGCAAAGTCCATGCAAATCCCGAAAAACCTCGAGTTCTTTTGATGGACAATTTTTCTGTACATAAGCATGCCGAGTTACAGATAAAGGCCAAGGATATGGGAATTCGACTTGTTTTTCTTCCGCCAAATACCACGGATAAGATACAGCCCTTGGACGTGAAGATCTTTGGCCCTTTGAAGTCAAGCTATTTCTCCACGTCGTGTGCCAAAAAGTATTTCATCTCCGTGCTCGGACCAATCACTAGAGCCCGTAATAGGGACAATTGGATTGAAAGCTATCGGATTGCGAGAGAAAAGGTTATGAAGGCAGAAAAAGTAAGCAATGCTTTCAAGGTAACCGGAATTGTACCATTTGCTCCCCAGAAAATCACGTCGAAATATTCTAGTTTAGGGAAAACGACATTCCAAGAGGAACAAGAGGAACACCATGGTATAAACTTGGATATGGTGAACAGGATATTAGGATTGACAGGTTCGACTCATCGTAACTTCAGGCACTCATATTTACGAGTTCTAGCCAGTTACTTGGAGAACAAAGTCCATGAAATTGATAATGAGGAACAAATTCAAGAAATCGTGAAGAATTATTTCGACGAACACGATTATGAAAATCCTGAAAACCCCGGACCTGGAAAGATGAAAGAAAAGAGAAGCAGCGAAGTCTTGCCAGAGACGGAGTCTCCTGAAGCTCTTGAAATTGTGAGTGAGGCCATAGACTCAGAAGATGAAATCGGAATTCGGGAGTCCGAGTTGGAATCACAATCGCCACGGTTTTCGACAGCAAATTTCAGCTCCGTTAATCAAGCGCAGGAATTCCCTTCGTCCCCACCGTCGACACCACCGTCAACACCACCCCCCTCTTCAACTCCACTTACGCCAAGAAGGCAAATCATGTTTAAGGCTCCTGTCTTCAGCTCACCAACTATTGAGCATTGGGAGGAAGATGTGGCGCTATTGCACAATACAATGCACTCGGATTTATCTGGGTACATGGAGCCCAACTCAGAACCATATCGCGATATCTCTAGCTTTGATGAGGCTATGGAGGTGGTTATCTCGCAAAATGCCTGCAATAGAAATTTGAAGGCTATGCTGGCTCAAAAACAGGAAGAGTTAATCAAGTTTGACAACTTTTGTGAGAAAATGTTCAAGGAATTCAAAAAAATACGCCGAGAGTGCAGCAGCCTGGTCACTTCCTCAATGGGTTCCATGGTCGAGACTACCCAGAATACGGGAAGGAAGAAACGGAAAGTTACACCGCGTTTTACAGAAACGAGTGCCCCATCGGCTAAAAGGGGGCCAGGATGACCAAGGAAAAATCATTCGGATAACGACAAATCAGAAGGGCCCGAGAAGGTAAAGAAAAGACGCGGAAGGCCACCTAGACCGCGTGAAATAACAGAGGAGCTTGAAAACAGTACCGGGCCGAGGAAACGAGGACGACCCCCTGAGCCTATGCTTGTTGAAAAAGAAGAAGAAGAAGAAGAAGATCAAGATCAAGAATTTTATGGCTGTGAGGACAATGATGACGAGGAGGAGCAAATGGAACTGCCGCAAGGGCGAAGCGGAGACGGCGATACTAGCGGTTCTACTGAGAACAATCCCACTGGGACTGTTTGGACCAAAAGTCTCAGGTCACGGCATATTTCTGATGTATATTTAAGTGAATTCGATGTTTTTTTCTATCTATTTTGTGTGTAAACATTCAATCTTCAGTCTATCGTAGTGGTGATTGAATAATTTAAATCGCCAAAGTTTATCGAGTATATATCGGTGAATTAAGTTTTAACTTGATTCTGGGAGCGGTTACTTGGGGCCTAAAGTAACGTCGGGAAAAAAAGCGTTGTATTAGCCGACAGGCACGGATACCTGATACACCTTATCGGCACAATAATGGTATCGAAGCTAACCTTTAAGGGCGACCGCCCTAAAAAGCGGAAGAGCAAATCCTCAGAGGAAAAGAAAAATGCCAAAGTTGCCAAATCAGAGGACATACCAACAGACAACGACTCAGACTGGATGTCGGCTGCCAAGTTGGACCACTTGAAGGGACCAGTAGTTCTCATTTCAGTAAGTGAACCACCTTGTCGATATAATACATAAAGAATGCTAACTAATTTAGACAAGCTTTGATGAGAAGATGGCGATATCAGCTGATACCGATGGTGACGTATTTGTATCCAAAGATATCGATGCTACACACGAAGAGCCTAACGATGTTCGGCAGGTATTTATCCTGCGATCGTTGAACTTTAGTACGGAAGATTTGCGAGCTGGATTCAAATCGACCGAGGAGCGTACGAAATATGCGCTCAAGTCGCCAAACAAGACATTTCTATCAGTGAGCAAATATGGCACTGCTAGTTGCAAGGCGACTGCAATTGGCCAGAATGAGACGTTTACGCTGGTGCCTTATCCAGATGGCTGGAAATTGAAAACTTCTTTCGGGACTTGCCTCTCAGTCATCAAGGAGGGCAAGGACCGTTTCAATGTTAAGGGCACCGACGAAGATAGTGAAAATGGCAGCAGCCTCTTCACTTTGAAGGTCCAGATCAAACATGCCAAGGGAGAGTCGGATGAGCCCAAGATTGACATAACCAATATTTCGAGCTCAGAGCTAGAAAGACGTGCTGGCCGCAAGCTGTCATACGATGAAAAGAAATTGCTTAAGCGGGCGTATCGTGATGGGACGTTGAACGAAGCATTGCTTGACTTGCGCCAAAAGTCGTCTCATGATACCAGATGCTAGTAATAATACCTTGATTGTCAAGCGAGATGATTAGACACTGACAACGGTCCAGTCCCCTCGTTTTTGGAGTAACATTTCGACCTCCTCCTTGGATAATCGCAAGTCTGTACAGATTGAATCGAAATGCTCCGGGACGTTCATGATCCGCGATATGACTGCCTCTATGTTTTTCTGCTCTTCATCGGCTTCACCATGCGACAAAGTCCTTTTGTCCATTCTCCCGGCGGTTCTCCCATGACTCTGGCGGCGGGCTGTCGGTCGCGGGGGCTGATTTTGCTGATGGCGGTGGTGCTGCTGATGATGATGATGGTGATGGTGATGGTGATGGTGCTCAACTGTGGAATCAAATATAGGATAGCAGTAGACTCTATAAATGAGACCCTTAATGACGCCAAACGACAGGAACCGCCGCACGTCAATACCGCGGAATAGCTTGCGGTTGGTCATGTACCACTCCCGCACGGTCTGGCCCTGGTTAAGCGTCTTATACAGGTAGAATAGCGTAGTCTGTGACGGCGCCCCCGCAGCAATGGCCGACCGTGTCGTTGAAATCGATGACGAAGAGGAGAAAGAAGACGTATTTACTGACGACGGGAATCCGGCATGTTTAGGCTCAGGCGGAGTGTAAACGTAAGCCTGACACTCGCGGAACATCATGGGGTCTGTCAAAAACAGAGAAATGTCTGCCGTAGGCGCATATATATTCGAGAACTGGAACAGGTCCACGACAATGATGCACCGGTAATGGATCAGATGCTGGATGCACTGGCAGGTGAGCTTGTAGTCTGCATCTGCCAGATCGGCGATCTGTCTAATTGAATTGATGCCATTGATGTATGGCACAATCTTCTCCATTGTTGGGTCCCAGTTGTCGTCCATGAGCTTCTCAAGCTGAACAGTCGAGATCGGTACGTGGTAGTACTTGAGCTCTGGCGGTGGTGGGAACAATGGAAACAGCTTCATATCCACGGTATTCGAGTCGTCAATGGGGATCATGCACTCTGAATAGTTGTTAAGGTCCTGGTATATCTGCTCAATGATGTTACTAATGGTATTGAGGCTCGAGGTCTGCGACAGAAACTTGTTCTGCTCCTCCAGCGCCATGAACATCTTGGCGAGCCGCCTAATTGGCATCTCAAATACTGTGCTCTCGGCATCTGCAGGGAAAATGAATGCAAAGTTGAAAATAAACGAGTTCCGAACGTATTCGTGGCCGTATATGTGCACGGGGAAGCCCACTATGCGATACTGGCCAACCCTGCAAGTCACCAGCCTATTACAAAGCTGCGGCTTGGGGATCACGTAGTTCTTGACCCAGTCGAATTCAAAATACGGCGCTGACATAGCTGCCGTCTCCTCTTCCGAGCCCTGGACTGGCACGACCGCGCCTTGCGGGATCTGGCTCAGCACCTTAGACCCTTTAATGGGGTCAAATACAGAGTAGAATATGCCCATTATTGGGCTAAACCCGTTTAAATCCATCCTTTAACTGCAACTTGACTTCACCTTCGCTTCCCTCTGCTGTGGAGTGCTATCTATCTACCGCTATTTAATCCCGTTTTGTTGCGACATTGCGACATTGCGACTTTTGGTCCTCCCAACCGAGTCCCAAGTCGGTTAATTATGCACGTACGTTTACAATGTTAAGTTAAGTACCCGGAGTACACCTCCACACTGTCTCCCTCCTACATGTCACTCTGCATTGACGACATGGATCAAGATAAGTCAATGGCGTTCAATTGAGTTTGGTTCAAGTAGGCTTATAGACGTAGACCTGGGGGGCCAGCCCCCCAAACCCCAGTGGCTCCACCTCCGGAGATGAGAGCAGTTGCAAAGGACTGGCGGGAAATCTCGAGGGTCTGCGGCGTCTGTTTCTGTGTGCAGTGGGTGGCGAAACAATGACGCGCGCGCACGCGCGCGGGGGTTAACTTAACTCTGCGCAATTAAGCGGAGGAAGACCGGAGATGCGACCGTGAAATTTCAATTCCGTCCAAAAAGCGAAAAAATCGTTTTCCGCGGAGTTCTTTGAAATTCTTTCGCATCTCCACATATAAGCACCTTCCTCTGCTCGAGAAAAATCCCGTCTTTTTTCTTTGAGAACCCCACAATGCACAGAGCAATCTCTCGACAGGCTATCAAGCAGACCTCTGCGCTGCGATCCGCGGCCGGCCAGGTCCGGTACTACTCCCACAAGGAGCTCAAGTTTGGCGTCGAGGGCCGAGCTGCTCTGCTCAAGGGTGTCGACACTCTCGCCAAGGCCGTTTCCGTGACCCTGGGTCCAAAGGGCCGAAACGTGCTCATTGAGCAGTCTTTCGGCTCGCCAAAGATTACCAAGGACGGTGTCACCGTGGCCAAGAGCATCACCCTCAAGGACAAGTTTGAGAACCTGGGCGCCCGACTCCTGCAGGAGGTGGCTTCCAAGACCAACGAGTCCGCCGGTGACGGTACCACCTCTGCCACCGTTCTCGGCCGATCCATCTTCACCGAGTCGGTCAAGAACGTTGCTGCCGGCTGCAACCCAATGGACCTGCGACGGGGCTCCCAGGCCGCCGTTGAGGCGGTTGTCGAGTTCCTCCAGAAGCACAAGAAGGAGATCACCACCAGCGAGGAGATCGCTCAGGTCGCCACCATCTCGGCCAACGGCGATACCCACATTGGTAAGCTCATTGCCAACGCCATGGAGAAGGTCGGCAAGGAGGGTGTCATCACCGTCAAGGAGGGTAAGACCATTGAGGACGAGCTCGAGGTCACCGAGGGCATGCGATTCGACCGGGGCTACATTTCCCCATACTTTGTCACCGACACCAAGTCGGGCAAGGTTGAGTTTGAGAACCCAATGCTGCTGCTCTCTGAGAAGAAGATCTCGAGCATCCAGGATATCCTGCCATCTCTGGAGCTCTCCAACAAGATGCGACGACCATTGGTCATCATTGCTGAGGACATTGACGGTGAGGCTCTTGCTGCCTGCATTCTGAACAAGCTGCGAGGCCAGGTCCAGGTCGCTGCTGTCAAGGCCCCAGGCTTTGGCGACAACCGAAAGAGCATTCTTGGCGACATTGCCGTCCTTACTGGCGGTACTGTCTTCACCGAGGAGCTTGACATCAAGCCAGAGAATGCTTCCGTAGAGCTTTTGGGCACCTCTGGCGCCATCACCATCACCAAGGAGGACACCATTATTCTCAACGGTGAGGGCGAGAAGCAGGTCATTGCCCAGCGATGCGAGCAGATCCGAGCCGCCGTCAACGACGCTACCACCACTGAGTACGAGAAGGAGAAGCTCCAGGAGCGACTCGCCAAGCTTTCTGGCGGTGTTGCCGTCATCAAGGTTGGTGGCTCCTCCGAGGTTGAGGTCGGCGAGAAGAAGGACCGATTCGTTGATGCGCTTAACGCTACCCGAGCTGCCGTTGAGGAGGGTATCCTGCCAGGCGGTGGTACTGCTCTGCTCAAGGCTTCTCGAATCTTGGAGAACCTCAAGGCTGAGAACTTTGACCAGCGATTGGGTATCCAGGCCATCAAGAGCGCCATCACCAAGCCTGCTCGAACCATTGTCGAGAACGCCGGCGGCGAGGGCTCTGTCGTTGTTGGCAAGCTCATTGACGAGTTTGGCGAGGACTTCAACAAGGGCTTCAACGCTGCCACTGGCGAGTACACCGACATGATTGCCTCCGGTATCATTGATCCATTCAAGGTTGTCCGAACCGGTCTTGTCGATGCCTCTGGTGTTGCTTCTCTGCTTGCTACCACCGAGTGCGCCATTGTCGACGCTCCAGAGCCAGCCCCAGCTCCAGGCGCCGGCATGGGCGGCATGGGCGGCATGGGCGGTATGGGTGGCATGCCAGGCTTCTAAGCAACCTAAGCCTGCTAACATTATATTTTATTATTATCGTGTACATAAAAAATCCAATTTCGTTTGTATATAATCAATCCCACTTCTTTACTCCTCAGAGCGAGCTACCTGGTGGATTCCAAGTCTCAATTGCAGATATACAGTGCCGGTATAGTGTCTTCGTTCCCCCCCAATTGTACTGTAGCAGTGGGGTGCATTCGAGGGCCAGCCCTCGAGCTCCCGTAGCTGGGGGCCAGCCCCCAGACCCCCGTGTCTTGGGTGATGGTTACAGCGTTACAGTCTTTGTTACACTGTTACAAAACCCCTGTTACAATCTGTTACAGCTCACATCTCTGCTCAGAGGATATCAACCTTAAAGCCAAGTTGATAAAGCAAACATCTCCGCGAAGCGGAGCCCCAGGGGGGTTTGGGGGGACTGGTCCCCCAATTGTACTCAAGACTCGATGAGTACAGTACGCGGAGCTTCAGGGGTGTTCGCAGAAGATTGCTAGTGGGAGTTCGATATATATAATGCATTGAAGTATACAGGGTTTTAGGCCTTTCGGCGACGACCGGTAGTGGTCCTGCTTCTAGAGAGGGTTGTCGATGCACGGGAGTACATGGAGGCGGCTCGGTTGACGTCAACGGCGGTAGTGAGGCCAGTAACCTCGTTGTTATCGCCGCTGTGGGTCCCGTCAAAGTGAGGGATCTCGTGGGCCGTCTGGTCGGTCGTAAGACCGGCGGTTGCCTCCTCGGATGATGGGTCAATGGCTCGTCGCATGCCCATTGGCGACCTCTTTGGCGGGGCGTCAACCGGTGAGTCGGCGTCCTCGCCCTGCATGATTCGTGGTCGGCTGTCAGCGACAATAAACGGCAAACCAGGCTGGTTGAAGGTCTCGTTTCGCCGTGGCACGTGAAGTGGAATCTCGTTGACGCAGCTTGAAAGGAAGTGGATAAGCTTGGTTCGTCGGAGGCCGTACAGGGTGCCGTCTCGGTTGTTGGACCGGAAGGTGACCGAAACGCAGAGACTGAGCTGGTCGAGATCCGGATAGTCGATGCAGTTGAAGTAAGGGTTTGGCATGAAGTCTCGCGAATTGGCGTCGAGGAACTCGTCGAGACGTGCCTTGAACAGTTCGAGATCCTCGGCCGTGGTCTCTGGAACTCCAAGGGTGAGCGTGAAAGCGGTCGTCATGGGGCCCGATCGAGTAATGTTATTGACCCACATCGTGTTGAGCGTGGCATTGGCGCACTGGGTGCGCTTGCCGGTGGAATTGAAGGTGAAGGTAGTGTACAATAGCGAGATTTCGGCCACAACAAGCGGAGTAACCCCCTCTGGAAGGTTGATCTCGACAAGATCGCCCACATCGTACGGGTGCTTAACAAACAGGAAAACGCAGGCAGAGAGGATCTCGGCAGCCGTCGTGGCAAATACAAACGACAGGGCCAGCAGAGTTGAGCCCAGAGTCGCCAGGACAGCACCCACGCTTGGAGCCAGCATACCAATGAAGATAACAATGATGATGATGCCCACAACAAACAATAGAACCGAGTGGAGCTTGCTAATGGCCGAATCGACATCCCGCAGAGACTTGAAGATCGCCTTCCGCTCCTTGGAGATACCCTTGACCGACAGAACCATTTCCTCGAGGGTCAGGTTTCCGTTTCCGTCGACGTCCAAAATTTCAAAAACGGCCTCAGCGTCGGCCTTGGCCTCTTCACCCACGACTTCAGCCAGATCCTGCACTGTGAGTTCGTCTGCGTCTTCAAGAACCAGCGAGAGCCAGATTCGGTTGGCCAGGACCTCAGCAATGTGGGAGCTCGACAGGGCATCCAGGACCATGTTGTACGAGCTGGCCTTGTTGGAACCCTGGATACCAGTGATATCGCGGCCCACGTTGCCCAGGACCCTCGATGCGCCCCCTACAACCTTGTTAATGTTTCCAACAACCTGCTGGACGTTCTTGTTTTCAACGAACTTGCGCGCAATGCCACCGGGGAGACCCTTGGTCTTGAGCATGAGGGCACCAGCGTCCAAAATAACGTCTTCTTGGGCGAATTCGGGAGATCCGTGCGGGAAGACCGAGTAGGCAGCATCGAGCATCTGGGCAAGTACTCGAATAGCCAGCTTGTTATCCTTGATTCGCTTGGCGAACCGCGTTTTGTGGAACGAGACAGAGATGAAGTGGATAAGCAGCCGCTCAGCGAAGTAGACAAGCGATGAAATCAGCAAAGCAACAAGAATGTTCTGGACAGTCGACTGCCACGGCTGAGTGCCGCTCTTGTCGACGATGGCATGCGGGTTTTGCGTCATGATGGGCAGGAACGTGATCATCGATACGAGCGCCCACATAACCAAGCTCAGGGCGGTTTCCATGGCCACGAAGACCGTCGAGTACTTCTTCCATCCGGGGTTGACAATGCCCACCAGGATCCTGAAAATGGTTGGGGCAGCGTGGGCGATGAACCGCGAGATCCACAGGAAACCCCACACGACCTCAAGCCAGATGAAGATCCACTGGATGCGCGTCTTGCCAAGTGCCGCGTCGTTGTTGCCCCAGGCGCCAACCGCGAGTGGGATGAACAGGATTGCCGCCAGCGGGAACCAGTACACAAATGCTCGCGTGAAGAGCGTCTTTGAGAGAAGGGCCACATAGATGTTGCGCAGGGTACGCACAAACTTGGAGTCGCGTTTCTTCTTTCGTGTCTTCTTGGGGAGGTTCTTGTGCCCTCGACGGCCCCGACGCTTGGTGACACCGGTCTGCTCCTGTTCAAGCTCTTCTACGACGTCTTTAATGTCGGTTATGGACTCTTCGTCTTCGGATTCCTCGTCAATGGGAAGTAGTCGCGAGGTTGTGGAGTGCAGAGCATATGACTGGGTGTCACCCTCATCATGCTTCTCTCCCTCACGGTTAGGGCTAGTGTCGGTGGAGCGGCGCGTTCCGGAGAAGAAAGACCGGAGGGATCGAGCTCGTGAGGTCTCTGAGCTCCCCCGCGGCTCCTGCTCGAGATCAGGGCTCAGCTGGTGGTTTGGTGTGTGGTGTCCTGTTGCGTACGGGTTGTCCAGCTCGTAGGCAGGGGTCCCTGGCGTGTAGGTCAGAGTAGGAGGAGGCGGTCGAGGCGCCTCGAACTCGTTCAGCTCGAAGGGCGGCTCTCTCTGGGACATTTTATCCGAACCTAGCTCGTAGCGAGAGTATAATGGTCAAATAGCCCGAGTTTAAAAAGGGGGGTAAAATGCCGCAGACTATGCAGATTTTTCGAGATTGGGTCTAAATAAGATTTACCGAGTCCAGGGCTTAAAACAAAAGGAGTGACAATTTCAAACCTAGAAAAAAAACCGGTTCTTTTCAAATAAACGAGT
Source organism: Blastobotrys vanleenenianus (assembly GCF_965637985.1). Classification (NCBI taxonomy): domain Eukaryota; kingdom Fungi; phylum Ascomycota; class Dipodascomycetes; order Dipodascales; family Trichomonascaceae; genus Blastobotrys; species Blastobotrys vanleenenianus. The sequence goes on along the minus strand of NW_027481884.1, from coordinate 474,461 downwards.
CTTGTCGAGGGCAACGGACTTATGGCAGGAGGGAAACGCAAAATATGTGAGGATCTTATATCCTAGGATCGATGAGCGAAGGATCTGCAGCAATCTGCATGGCCGATACAATTACGCCCCAGGAAAGACAATGATCGACAGGACAGGTCCTAAAAATACCCCGTTCTTGGAACTCCCCTTACCCCTTTCTGGCGTGACATCATGGCGATCTGGTTGGAATGCCGGGTCTATATAACCTCCTCCGCCAGGCTAAGAGAGATAGAGTTTTGATCATGGGTGGTGAGATTTAGGCAGGTCATGGTAGCCGTATTTGGAGCAACTGCAAGCGGACCTGCTTGATACGTGCGCCGGTTAACGAAGTCGGGTGGGCCACCTAAGTGCATATGCTGGTGTCCCTCGGCGAGCCCTTAACCTGCGACGATCTATAGCAACCCCTCACATAACCCTTTCTACTTGTTACTACATAGTACCGGTCTTATTATTATCACTATACTGTAATGTCAGGGTGGTACCTTAATATGAGTCTAATAGAATGTACGACGCGCCAAGAATCTTGAAACTTTTCACCGCGTTTCGAAGTCACACAGAGCCTGGACCTACGCTTGTTTCTTACACTCAGTTTCTGTTCCACTATAGTTCGAACCGTTTGAACTCGTCTTAGGCGTGCAGGAGTGCCTGATGAGGCGTCCCATGCCGGTTGTGCCCGGGTTCCACCGCCGCATGCCGTTAATTACGCTGGAATGACGTTGGACTGCGTACTCCTCAGCACCTGCTTAAGGCCCCTGAAATTGCGACACATCAGTTGTCGTGGCGATAGAACTGCGTATTATTATCTGTTTCAATTGTATAGATAGATAATACGTAAATGCACGAAACTACGCGCTACACTAGTACAGTAGTAGCCTTCCACTGTTGTAGCGTGCTTCATTATTTGCATTCAATAGTACCAGCACCCCAAAGTAAGAGTAACTTTGCGTGCGTTGCACGCGGCAAAGAGGCGCGGCGGAGGTAACGGAGGTAAGTATAACTTGAAGTCACGTGAGTTTGAGAAAGACCGAGCTCGGACGACCGGTAGTGGAAGTGGATGAAATACGACCTTAGAGGACTTAAAGACTTATTATATCGATATAATACCTTTAGACTATAATATATATCCCCCTAGAAGACCTTTGAAGTATTATTTGCCCATGAAACGGACAGAAAAAATCGCAGTAATAGGTTAGTCCCCTCCGTCAAGCTTGATCCGATGAATGCGACCAGCAGATCACATAAATTTTAGAAGTCTGGAGAGTTGATGGCTAACAAATGATAAGGAGCGGGACCTAGTGGTCTAACTGCCATTAAAACACTGCTCGAAGAAGGCGTTTTCCACACCATCAAATGCTTCGAACAGAGCGACCGAATCGGGGGCCTGTGGAACTACAATGATAGCCCCGCCTACGCCACTGTGCCGTCCGAAAACCCCCATACCAAACTAGACAACTGGTCGAGCGCCATGTACAACGTCCTCGAGACTAACGTCGTGGCCCAGGCCATGGAGTACAGTGACCTGCCGCTAGCATCCGAATCAACTCCAATCTACATCAAGCGGCAAAAAGTACTAGAATACGTCCACGAATATGGCTCGCAGTTAAAGCAGTACGTCTCCTTTGGCCATTTGGTTGAGAAAGTCGCCAAAGACGACTCCAACGGCCGCTGGACACTGCATATCAAAGACTCGCACCACGGGACTACCACTCAAGAACAATTTGATGCCGTCGCCTTTGCCACGGGAAACTTCAACATGCCCTTCCTGCCAGACCGTAAAGGCCTCAAGCAATGGTCTGAGCAGTTCCCGGGCTCTGTAATCCACTCCAAAAGCTACCGTCACTCTGAGTCCTACAAAGACCAGACGGTGCTCATCGTGGGCGGAGCCACTAGTGCCTACGATATCGCCGGCCAATTAGCGGGCACAGCGCGAAAAGTGTACCAGTCAATTCGCAGCCGTAAAGTGTCGCCCTTTTTAGGCCGCGACGACGTTCACTATCTCCCCGACATTGCCGAGTTCGTCGCTCCCAAAAAACAACTCATTGACGAAGACGGAAACACCATTGACGGTGTAGACTCGGTCATCTTTGCTACGGGCTACCTGCGGTGGTACCCGGCGCTCGATGACTCGGTCAATCAGTCATCCCGCCCCGTCGTCACGGACGGAGCAAGGTTGCACCATGTCTTTGAGCATCTGTTTTATTCGGTCGACCCGACCCTTGTCTTCCTGGCGACCCCCAGCAACATTGTGCCCTTCCCGTTTGCCGAAGCCCAGGCGATGTATGTGTCGCGGGTATGGGCTGGGCGGCTTCTGCTTCCCCCATTGGAAGACCGACTGCGGTGGGAAAGAGAGCGCGTCGAGTCGCATGGCGACGGCCAGGCGTACCATCAGTTGCTGTTCCCAGAGAACTTTGATGTTGTCAATGAGATTGTTGATCGCATAAACACTAGCACGCCGAGTGACCTGAGCACTAATGATGGCCGATTGCATACATGGGGCCAGGAGGCCCGCCGGATTCGAGGGCACACCATCCAATTGAAGGCGGGACACGAGAAGTTTAAACACAAAATGGGGCGTCCCGCCTACTCCATTGACGAAATGATCGAACAGGGCTGTTTCGAGTGGGACCCTTCCATTGAGTAGCCCCTCTTCTACCCATAATACCAAAGGCTTCAGCTCGATGAATTTGGTAATAGTTGTGGTGTATTCGAGGGCCAGCCCTCGAGCTCCCGTAGTTGGGGGCTCTGCCCCCAAACCCCCGTCAGCCAGACCCTCCGCAGAGCGGAGCTAAGTAGGGTTTGGTACTGACTCGTCGAAGGGGAGCCCGGGGAAGTGGAGAATTTAGATTAAGCTTATGAACTAAAACGGTATAAACAGATAGAAATGGGCTTGTTTTGTCAAGATCACCAAAATAAATAGTGATGAGCTCTTCAGACAGTTCGAGTGAGATCGAGACGTCTCAAGTAGAGCTAACCAGTGGCCCCATCGTGTCGCTCTTCGTGGGCGACCTGCCCGAAGATACCACCGAGCAAGACCTGTGGGCCCATTTTGCACACTACAAGCCCAGCATCAAGTCCGTCAAGGTGCTGCAGTCCAATTCAACCTATGCCTACCTCTCCCTGAGTAATGAGGCCGCTTCCTACAGCATTATCGAGCAGCTCAATGGTACCCTCATCAAAGGATCGCCATGCCGCATCATGAAGGCACTCAAGCAGCACGAACTGGAGAAGATCAAGTCGGGTGAGTCGGAAAGCAACCTTTTCGTCCGCAATATCGATCCCTGCGTAACCCACCGGGAGCTCTACCGCACTTTCTCGGTATTCGGCAAGATCGTCTCGTGTAAACTCGACTCAGCGCTCCATCGGGCGTACGTGCTCTACACTTCAGACCAAGAAGCCCGGCACGCCATTGCCCAATCAAACGGCATGTATCTGGGTAAACAACCGCTCCAGGTGACTCGTTACCTCCCGCGAGCTTGCCGACAATTGCTATTTACGAGCCAGACTTGCGTCGTTGTCCAGTATCCCCCTTCCAGCTCTGGCGCCGGTGGGTACAGTGAGCAGGATATATACGCGCTGCTTAGCCCGTTTGGCACCATCCACTGCTCGTACTTCCCGGCTAATGGCTCGCTCGGCTACGGATATATCAACTTCAAGTCCGAGCTCGTCGCCGCAGCCGCAACAGTGGTCGTCAACCATGCGGTGAAGCCGCTCCGCATGCGGCTGTGCGGCTCGCCGGACCAGGCGCTGCTGCGGCGCGCCTTTGTCATAGTGAGCAGCCGCACGACCCGCAGCAGCGTCGCGGCGCGCGTCCGGCGGCTCGCTGGCGGGGACGAGCTGACTGCGCTCATCCCCGGCGAGTGCCTTGGCTGTTGCTGCACAATTGCCGCTTTCTCTCACGAACATGTGGCATACCGCGTGCGGTACTTTCTTGCCGACCCTTTGCTGTGGATTGAATCCCTCCGCGTTGCGGATAACTTAACTTTGTAACTCCCAGCGTAACAAAACTCCGTAATAACATTGTTACAACTCTCCCAGTAACAGCGTAACAAACTTCCAGTTACAGCGTGACAGCAAGACCCTCCCCTTGGGCTCCACTTCGCGGAGGATATGAACGCTTCTGTTTGGTACAATTGGGGGGGCTAGCCCCCCCCAAACCCCCCCTTGGCTCCGCTCCGCGGAGGGTTTTGGTTGAATGGGGGTTTGGGGGCTCTCACTACGGGAGCTCGAGGGCTGGCCCTCGAATAAGAAGCGGAGGTTTGGGCAGTGAGGAGATAAATTAGAATAAAATTACAAGACGGTGTAGCCACCGTCGATGACGATGTCGGAGCCGGTGCAGAAGGCGGAGGCCTCGGAGGCGAGGTAGATGCAGGCGCCGGTGAGCTCGTCGGGGTCGCCGAGACGGCCCATTGGGGTTCGCTCCTTCCACTCGTTGAACAGAGTGGTGTAGGCACGGTTGAGGGCGGTATCCATGTAACCGGGGGAGATGGAGTTGCATCGGATCTTGTGAACGGCCCACTCGGCGGCGAGGGACTTCATGAGGTGTCGGACAGCGGCCTTGGAGGCGTTGTAGGCGGACTGGGGCTGTGGCCAGTTGACAATGTGGCCCGACATGGAGGCGATGAAGACGACGGAACCGCCCTGGCCTCGGGCGATCATGTGCTTAGCGGCGGCCTGGGTGACCAGGAAGGAGCCATTGAGGTTGATGTCAATGACTCGTCGGAACTTCTCGGCCGGGTACTCCTCGGCGTGGACAAGGTCGGCGACACCGGCCGAGTTAACGACGATGTCAATCTGACCGAGGTCATGGACGACCGCCTGGATGACCTCCTCGACGGACTTTTCGTCTCGCACGTCGACCTTGTAGAACTGGGCCTGGACGCCGTAGCCTCGGTGCAGCTTCTCAATGGCGTCGAGACCGAGCTCTTCCTGGACGTCGAGGATGGCGACACCCTTGAGGCCCGCGGAACAGAGGCCCTCGGCCATGGAGAAGCCAAGGCCCCGGGCACCACCGGTCACCAGGGCGACCTTTCCGTCGAGACGGAACTTGGTGAGGAAGTTCTTGGCCTCGAATGGCACCTCACCGGCCGCAGCATTGGCGATATCGGCCGCAGAAGGGGGTGGAGGAACGACCGCGCTCTTAGCAGTGTTGGAAGACCCGCTCATTGTCATTTACTGTTATGTGTGTGTATGGATCGCTTGCAATGAACAAGGAGAGGAGAGAGAGCCGGGGGAGCCTGGGCAAATAAATAATGGACAGAAAGAAGGAGACTTTTTTTTGTTTCCAAATGCCCAGAAGGGGAGGGGTCTTTATAGTTGAAATTTCAGCACCCACTCGATCTTTTTTCCCCCTCCCCGCCCTTCGATTAATCCGGGGGCGTGGTGGATGCGCCCCGATATGTGCCTCCTTTGTGGACACATAACGCATACTGTATCTCCATCGCATGGAGAACCGACAACGGGCTCCCCGGTTAGTGGTCCGAGCTACGGGGGGGGACCTGACTCATCATTTATCTCATTTTGGCCGAAATATCCCTTTGATTGATTGATTGCTTCGTCTTTGAAAGAAAACGGCATTTTTTTGTTTGTTGTAGGGGGGCTTTTCGAAGGGGAGGAGGATTATGCATCGGAAAAGGGTTGCGAATACATGGGCGAATGGGCTCAGGGGATTCCTCTGGGCAAGATAGGCTGGGGCCTGCACTGCGGGTTGCTGCCTTGCTGCTACATTTGTAACCCTCACACCCCATAATCCGAGAAGGTCGGACGTACTATGTTGAGCCCGTCAAAAAGTAATACACCTCGTCAATAGTCGTGGGGTTTACCAAATTATCCAATTACTGTAGCATCCATACAAATCAACCATTTTTGGTTCTACAATCATGAGATCAGATGAGGTATTTTCTGGGATGTTGGGGGTAATTAATGGAGGCATCACATTCCATAACTTAGTTATGGGTAATGGATAGCTTTCCGGAAGTAGCTAGAGCGATGATAAGATCGACGAGGCCCTGATCTGCAACCTATGATATTCCACTGTAGATACGTATTACCGTTAGGCGAGGAGTGGAAAATTTTTCATCGGCATTTGGCCAAATGGATATGATCCATTGGATAGATCAAATAGTAAATATTACCGATAGTTTCACAAGAAGCGCCCATGAAAAGCCTGGTCAATTTGAATTACAGGTAGATATTATCCGGAAGCGATGGGTGCCATGAATCAGCCACGTATCGTCACTAAAATTGGCAGTTTCTCCGAATTTTTGCGCGGGTATCTCGTGGCAGAGAGCGTTGAGAAGGGTTTCACTGGATGAGTGTTGTGCATATCTGAGATTTTTTCCCCCCTCAACAGGCGGTTAAGCAGCCATTTTTTACAACCAACCTGCGCCGTTTAATCATGGGCCATGCTGGGCTCCCTCCCCCCGGACCCCAGCTTCGGAAAAAAAATAAAAAACAGATCATGGGCTAGCGGGGCAACTGCCAAATGCATTGAAGCAGCCAGCGGGGCAACTGCATTGAATTACATACTGGTAGTCAACCTCCGGGCTTAAGAAAGAGATGAGTTGATTGGGTAGATATCAGACGTGATGCGAATAATTCTGGCAATGGCGTATGTTATGCTTTAGTACACTCTGGAGAGAGAGTCTGAGCACATTGCGGTAGATTATACCCGCTAGTATCAGAGTACCAAGAACCATTGAACATCGAAATGGTAAATATACTAGTAATGATCAACAATCGATATCGATTGATTGACTAAAGCTACATTAGATGAAACTATAGAAGGGTGCGGAGAATGCTACAACTACAGTAGATGAAACTATAGAAGGGTGCGGAGATACGGTTTGATAGACACAACACATGAATGAACTGAATAATCCAGAAACACATAATACAGAACGAACCGGATAATCTAATGGAGCTGCATTGCCATTCCGGGATATGTAGCAGTGTTTCCGTTGCATATTTGAGAGAATTGGTACTTAATGCCCCTCCATTGCCCCTCTCTTGCCCCGCGGCAGCGGGCTTTAATCGGAATATTGTTACGTGCTCCAACGGTGTTGCACCGGAATAGTTAGGAACCTGGTATTATACAGTAATCTTTGAATAAAAGCCCGTTGCCTAGGGTGAAGCTAATTTATGGGTAGTAAGGTGATTCATGTGCTACGCTACTGGTACTCCGGCAATCCACTTCTAAACCGTACCATTTGGAGTAATGTGCAGGCTTTAATCAATATGAAGCAGGCGGGGCCCATTACTAACTAAGTTAGTACAATGCAACGGTTTTCGGATTAATATCGCATTCATCAAGCCGTTTTTTCGTAATATTGATCATCGTCTTGCGTATCACGGATCATTACACAGTAGAAGAAACATGCAGGACATAATATTGATAGATACAAGAGGGGCAATAATGGGGGATCTTCACAGTTAGGGTGAGACCCACCACCGTAGCTATAGGTAAAGAGCGCATGAACTAATGAGGCATTGGTTGCGAGATACATCTAACCAGTTAAAACTCTAGTAAAAAAAAAGATGCAAAGATAGTCAAGAAGAATTGGCAGGCCTACAGATGTGAAGGGCTAGATGTCTAATTAGGCAGTTGTCATGAGTACCTGTCAGAGAAGTACCGTTACTTGAGACGTTTGCAATTAGCGTATAACTATAACATGTTACCGTACATGTTACAGGTGTAATACAACCAAATACGAAAAAGTAAAAAATCATGCGGATGGACATACAATACCACACGTACCAAAATAGGTAGACCTTTTTATGGCTAAATACCAATATGATAACGATAGCTCCAATTGCCTATCGCTGGAGGGTTGACTTGAGCATTTTTTGTTGAAGCAGTGGCTTCACCAGATGGGATGTGCAGATTCATGCGATATATGAACTGTACTTCATTCAGAAGAGATAAATGCAGATGTGATATATAAGCTGTGCTTCGTTAAGATGAGATGTGTGCAGTTGAGAGGTTTCAGTCAGATAGAATATGAGTTGGAAAGACAAAGTAATGGACTTGACAGTAGGAGCCGAGTTGAGCGATCATTCACGATCATTCAGAAACAGAGTAAAAGAAATTGAGAATCAAATTGACCTGATACAGGGCAATAGAACGAGCTGGAAAAATGAATTTGAGCTGAGCGGTGGGAGATTCATTCAGATACAATAATAATAATAATATATTTGCGTCTAGTTGAGGCCTTAGGCCAGAGACATCACTGAATACATCACTGAATTCATTCAGATACAGACCAATTAAAAATATTGGGAAGATGAATTGAAGTAAAAAGTGGAAGATACAGAATACAGTGTGTGTACTACATTGTACAAAGATAAATTATGAACAGTGAGGAGTTTGCTTCAGTCAAAAAATATAGACAGTCAAAGAAAATGGTAGAAAAACATGGCTCAAGACGGAAATATATATAATGCGTTAGATAAATTGGCCCCCAAAAATGAATTGGCCAACAATACGGTTAGACAAGTTCAACATAGTTGGCCGGGAAGATGCCTTCTTTGCCGGCAATGCGCCCCGTCCACCAATCGTCCGTCGATTCGCTCTTCTTTACAATTGTAAGCACATCACCCTTCTTGAACGGTAAATCGCCGTCCTGCTCACCGTCAAACGTATACAGCGCCACAGCTTTAACACCGCCTTGCTGTGACTCAGCCTCCTGCCGCCGCAGTACCTCTCTTTCCCGGTCCATGCGCCTCTCCGTGTCGTACCGCCGCGGCGCATCATCATCATAGTCATCGTTATGCCGGTTATTGCTATTGCGGCTATTGCTACCCTGTCGCGGTGACTGAAGTCCGTAATCCGGCTTGGGCGCCGCCGGCCGCCCTGGGTTGTCCGAATACGTAGATCTAAACTGCCTTCGCGCAGAATTGCTACCAAAATCGTCGTTATCATCAGCGTTGTTGCGTCTCACGCGCCGACTGCTGTTGTTGCCGCGAGCTTGCTGCGGACGGTCATAAACGTCGTCCTCCCACGATGCCTCGCGCCCAAGCGCTGACCGCTGGGTGCGGCTGTCGTGCGATGACGGCTCGTACAGATCAGACTCATATGCGGCGCCACTGCCATTGTTGTTATTGTCATCGTACTCGTCGTAGTCTCTATTGCGCCGCGAGGATCGGCGCGACCCGCGGCCCCCGGAGCTCGAGTCGCTGAACTCGTCTGGAATGTCGTCGTAAAACTCATCATTGAAGTCGTCGTACTCGCTACGTCGGCCCTGGAAGGCGCGCGACTCCAGCACCATGAACAGCGGGTCGCACGCCGGCGGTGGGTCCACTCTCCCAGACAGAATCTGCTTGGCGGTGCAGTTACCGCCGTAAAAGGCGCGATTGGCATCGCGTCGCTCGATCAGCACGGACCCTTCGAGCGACACACCGGCGAAGAGGCCCTTGGTCTTAGCGTACGAGAAGACAGCCGCCACCGACTTGAGCGATGCGCTACCGGCGGCCTCGGCATTTCGCCCAATGGGGCCCGCCGCCAGCGACACATTGCCACCAAGGGTGATCGAGCCCGCTTGTGAGAACGACTCAACGGCGGCACGCGTGTTCAAAATGAACACAAAGTCCGTCAGTTCGGCGCCAATCTGGCCGCCCACGCCGGCGCCGGCGGTTACAATGGCCGAGGGCGCCGACCACGACCCATCGGGCAGACGGGCTACGATAATGCCCGAGCCAGCTCGCCCACTGAACAGGAAGCCCGCCTTGAGCACGGTGATGATGGCGAGGCCCTTTGCATGGGCGAGAATTTCTGGCGGAATCACCGAGTCGGCGCCAAAGAACTGGTTTGGTTTGATGAAGGACGCCAGGATCTTGGCTCCTTTCTTCGCCTCCTTGGCGAGGCTTCGCGGAATAGGGTTGTTGATTCCCATCGGTATACTACAAATGCTATGCTTGTGAAAATATGCTACGAATGGCGGTCCGTTTTCTACGTATTCCCTTTGGTTTTGAAGTGACGTGAAGAGGGGGAATGAGATGGGTTTGTTCTGGGGTGGTTGGGTGCTCCCCGGGCCGTTCAGCCTACGCCCTGCGCCACGTAATGTTCTGCAGACACATACGCCAGCCGCGGCCCGTGCGGCGGCACCGCGCGCGTGCGCTCGCAAGCAGACCTCGAAATAAATTGCGCCAAATTACAAAAAGCGCCCCCGCAGCCAGTATACATCATGTCGCCAAGGACGTGACACTATGCGCACTATATGTAGGGCCTACACTCTCATCGTCTACTACGCAGCTAACTATTTCAATTGATTTCTTGAGACTTTAAATGAATGGGTGAATGAATGAGAACCTGAGGATTTTGGATCGATGAATTGAAGCTCAGGGGTGGATGGTGGAAGGAGGAGAGAACCGGGATTCGGAGGGCGAGACAAGGGCCGGCGTCTAACGGAGCCGGGTCTGTCGGAGCTCCGGGACGGCAGGGGTGGTGCGTTTTCGACGTCATGTTCCATGCATGCAGTAATCAGGCGCTGCTGCTGATTTGATGATAGAGTGGCCTTCTTGGACATTTAATCCCCTATTTCATCACTCGTAGAAGCATAATCCTGTAGAATACCCTGTAAATTTCCATTGCTAGTTTTTTTCTTGGCTAGGTCTACTTGTTGATATCCATCCGTCCAGCCAGAACTGTTGATATCCGTTTAGCCACGATATCCATTACCGGTAAACTATTTTGTTGGATCTTCATTAGTTCTGTTCATTGAGGACATCTATTAGTTTTATTCATTGATTGAGCAGATCCATTGTGTTTTTGCTGGAGATCCATTGAATTTTTTGATCCATTGGCAACATGAAGGCAATTGGACTGCCTAGGATGCCCGGGCTCCTGGCCCTCAATGGATCAAGAACGATCCCTAGAGCACCATTGCTAGCCCGTAGAGCCTCGCTAATCACTCCATTGACTGGCTACCATCTACTCAGAGCCAACATCCTTCGTGGAACTGCAAGATCTGGCCGCCTCGAAACCAGGTTCTTTTCCACAACCGGGCCATTGCTGCAGAGCGAGAAGAAAAAACGGTTCAAGCAGACTATCGCCGGAAACGTTCTGATTAAAACTTTTTACTACACGTCCGTCGTTTTAGGCGTCAGCATCTCAGTCGTCGTCACGCTGCTGGGCGTCTTCTTCATATATGACGCGACAACCTACAAACACGCCGTCAACGTGGACGTAAACGTGTCAAACCTCGCATTGAACCCCGTCCGCGGGGGCCCCAAGAACCTGCCAATTGCCCACGCGTACCTTGATTCCAACGATACGGAGGCCAAGAAGGCCCAGTCTAGCAAGCCGCGATTGGTCGTGCTAGGCTCCGGCTGGGGGTCCGTCGCTCTTCTCAAGACAATCGACCCCCAGGTCTACGATATTACTGTCATCTCGCCAACCAACTACTTCCTGTTCACGCCAATGCTTCCCTCGGCGACGGTGGGCACCCTGGAGTTCCGGTCCCTCATGGAGCCGATCCGGCGCATCTGCGCTAAAATCGATGCCCACTTCCTCGAGGGCAGGGCCGAGCGCATCGAGTTCAGTGACAAGCTCGTCGAAGTCTCGTCTAAGGACCCGTCGACAGGCAAGCTGGAGTCGTTCTATGTGCCATACGACAAGCTCGTCATTGGCGTAGGCTCGGTGACCAACTCGCACGGCGTCGAAGGACTCGAGCACTGCCACACCCTCAAGACGGTCCAAGACGCGCGTAACATTCGTAACAAGATCGTGTCCAATCTCGAGCAGGCGTGTCTGCCGACTACGACCGAGGAGAAGCGAAAGCAGCTGCTCTCCTTTGTCGTGTGCGGTGGGGGCCCCACGGGCGTCGAGCTGGCCGCAGAGATCTTTGATTTGCTCAACGAGGATCTCGTCAACAACTACCCCAACATCCTGCGGAACGAGATCTCAGTGCACATTATCCAGTCACGATCCCACATTTTGAACACGTACGATGAGAAGATCGCAGAATATGCCACGGAGCGGTTCAGGAAGGACTCAATTGACGTGCTTGTAGACTCACGGGTTGACCGAGTGTACGAGGATCGCGTAGTGTTCAACCAGATCTGTCCCGACGGCTCGCGAATTCGCAAGGAGCTTCCATTTGGACTGTGTGTGTGGTCCACCGGCGTTGGTCAGGCTCCGCTGACCCAGCAGGTTGTCAACGATTTGGCAGAGTTTCAGCAGAACAAGCGTGCCATTGAGACCGATTCTCACCTGCGAGTTATTGGCGCACCACTAGGTGACATCTACGCTATTGGCGACTGCTCGACTGTGCGAACTCGTACTGCCGACGAAGCAATTAGTCTCTTGCGCAAAATTCTCTTGCAAAATCGAAAGTACAGCGCCACGGGCCACAACACCGTCACGGAAGAAGACCTCCAGAACGTCAATCTGGGACTCAACGACCTCCAGGAGCTGGCTAAAGCCATCAAGCGTCGCAATCCGCAATGCGAGGAGCACTTTAAACGGCTTGAGGAGTTATTCCACGAGTTTGATGTCGACAAGTCCGGCACGCTGTCACTGGACGAACTGAACAATTTGCTTCGTACCATTGACAAGGGCATTACCTCGCTTCCGGCGACCGCCCAGCGGGCTAACCAGCAGGGAGTCTACCTGGGCCACAAGCTGACGCGAATTGGCTATGCCCATGACACGCTGCGGCTCAATGACATTGTAGATGGCGATGTGGACTCGGCTATCTGCCGGCCGTTTGCATATCACCACCTGGGGTCATTGGCATACATTTCAAGTGGTGCCGTGTTTGATTTCGGTCAAAAGTCGTACTTTGGCGGGCTCATTGCTATGTATCTGTGGCGAGGCATTTACTTTGCGCAGAACGTGTCTCTGCGGACTCGAGCGCTCATGGCCATGGACTGGCTCAAGCGAGGCATGTTTGGCCGTGACATGTCGGACATTTCTAGAAACGAAGACAGCTAGACTACAATATATGTATAGTTTGATAGAAACCTCTACCCGAATTTGACTTGGGGGCCAGCCCCCAAACCCCCGTAGCTCCGCTCCGCGGAGGTTACATTTGTTACAGTGTGCCGAAACTCCCAAGGCAGTGTAACAGGCTATTTGCAACAACGTCACAAAATTGTAACAGCTCTGCTTCCGGTGTCCGTTGCTGGAGGGGGTTTGGGGGCAGAGCCCCCACTACGGGAGCTCGAGGGCTGGCCCTCGAATACACTCCACTACTAATGGTGGAACCAGTCCCCCCAAACCCCTCTGGGACTCCGCTCTGTATCATTGGGGAGACTAGCCGCAGCTCCGCTCCGCGGAGGGTTTGGTTGACGGGGGTTTGGGGGCAGAGCCCCCAACTATAGGAGCTCGAGGGCTGGCCCTCGAATACACTCCACTACTAATGGAGGGACCAGTCCCCCCAAACCCCCCTATAGGCTCCGCAAAGTGGAGATGATTGTTGGCACGGATCAATTGTATCTAAGGAGAAATCTCCGCGTAGCGCTGGAGCTAATGGGATGATCCTGGTCAGGGCTACGGGTAGCTACGGGTTTAAATATTCGATCCATTTGTATTTACAGGATGCAATAAATAAATTACTGGCCCTCCAGTAACCGCTCACAAGCCCTGAGCATTTCCTCCGTTTCTATAACTTGCTGTCGCTGGCGCTCGAGCCGCTCGATATACTTTTTCCTCTTGGCATGGAGGAATTCCTTGATCTGCTGCGGTGTAGTCAGGTACTCTGGAATCTCAATGGTAGGACCCATCTTGGCCCTCTTCATTGGCGGCTGTTTATCGTTAAGCATAGACTGAATTCGGATCGCCTCGTCCTGGGGGCGTTTTTTATCTTCTTCAGCGTGCTGGGGAACCGAATGGGGGTGAGGAGGAGTAGGACGTGGAGGCGGAGGAGGAGGCGGATGAGCCACGGGGGTCATAGCCAACGGAGAAGGCGACTGATGCGACCCGGGGGACGCCGTTTGGCTATAAATGGGAGAGTTCTGGGGCTGGATCAGCGACCTGATCGAAGGCAGCAGCTTCGCCTCGTGTTCCATCCGCCCCTTGAACGACTGGGTGAAGTCAATGGGCGGAGGCACAAACGGCGGTCTCATAATGACCTCTGAAGGAGACTGGGACACCGACCCAGCCCGGCTAGATGCGGCACTAGTCGGCGTTCCCTTGGGAACAGCGGCAAACGACATTGCGGCCATTGGAGCAGAAGAAGAAGACGTCGTTGGAGTCTTTGCCGGCCCTTCCGGGTTCTCAAACTCAATCTCCGTCTCTTCGTGCGATCCGGAGGCGCCGGTAATGATTCGCTTCCGTCGTTTGATGGTGCTCTTCTTCATCCCCACTGGCCGATGGTGACCATGGAGCCGGTGATACAGCCCACATGCGTTGCAGATGGTGTGGCCCGCGTCGTCTCTTCGCCATAGAGGCGTGATTGTGGTTCCGCAATTCTGGCACGAGATAACCCCGTCCGCTGCAGCAGGCTTTTCCTTGCTAGAGTCCTCCTTCTTGAGCGCCATCTGCTTGCTCAGCCGGTTGTTATACGCCGGGCATCCCGAGCATGCTGTCGACCCGCCAGTACCATTACAGTGGCCGTCTCCGGGACAGGTCCCCTCACACCCACCGGATGATTTAGTCTCTTTGGATCGCTTGGCCTGTTGGCTAGGGGCGGGAGCAACCGCTGTACTACTTGGGAGCTGAGTACTATTACTAGACTCGGGCTTAGGCTCGGATTCGTTACTCCACACGACAATGGGAGGCTTTTTGAGGTGAACAGGTCTTTGCGCGTTCCGCGACTTGAGGTAGAGCCCACAAGCGTTACAAATGGTCGACCCATCAGGCGCCCTCCGCCATAGAGGAGTCCGCGTCGTCCCGCAATTTGAGCAAAACTGCGCACTAGGCGTCGCCTGGGCCTTATCTACATGGTTTTCTTCCTTCTTTGGAGGCATCTCCTGCACTGTCTCCCCAGGGGGCGTCGAAATAGCTGGAGGTGAGCCTTTGGAGCCTGGTGGAGTGGCCTGGAACACCTGGAAGGACGAATAGGTCCCTCCCTCCATGGCTTTGGTAGTTGAAGTCGCACTGGGTCGCCTTGCCTTGGACCGTTTGGCGGGTTTTATCGACTTTTCGATGGGGGATCCAGTGGACGACCGGTCCTGTTCGGCTACTGACAACAAAAGCTCCAGGTTTGACATTTCATAATATCCTTTCCCTGTAGCTGCTGAGTCGTTGATGATGGTGTCGTCAAAAGGGAGGGAAGAAAAAAAAAATAAAAAGGGTCGCAAATGTGTCGGACGATCTCTGGTAGCACGGGGGCCAAAAAATCCACAGTGTCCTGCCGAGAAAGGAGTTATCAGATTAATAACACAGTGCCGTACCTATGTAAATTTGCACTCAGGAGCTGACACACGCGTTGAAGGGGAGGGGGGAAAGAGAAGTGGTGATTTCTATCCAAGTGAGGGAGGTTTAATATTGCGCAATCTTATCAGATGGGGGTATACAGTCACCGAACAATTCCGAAAAAAAAGGCTAAAAGGCCGAAAAAAGGATAAACGATATATAATGTGTTAAGCAAAACGGTGGCACACAGACTCAAAATGCTTCAAAAGACTCCTTCTACCTCTGCACGTTCTGCTGATTACGTGCCAGCATGATCTTTTCTTGAAAGAGAGGGGATCGCACCAGTTGCCTGTTTGGGCGCCGGATCTGATTATTCCAGACCCGACCCAAAGCAGTGGGCAAGCGGTCGCCGTAATTAGAATGGCTGTGATTGGCTGGTATTAAGTTATCAATCTGATCTTATCGTAATTATGTGGTGGGCTGACCAATCCGCGGCGTTGTATATCCGCTGACCGCGCGAAGCCTCCCTTCCCAAAGCGGAAGGCTGCGGATTGATTTCCTTGCATGTACGAGATGAGGTATGCGACAGCACATTGCCGGAGATCCGCGCGCTTTATTTCCGCTGGGATTGTACCATTGCAGGATCTAGGCTTTCGTATTTATTGTACTTGTATTGTGGGTAGCTTATAACCCAGGCAAATTGTTCAGTGATTGAATTGGTTACTCTTTTGGGGTTCACTCCAGGTGCCCTAGAACAACTCGGGTAGTACCAATGTTGTTAGCAATATGCCCCTTATCTCCCTCATGTGGGACAATGCGTCCTCAACTACAATACTTAGCTGCTACCCAAGGCAACTACCCAAGGCAACTACCCAAGGCAACTACCCAAGGCAACTACCCAAGGCAACTACCCAAGGCAACTACCCAAGGCAACTACCCAAGGCAACTACCCAAGGCAACTACCCAAGGCAAGTGGTTCCATTTCATCTACTATACTGCAATTGGGGAGGAAGCTTTACTCTGAACAGTAAAGCACATCCCTTAGGTTAATTATGTGTATTCCGTTGATTGGTACACTGCATTTCGACGTATGCAGTATTGTAATGGCAGATCATCAATATAGCATATACGGTAGACCCGGGTTTATCCATTGCAGCTAGACTATCCAAAGAATGTGTCAATTAATATAGTAGATTCGGCCAGGAATGTAAGGCAATTGATTTAAAGTGTTGAGTTATGCCAGTTTCGTAGATCTGGATTTCGATTTTCGTACTTATCTGGCACCATCTCTACCGGGCCAAAGGAGATGAGTTATGCAATGCTTGTACTGATAATAATAACGCATATTATGAGCATAATACTAGCAGACCCTGATCAGATAAAAAATATCGTACCGCTATTAATACAGCGTAACATTAATGAATTAAAATTAACAATTTCAAAGACTTCTTATGACACTTATAGCCCAACTTAACTGTGGTAATTAAATAAAATACCAGACCTGTATCTGGTAGTAGTAATAGGTAGTATTGTACCATCATAGTCAATTAAAATTATCAACTTGCCATAAAGTTTATAGCCCGATTGACGTAGAGACAATGATCATTTCAACTTGGAAAGTGCCTGGTGCAGCTTGCCAAGGGCAGAGCCAAACTGTTTCCGCTGATCGCTGAGATCAGGAATTTCGTCAATGTTTTTGTACAACAAATCCAAAGAACTGTAGAGCGTTCGCCCCTGGCCCACAAAGTTGGCTGCAATTTCTTTTTCATTGCTAGCTGTTTGAGCTAGCCGGTCGACGCTAAGCGTAAGACCATTGACAATTGGTCTCATCTGGAACCCCACAACCTCGTTAATAAACGACAGAGCTCCAGTGAGCCCCATGGGGAACAGGTTACCAATCATTGGGGGCGGGAAGGTGCCTCTAGCTTGGCCCTGGGCGCCAGGGCCGTAGGGTCCATATGGAATGACATTGCCTCCGCCGCCAAATCCACCAAGTCCACCTCCAGCACCACCAACACCAACACCACCAACACCAACACCACCAACACCAGACCCGCCGGATCCACCGCCAGCAACAGCACCACCACCGCCTCCTACTCCGGGCACACTTCCAAATCCACCGCCCCCAAAACCACCACCTCCACTGGTATCGCCAAACCCTCCTCCACTAGTATCATAGCATGCCTCAGACACCTGCCAAAGAGCAGAGTTGGAAGCCATGGCAACAGATCCTAATGCAGCAATTGACTGTTCAAACAATTGTGGAGTCCACTTGACCAAATTTCCGCTCAATTGATGCGTAACCTGGGCCAGCCGAGTCTGGCTCGTGGCCCAAATGTTTGTAGCATGAGCTAGAGAGTGTCGGACTTCTGGAGGGGCCTGTTGGTGTTGGTGTGCATTGTCGTCTTGGATCCCTTGCGTCCCTCCAAGGGCAACGAGAAAATGGGCTACAGTAAACAGCGTAGATAACTTCATTCTTTTACTACGTATGTCATTGAAAAGTACCAGCCAATGACAAATTTATGTATCTCTTTGTAGCTTCAAAGTTTAATGACCACTTGCACGATAATGGATTACTATTTATTAAGGGGGGAGGGAATAAGGGAAAGAAATCATCATGTACCGTTAATTCAATCCAATTGTAAAGTCATAGAACGCACAAACCGCACTAGCCGTAAGGTACAATTGACTTGAGTTTTGTCTCAGGGTGTTATATGAAGGTTGTTACATAAACGTATGATAACTGGGCATAATAGATCCCGATGTAATGAAAAAGTGATGATGTGATGATGATAAGTCAATAAATTAAGAACGTGGGTATGTACAAATAGAGTAGAATAATTACAGGCCCTGGGCAAGGCTCTTCAGCTGGGCAAGGACCGCTGACTTGGCTGTGCCGCCAATGGCAGTTCGTCGCTCAACAGACGCCTCAAAGTTGAACACATCCTTAACATCAGCCTCGAATCGAGAGTCAATCTCCTTGTACTGCTCAAGAGTGAGCTGGTCAATGCCGGAAAGGCTCTCCTTCTCGGCCTTGGCAACAGCAGCCCCCGAGATGTGGTGGGTCTCTCGGAACGGAACGCCCTTTCGCACCAGGTAGTCGGCCAGATCGGTAGCAAGCATGTCCATAGTCAGAGTCTTCTTCATCTTCTCCTCATCAACACTTAGAGTAGAAATTACGCCAGTGGCAATGGACAGCGAGTGGTTAACCGTGGTGAGGCAGTCAAACAGCGGCTCCTTATCCTCCTGCAAGTCCTTGTTGTAAGTAGACGGAGTGCCCTTCAAGCTCATCATGAAACCGGCCAGCTGGCCAAACACTCGGCCGGACTTGCCTCGCAACAGCTCCAGACTGTCTGGGTTCTTCTTCTGCGGCATGAGACTGGAACCAGTCGAGTACGCGTCGGCCAGCTTGATGAAGCCAAACTCGGCAGTAGAGTAGATAATCAGGTCCTCGCTGAACTTAGCGAGGTGATTCAGCACTAGAGAGCCCCAGAAGAGCACCTCAACTACGAAATCTCGGTCGGCGACCGCAGTAAGCGAGTTACCAATGACACCGCCGAAACCCAACTCGGAAGCAAGGAATTCTCGGTCAATGCCGAATGGATGACCCGCCAGGGCTCCGGAGCCCAGTGGAGACACGTTAACTCGCTCAATGACCTGATCCAGTCGGTCCAAGTCGGTCTTGAGGTAAGTAGCATGGGAAGAGAGCCAGTGGGCCCATCGAATTGGCTGCGCTCGCTGCAAATGGGTGTATCCTGGCATGAGCACGCCAATCTCCTTCTCAGCTCGGACAATCATGACCTTGATAAGCTCGGCCAGGATCTGTCGTAGCGTCTGGAGCTGCTTTCGCACGTACAGTCGCATATCGGTAGCGACCTGGTCGTTTCGCGATCGACCAGTGTGCACTTTGCCGGCGATATCTCGACCAATGAGCTCGCCTAGTCGTCGCTCGTTAGCGGTGTGGATATCCTCGTCGCCAGGCTGGGCGACAAACTTGTTAGCGGCCCACTCCTCCTTAATGAGCTCGAGGCCCCGGTGGATCTCCTTGAGCTCGTGCGCAGTGAGGATGCTGAGCTTGTGGAGGGCGGCAGTGTAGGCCTTTGTGCCAAACAGGTCCTCTTCGTACATGACCTTGTCATATGGCAGGGACGCATTATACAGGTCCATCAATGGATCGGTCGCGCCGGTAAATCGGCCTCCCCAGAGCTTCTGTCCAGACATTATTAGTATCTTTTTTGTGAATAAATGAATAAATAAATCAAGCGTCGAGGAAATGCAGAATGGACGGGGTATTTATGCAAGGAGACCGATCAATGATCTATTGACTCATTCCGTGAAAATTTCACCCATCGCATAGCGCATATCCTGTGCATTCTATGACCCATTCTTTAGTATTTTTTTTCTGCCCATCGTTTTACTCGAAATGAATAATAATAGCTGTAAATTTGTCCATTTATATGTTATATATCGTCGTATTTCCGAGACGCAATTGGCTGGTAATTGTACTCGGACGCCGATAGTACGGACACCGTTTGTGGAGCTTCATTGGAGACTCAATTGAAGTAGTACAAAGTGTATAAGCGGCTCTGGTTCATTAATAACAAATGGCAGTTCAGCCTATTCCATAGAATCTTCCTAATTCTCTACTTTAAAGCAGTTCAGGTCCTTTCTCAACCGGACTCCGCTACTAATTTACCGAAAAATATTATTTTACCCAACCATAATTACAGTCTAATTAAGAAAATGTTATGTTTTATTTCACTAAACAATAATATTGTTTAATTAAGGTAATGTTATATTTTTAAAGTTTTATTTCACTTAACTTTGGTGAACGTTGACGTACGTACAGATCAGCCTCTAAGCGGTACTATATCTATCAGGATAGATTAATCCCCGAGTTTAGGAAGGCCAACTGTATATACAGGTCTACGCATACCAATAAGCTCTTCATAAAACGGATGATCGAGCTCTCATGGCCCCTCCTCGGGGTCGTAGTACCATCTATTCTCATCACCGTAGGCGGGTACGGCACGTACTTCTTCATCCTCGTGCCCCACCATTCGTCGCCATACCAGCTCGTATTGCTCCAGTTCATGCTGACAATGACGTGGATCTCCTACGCCATGGC
Organism: Blastobotrys vanleenenianus; assembly: GCF_965637985.1. Classification (NCBI taxonomy): domain Eukaryota; kingdom Fungi; phylum Ascomycota; class Dipodascomycetes; order Dipodascales; family Trichomonascaceae; genus Blastobotrys; species Blastobotrys vanleenenianus. The sequence continues at coordinate 454,011 of NW_027481884.1, read as the reverse complement.
CATCCTCAAAAAGCCTGGGTCTCCGCCCCCAAACTTCGCCCCAGAGGAGAACGAGCTCAGGCGATGGTGCGTGAAATGCAATAACTATAAGCCAGATCGAGCACACCACTGTCGACGGTGCCAAACCTGCGTGCTCAAGATGGACCACCACTGCCCCTGGACGTATAACTGCGTGGGCCACAGCAACATGCCTCACTTCATCCGATTCCTGCTGTGGGTCGACATATCCTGCTCCTACGGGCTGTACCACCTGATCAAGCGGGCAATTGATTTGTACCAGTCGCGGCGGCTTCCAGCGTACATGGTGCCCAAGTCCGAGATCGTCATGACTGTTATACTAACGCCGCTCGTCTTTTTCATTCTGTTCTCCGTCGGGCTGCTCACGCTGCGCGTGTTCACCAACATCATCAACGGCATGTCCCAGATTGAACAGTGGGAGAGTGAGAGGGTCGCCTCGCTGGTGCGGCGTGGATTGGCCCCAAGGGTCGAGTTCCCATACGACAATGATCCGTGGACTAATTTGCTCGACGCGTGGGGCGACCCGTGGACGTGGTTCCTGCCATGGGGCAAGCCACGGGGAGATGGGCTCCACTTCGCCAAGAATGAAGAAGATGGTATATGGCCTCCGGACCACACAGACTATGACCGACCGGTCAACTATGGGGTTCGCCACGAGGCTACGCTCTCTGCATCTTCAGTTGACCGATTAGACACTCCTGCGACTCATAGATACAACTCGACTGTTCCCGACTGGCGGCGCTCAATCAGAACCGAAAGCGATTTTTACCGGTCGGACCAGTGGCATAACTACGAGGGAGAGACCATTGCAGACTTTGGAGTCGACATTGACACAGTTCGTCCGTGCGATAGTCAACCTAGAGCTCCTTCTGATACTCATGAGAGCGACGAGGAGAATGTTCCTTTAGCCCATTACGTGCGATAACATCTCCCCCACCTCTATTTGGTACCTCATTTGGCGCTCTATTCTGCGAAATCTATTCACAATAACCAATTCACATATGCTTTGGCGTGACTGGTCCATGCAGTACCAAATGAGGAGATGGATATCTCAGAACTAGCATCCATACTATGCCAAAGCTATGTCAGGAGTAGTTCATACGATGGAAAATATCTCAGAATTAATACCGATAGTACATACCATGTCAAGAGATAATAATCACCATAACTGAGGACTAGTTCATACTATGGCAAATGAAAGAGGAGATAAATGATAATACACCAGAACTCATAACGACTGTGTTAGTTCATACGATACAGAAAGAGATACTGATACATGACGACAAATAGATAATAATACACGTATTAAAACACTAAACAAATATATAAGGTCTGAAAAAAAATAAATTAAGCCATCTCGACATCGCCATCCTTGTCCTTGACCTCCTCAGCCTTGGCCTCTTCCTCCGCTGGCGCAGGTTTGACTGTCGTGTCGAGCAATGGTGCGCTGTTAGTAGTAGTCGTCGTCGAAGCAGTCTCCGTTGTCTCCGCCGGTCTGTCCTCCTTCTCCTCCGCCTTGGCGACTTCGCCAGAAGCCGGGAGCTCTGGCTTGGCCAGTTCCTCGGGCTTATCAGCAGGCGCGGCCTCAGCCGTAGTTGGAGGAATAGCAGTCGCAGGAACGGCCTCAGCCGCAGCGGCAGTCTCGGTTACAGCTGGAACGGTGGTCCCCTCAACTGGAACTGGAACTAGAACTGGAGCTGGAGCTGGAGCTGGAGCTGGCTCTGGAGCGGCCTCCTCGGTTACAGGAAGCTCTTCCTTAGCAGGAACGATCTCTGGAACTACTGGAGTAGCTACTGGAGCAGGTGCTTCAACTTCAGCTTTCATCTCCTCCTCAACAGCTGTTGGTGCTGGTGGCTCCTTTGGCGGTTCTACTACAGTAGCAGCTGGCTCCTCTGCCTTTTCGGCGGCGGCTGGCTGCTCCGGCTTAGCCTCAGCCTGGACTTCTGGCTCGACAGGCTCAGCATCAGCCATCTCTACATCTTCAGACTCTTTAACAGGCTCCTTAACAGGTTCCACAGGCTTCGCTTCAGCTTCCGGCGCTGGCTTCTCCTCCTTGGCAGCGGCAATCTTCTTCTTCCAGTTTCGGAACACAGCTGGACCCTGGTCCTTCCACGCGTCAAATCGCGCCTGGCCCTCCGCGGAAGCCGCGGTCATAGCCGCTTCGTAGTCCTCAGGCTCTTCCTCATCGTGAAGAAGCGAAGCCCTCCAGCCGTCATGACTGTCCAAGAAGCTGGCCCACTGCTCCTTGCTGCGGGGACCGACGCCGTCCGTAATGACCCTCGCAAAGTAGTCCACCGTATTAGGGTCAAAGAACAGCTTATAAGTGTTCATGCACACGCGCGCCTTGAGGTTCTGCTCAATGATCTTAAACGGATAGCTCGAGTCGACCCTTTCGGCGATGTTTCGGTTCAGCAGCGGCTGCTTCACCTGGTCCAGCGGCACCCCTTCAGTCGGAACAGACATCATGTACGACGTAAGGTAGTAGTTCCACTTGTCGTCGCTTGTCCTGACGCGTCCCAGGGTCAGATCGTAGCTACCCAGGTATTGGAAACCAATCTGGCTGCTTCCTTCGTCCCAGTCGATACGGAATAAATTCTCATCATGGCCAATGATGTTCTTGACCTGCATTCGGTAGTTGATCTGGGTTCGAATGTCCTTCACCGGGGTGGCCCGATCCTTCTGGAACAGTACAAGCACCTCAGAAGACTTTGGATCGCTAGCGACAATGGAATGGATGTGCTTCACCAGCGCCTGGACAACCTTGTCGATAGTATACAGCTTGTACGCTCGGTTTCGGTACGCCTGGCGCACCGCCTCCTCCCACCAAGTGTGCTCGAGCTCGCCTTCAATCACCTTTTCAGCAAGGCTCAGCAGCTGGCCGTAGCAGTCGTTGGGCTCAAACTGCAACCCGCGGTCGACCAAAGTGCGGTCGTACAAATTCAAATCTCGCGCAAAGTCAACCTTGCCGTAGGTGGCAATCTCCTTGGAAACAATCTTCTCCAGGTCCTTGGCCTTCTTGAGTCGAGTGTAGAGGATCTGGAGCAGCCGCATGAAGACGTAGATGGTCGTGTTGGCAAACATGTTGTGGACAGTGGGCTTCACGGCCGAAGACACGTTCTCGCTCCTCTTTTCGTCAGCATGGTGCAGCCACGTAGCCTCCTCGGAGAGAATGTTCTCGCTATGCTCAGCAGTCTCAATTTCCTTATCGAGGAGCATAGCATCAATCTCATTGTTCTCTCGGCAAGAGTCAATGCTGGTGACGCTGTCGCCTTCGCGCTCGCTCTCCTCTGGCGTCTGCTCACGGGAGCCCCCGTCCTCAGACCGCGCTCGCGAGCTCCCGGGCCGTGGCTGTTTAGCCTTTCGCAACACATCCCGCAGCAGGTCTCCGCTGCTGTCACGAGGCCGCTTTCGCGAATTCGCCGCCACTAATGGAGAACCGTCGGCAGAAACAATAGCATCGGCCTGATCCGGCGAGTCTCGTCTAGACGGCCGCTCCTGCGGGAATCGCGACTTGATGAATTCCTCGGGAACCTCAAAGAACAACCCAATGAACGACTTGATAAAGTCATCCATTCGGTCCCGGTCCGACGTGGAGTACGACCCGGCGTTCTCCAAAAAGCACATTACAAGCCGCACAATGTCCATGAGCACGTCGTGGTCCGACATTTCAAACAGCAACTGCGGCCGCTCGGCAGGGGCAGGCTGCTGGTGCGTGTGCTGGGCCAAAGCCTGGTGCTTACGCTTGTTGGCGTTGGTCGCTGTCTGCTCCGCCTTGATGGTCGTCAGCTCGGCAACCAGGCTTCGGCTCGTAAGCAGCTTCTTGTCCGTCTGCTTGAACGTCAGGCCCATGTGGTCCAGCGACTTGAAAAACGACTTGAGCTCCGTATCACGCCACACCTTGTTCCACTCTCGGTGCGCCCGCTTCCACTCCTCGTCCTTCTGCTTGAGTCGGCGAAGCACAATGGGGACAGCCACGGCTGGATTCTCGTGAATGGCATTGACAACTTCCTTGCCCCGCTCATCATCGTAGATCTTGCGAATGACCCGCTGGTAAATGGTCGTATGGTGGCCCAAACCGGGCGGCAGCTTGAACTCGGCCTTCTCCTCATCGGTCATGTTGGCGATACGGTTAGCAATCGTCTCAAGCGTCTGGATTGTCCGCAGGTTGGCCTCAATGTAATGATCGTACTCGTGACGCTCCTCCTCAATTCGGTAAAGCACTTCCTCGTACTGGTTCTTTCGGTGCGCCACAAACCCAGAGTCCTCGGATTCCCAAGTTGGGTGGACCACCCATTCGTCGTTGAGCACTTCCCAGCACATTTCGTCGCGCCCAGAACACGGCATGAGCGTCTCTGATTTGGGCAGCAGTCGGTAGCTCGGGCCGTAGCTCTTACACAGACTGAGATCCAGGTTGTGCTTCTTGAACGTAATATTCTCAATGTGCAGCGGCTTGCCCTCATACTTAACGTACCGCTTGAACCAGTCCATAAGGTCCTTGTTCTCGCCAATGAACCCGTCCACCCGCTCAACAAGCACGTTCTTGTCAATGATTTTCTGCGTGAACAGATTGCACACTTTAAGGAACTCGTTGTACGTTTGCTTATTGCCCAGATACTTCTTTACCTTGTCGAAAAACGCCACTTCCTCGGCCAGAGTGGAGTCGCGAGATGGCGGCGGCACGATATCGGGCGCTCCAGGCACCAAACCGTCCCGGCGAGCCATTGGACCTGGGCCGCCTCGCAGATTCGACACAGGAATGTTGTTGTTGTCAATTGCCTGCGGTGGCTGCTGCTGCTTCTTTCGCGCCGGTACCCCTGCGCTGGGCGGAGCAAAGTTGCCTACCGGAGGCAGATTCTGACCACCCGGCTGCGAGGTAGGAGGAGGCGGAGGAGGCGCTTGGTGAGGGTGGTGCTGGTGGTGTGGCGGTGGAGGTGGCTGTTGTTGTTGTTGTTGCTGCTGCTGCTGCTGTGGAGGGGGTGGCGGTGCCAGAGGCAGACCCATGTCCTGGCGTGGCTGGTTAGTCTCAGGCAGGAACTGCTTGAAGTCGTCGAGCAAATCCGGTGCGTCCTTAAATAGAGCCGTCACCTGGGTGTACACCTCGGAAATCCTCAATTGCTCCTTCTGGTAGGTCTGGAGGATCTCCAAGAAGTGCTTGTAGATGTCGGGCTGGTTGGCGAACCGGTTCTTAATCTTGTTGACGTAGTTGATGGCGTGGTTGAACTCGACCGGGCCACCTTGTCGCCTTTGTTCGGCGCCAAATTGGCCCCGCGAGCCGTTCGCTGCCGCCGCCTGGAGCTGCGAAATCGTCGAACTCGCCTCCTGCTGGGCCTGCTGGGCCTGCTGGGCCTGCTGCTGCGACATGTAGTATCCATCGTGCTGCTGAGCCGGATGAGAGTGGGGTGGAGGAGGAGGAGGCGGGGGTGGAGGAGGCCTCGCCTGCTGCTGCTGCTGCTGTTGTTGTTGTTGCTGTTGCTGCTGCTGCTGCTGCTGTTGGTGATGCATTGGGGGTGGTGGGACTTGCTGCTGCTGTCGGTGAGCAGCCATTGGAGGAGGCGGTGGAGGAACCTGTTGACCCTGGGGCGGACCCTGGGCTTGAGGAGCCTGGGGCGCTTGCGGAGCCTGAGGCGGAGGAGGCGGCGGCGGCGCCTGTTGCTGGGCCTGGGGCTGAAGAGGAGGTGGTAGGGCAGCCGGCTGGCTCTGAGGGGATCCCTGCCACGGTCTAGCCGCATCATAGGGCATCGTGGTAGTCGTAGTCTGCTGGGGAGGGGGCGGAGGAGCAGAGGTAGTCGTGGCCGGAGTTGGCGTGCCCTCGGGACGCGTGGTCGTGGTGCCCATTGGAGTCGTAACCTTAATTGGATTTGGGTCCAACGGGTCAGAGGAGCACTCGATTCTATACCCGGGCGGGAGGAACGTGTTGAACCCTTGAATCAGGTTCGGGTTACCTCGGAACAGCGTCGAAACGCGATCAATGACTCCAGGAGTATCAATACTACAACATCCGTTAGCCTCAATCATACACTCAATCAACAAAAAGTCTAGTAAAACGGGTAGAATAAATCCTTCTTTCTAGAGGAGATCTGAACTGCCGTCTTTGGGCTTTTGGGGAAACCTACCTTTGGCTTTTAAAGTCCTTCATGATGTCCAGAAAGTGGTTGTACACGTCTGGCTGGTTCTGAAACTGCACCTTCACCTGGTCAAGGTACGACAAAGCGTCCTTGACGTTGAGCTGTCTATAAGCCGATGAAGTGGACATCTTCTACCATACCAGGGATATACCAGGGCTCTCGGATAGCTTTCGGTTGGCTTCCAGTTAGGTTCTGGCCAAATCACACACGCGTGGAGCGATGGGAATCTTTCCTTCTGGTGTGGCCTTCTTGTGAGGAGTAAAAGCGGAATAAACGCGGAATACGAGTCGGAGAGGTCTGCTTCTATCGTAATTCACTTTTCAGCAGTTTTGGATGCACTTCTCGTCGAACTCACCCGCTCTGATGCACTGCTCAAGAGTGTGGGAACTTGAAAAATGGGACAGTGGATGGGACTGGGGGAAGGGAACGATGCGCCCTGGCCGCGCGCCTCAAGCCACTCGCGATTGTGTGCGGCTGAACACCCTTCGGATGGTCGGTTATCGCTTCCGATCCCGACCTTCCTTATTCCTTGGCTACTTCTTGGTGAGCTACTCAATATAGTGTGGTAATAATTGAATTGAATGTCGATTAGTATTCTGAGAGTCTATAGTACTAGCATATAGGTAAAGTGCTATCAGAATATGAATTGAATTGAATTTCCAGGGTAAATGATTGTTGAGTTAGGGGCTTCTACTGTATAATTGGCAGCAGCTTCTCCATCGGCTCGACATAGCATTGCGTTATCCTCGAATAGTAGTGACTTTGAAATAAAAATGTATCATATTTAGCTTTATATGAACACTAAAGAAGTGCCGATTAATTGAAACAAGTCACTCAATCACATCGATTACTGGTAGTGTGGATCTCATTTATTAACGGTGACGTTATTCCTGATAGAATGGAGCATAACTGATCCGATATAACGGTTGCCTTCCGTGGTACTCTACCATAACAAACATCCCATTTTATTGATTAATCTTTAGTTCTATTCATTTAGTTAAACATCGAACATTGCTTCAATGGCGATGGAAGCCAATGGAATGCATATATCCGATCCAGCAACCTAAGCTTAATTTGTTCTCAGAGCCGAATGCCTCAAGTGAAGCTTCTATAAAATTTTACAAGCAAAAGGCACCAACCCTATAAACTATGAAATCCGAAAGGTTTTGGAACCAAAATTCACCAATCAGGTTTGCCTTTCAAAGTACGTGTATCATGATCGAGAGAGAATGAGGAAGCCACATGAGTCTGAAACGCTTCTTGGAAGTACCGATATAGATAACTTATCTGAAGCGAAATAAAAATACTTAAACGCAAACTGTGCAACGCTATATCCCACCGGATACACGGGAATAACAATTTGATTCAGAGATTTCTGAAGTCGGACCTATTCTACAAGTATCTGATCAATGGCCTTCAACATGGGTAAGGAGCCCCTCCGCGTAGCGGAGCCACGGGGGTCTGGGGACTGGCCCTCAGGGTACTCTTCCGACAACAATTATAAACTCCTTTAGATAGCTCAATCAACCCTTTTCTGAACGCAAACTTGCCTGCTATCGCTGCACATATAGAATGCAGCCGCATGCGGCTTGTTAACTGTGGCGCGCGCACAGCGTCACTACATCACGAAATTTCACCCGATCCCCGTAGACAGCGTAGACCGACTGGCACTAAATGAACGCTCCTGATAGATTCGAGCTCTTCCTGCTGCCTGATGGCGTGCAGAAGTACGTACTTTCCACTTGAGGAATAAGATTTTTTGTGTTCAGACTAACCGCTTGTAAAGGCTGACGGTCACGAATGACCCACGAACCCCCAACACTGCGCTCATCAAGTTTGAGCGAGAGGACCACACCCTGGGGAACATGCTGAGGGCCCAGTTGTTGCAGGATCCGCGAGTGGTCTTCGCGGCCTACAAAGTGGAGCACCCGCTCTTTGCCAACTTTATCATGCGGCTCCAGACGGAGGACAACTATACCCCACGCGAGGCGCTCAAAAACGCGTGCTATGCTCTCATTGGCAAACTCAACGCCCTGGACAAGAGCTTTTCACGGGAATGGGATATCAAATCCCTTCTGGAAAACGACAGCTAGAACACTTTATTTATTTTGTTGACGATTATTGTTTTTTTTATGTTAGTAATATATTCTGTGAATCATTAGCCAGTTAGTACATCTCTAAAGGGAAGGAGGGGTATCAATAAATACTATGGTTAATAGGACTGGTTAGGCCATAGCCATCCAGGCGTTTTCAATCGCACGCCGGCAAGTCTCGAGCTTGGTAATCAAGTCGTACTTGGGCACCCCGGCTTTATCCTTGTGCAGCTTAGCGTACGCAATGCCCTCACTGACTGCCCACGTGTACCAGCGCCGTTCGCTGTCAATGACATCGACCTGCTCTCCGTCCTGCGAGATAATGACCTTGCAGTGGTCGGGGAAATTGAACTGGAATGAACCATTGCTCAGCTGGAACATGATGTACTCCTCTTCTCGCGAAAAGGACGTCACATAAACATGCCTCTCCTGCTCTTCCTCCTCCATATCAGCGGTTCCGCTTCGCCCACGCGCCCGAACGTATTCAACTTTGTAGAGCTTTTCTTGCATGTACTTGTGGAACGCCTTAACGAGGCGAATTCGCTTTTCGTCTGCTGGCTCCATGCCTTCACCATCGCGGGCTTGACGAACCCACTCCGGCTGGCCACCGCTCTGCTTAGGCTCGGTCAGCACCAGTATCTGGTGTTCCTCCGTCTCCGGATCCATGATAATCGACGTCTTATCTCGGAAGAGAACGCCAATCTCCTTGCCCGAGATCTCGTACGCTACGCCATACTTGTTAGAATAGTCGACCCACTTGGTAATCACCACCGAAGGGCGCAACGGTTGTGATGGCGACCGGTACAAGTTGGGGGTGTTGTTCATGACTCCCCTTCGAACTGGCGCGGTGGTTTGATGCGCTCGGGCTAGCTCTCGGGCCAATGCCTCGTCGACGGCTACAATCTTCTCGAGTCCAGTTTTGGTCTTGGGTGGCGGTGGGTTTACAAGCGAGGTATACGAAGTGCGTAGTTTTGAAGGCTTGTTCGAGACATGAGTTTCCACTCGTCGGGGCTTCCCAATATCTCTGGGGTTAGTATTTCCGCTGAGGGATCGTAGCACCCGGGATTCGGTCTTGGTGTCCAAAGATTGAACCTCTTCTTTGTTGACCATGACCATCTTGTACTTATCCTTGGTGGATGCTGGGGACAGGGTAGTGGGGAGGACGTTTTGCGACTTCTCCGCTTTGATATCAGCCCTGGTAATTTCAATTGGTCTCACTCGAGATGCACGCTTGGATAACGAAGCAATAGCAGCATCTTCATCCGTAGCGGAAACTCCTCGAGATGCTCGCTTGAATAGCGAAGCAGTCGCAGCATCTTCATCTGCAGTGGAAACTCCAATTGCTTCAGAGGGTAGGGTAATTATCTGAGCAGCCATCTGAGCGGCAATAAAGTTTTTCCGCGACCTTTCCGGGGTTAGAGATCGGTAGAATGGCACCTTGGACAACGAGAGAACTGAAAGGTGAGACGGGAAGCTGCCTTTGAAGAAGTCGTAGTTTAGCAGCTCGTCAATAGTCGGCCGCGCCGTGGGATCGGTGCTCAGCAGATCGGAAATCAAGTCTTTGGCGGCGTCGGACACGCTGAAGTCCTCTGGGAAGCTGTAGTCGTTGGTTTTAACCCTCTCATAGATAGTGTCCACAGACCGAGACTGGAACGGAGGCTTGCCGAAGAGCATGGCGTACATGATGATGCCAATTGCCCACATGTCTACTTCAAAGGAATGACCCTTGCCCTTGATGAGGATCTCTGGGGCCATGTAGTTGGGCGTACCGCACATAGTCTTCTTGCGATCCTTGTCGTCGCTCAGCAGTGCGGCAAGTCCAAAGTCGCCAATTTTGGCATTCATGTTCTCATCCAGGAAGATATTCCCTAGTTTGAGGTCTCGGTGAATGACCCTGCGACTGTGCATGTAGCTGACAGCGCCAATTATCTGAACCATGAGGTATCGCGTCTCCGGCTCGGTGAAGACTTTTCGCACTTTAAGCACGTCAATTAATGACTGATTCGAGCAGATTTCGAGGAGCATGTACACATTTATATCATCCTCAAAGCAGTCTACGAATTCGACAATGTTGGGATGCTTAAGACTCTTGTGGATCTTGATTTCGGCCAGAAGTTTGACTTTGGTCGACTCGGACTTGAGCGACGCTTTGGCCACAGTCTTGGCCGCGTAGATATTCCCACTGGTGTCTTTTACTTGGAAGCATCGTGCAAACCCGCCCTACCTCTATATTAGCTTTTCTCATCACTTCAGTGCAAAAATACATACGACACCGAGGCAGTCTCCGCGGTGGAACCCTCTGCCGCTTTTGTTCCTGATCACAGCAGGAGGCGTCTTACAAAGCGAAGAGAGCTTTTCAGTCTTCTTCTTGGGCTTCTCCCGGTTTACATCGCGGGGTTCCAGCACTTTAATTGGAGACTGAACTTCCGCAGCCATCCTCACTCTCAACTGCTGGTGTTACCTGGTAACCGATTGATTTATGCACCCTGAGGAACCAGGACTAATGTCGTCGTCGTTAAATTGAAAAAGATGAAAAAAGGTCGGCTAAAACAGAGAAATGAGGTTTTATATATAAGCGAACGTAAAATATTTTAAAAAATCATAACAAATATTGTCCTGCATTGCAATGTACGGTACCATGTATTTCGCGAGACGGGAATGTTTACCTCCTTCCCGATCCGGAGGGTCCGTGCGGTTACTGGAGGAACCCCACAACCGACACGAAAATCTTTTTTTTTTTTTTTTTTTGGGAAATGTAAAGTCCCAACGCTTGCGCAGGCACATCGCGCGACCCACACCACCAAAAATAATGAATTTGGCCCGCGATTTACAAAGGCGCGCCAGAACTTAACTGGAGAGAATCACACATCGATTGCCGGGGGCAGTTGTTTAAGGTGCCTGCGACCACTGGCGGTAACCCCAATTATATATATGGACCCAGATTTCTCGCAGACACTTCGGAGTTTCGCTTTCCATTGTTGCTTCACGACAGCTTTCCAACCCCCCACCAACTTTCACAACCACACCCTCACTTGAACACGTTCTTTCTATATTTTTGCTTATTATTATTTATTCAACCCGGCTGAAATAATTTATATGGTGATTTCGAGGTCGATCTACATCGCCAGAAGCGTGAAAAATTAAAATAAAAAGAGAGGTTTAAAGTACACGTTGAAATGTCGTCAGACGAAGATGAAATGCCTTTGGCTATGAGGGGCCTAAATGGTAAGTGTTTTTGGTTAGTTTTGTTTGATCTTACTGACCGTAATAGGCGACGCTCGAGGCGGGGAATCAGATGATGATGTCCCTTTGGTAAGTGATTTCGACGCGTAAAGAAGTGTAAGCTAACCGATATATAGTCTCAGCGGACTCAGAGTAGCAACGGGATAATTACCCCGGCCCCGCTGCGCCAGGTTCTGGACACTAAGATGGACGAGGACGAAGATATCCCACTGAGCCAGACTGTCAAATCAACTCCGCGGGCTAATGGCGCTGTCAAGCGACCTGCATCCACTACTGCAGCGACCCCTGTCAAGAAGATCAAAACCGAAAAAGGGCCCACAACACCCAAGGTTAAGAAGGAAAATGGATCTTCAAAGGCTAATGGTCCTGCGACCAAACCCGCCAAAGCTGCTAAAGCCACTACCACCAAGCCTGCAAAGGCGAACGGCTCTAAGACAGCTATAAAGGAGAATGGTGCGAAGAAGGAGAATGGTACTAAAGCAAAGAAGGCTGATTCCAAGGAAAACGGCTCCAAGTCGGAGTCTCCCAAGCTAGAAGATGAGGAAGAAGACGATGAGGAGCAGAAATGGTGGGAACGCATGGAGGAAGATGATACCGAAAAATGGCAGACTCTGGAACACAGTGGTGTCATGTTCCCACCGCCTTATGAGCCTCTACCCAAGGACGTTAAACTTCTATATGACAGTAAACCAGTAGACCTCCCCGCCGAGGCAGAAGAGGTTGCTGGGTTCTTTGGCGCCATGCTCAATTCGACTAACCACACGGAAAACGAGGTATTCCAGCAGAACTTCTTCGGCGACTTCAAGCAGGTGCTCAAGGAGTGCGGCGGGGCGACGTGCAATGGCGAAAAGATCAGTATCCGGACCTTTAAGAAGATGGACTTTACACTGATCCACCAGCACTACGAGAGGCAGCGGGAGCTGAAAAAGGCTATTCCGGCCGCCGAGAAGAAGAAGATCAAGGCGGAAAAAGACGCTCTCGAAGAGCCGTATAAATTCTGCATCATTGACGGCCGCAAAGAGCCAGTAGGTAACTTCCGAATAGAGCCTCCAGGGCTGTTTAGAGGGCGGGGCAAGCACCCAAAGACTGGCAAGCTGAAACGCCGGGTCAAGCCCGAGCAGGTGACGATCAATATTGGCAAGGGCGCCAAGGTACCTGAACCGCCAAAGGGCCGCCAGTGGGCCAAGGTGCAACATGACAATACCGTTACGTGGCTTGCTACGTGGAAGGAGAACATTAACGGCAATCACAAATACGTTCTCCTGTCTCATAGCTCTTCGATGAAGGGCAAGAGCGACTTTAAGAAGTTTGAGAAGGCGCGAGAACTCAAGAAGCACATTGACTTCATTCGTCGCGATTACCGCAAAGAGCTTGACGACAAGGTCATGGAAGTGCGGCAGCGGGCGACGGCTATGTACCTCATTGATGTGCTGGCGCTGCGAGCTGGTGGTGAAAAGGGTGAGGACGAAGCGGACACTGTGGGTTGCTGTTCACTTCGGTACGAGCATATTCAACTGCGTAAGCCCAACATTGTCATCTTTGACTTTCTGGGTAAGGACTCGATTCGATACTACCAGGAGAAGGCGGTTGACCCCAAGGTGTTCCGGAACCTCAAGATCTTCAAGAAGGAGCCCAAGAAGATTGGCGACGATATCTTTGACCGGCTCGATCCTCCGCTGCTGAATAAGCACTTGCAGAACTACATGCCTGGGTTGACGGCCAAGGTGTTCCGAACATACAATGCGACGTTCACCATGCAGAATCAGGTCGACCAGATTCCCAATAAAGGCACGGTGCACGAGAAGGTTGTTGCGTTCAATGCGGCGAACCGAGAGGTCGCCATTCTGTGTAACCATCAGCGTACCGTGACCAAGGGCCACGAGGCGTCGGTGGAGAAGATTGGCGAGAAGATCAAGGAGCTCATCTGGCAGCGTGACCGGCACAAGAAGATGATACTTATTCTGGACCCGCAGGAACTCAAGCGAGACAAGGGTTACTTTGCGGGTGTTGATGAGTTGTCCAAGGAAGATGTTGAGCGTATCCACGCTGCGCTCTATGAGCGGGAGAAGTTGCGGCTGCAGAAAAAGTTCATGCGCGAGAACGAGAAGCTCAAGGCTGAAGGACAAAAGGAAAGGCCAGAGAGCGACTTGGAAGAGATGCTCCAGGGTGCTGAGGAGCTCAAGGCGACGCTGGCGCTGGAGCTCAAGACGGGCAAGCCGGAGGTCAAGTCGAGCGCCACGGTGGAGAAGCTGCGGCAGCAGGTGACCAAGTACGAGGAGCGGCTTCAGACGACTACGCTGCAGCTTCAGGACAAGAATGACAATTCTACGGTTGCGCTGAGCACCAGTAAGATGAACTATATTGACCCGCGAATCACCGTCATGTTCTCCAAGAAGTACGATGTGCCTATTGAGAAGCTGTTTACCAAGACGCTGAGAGAGAAGTTCAAGTGGGCCATTGAGAGTGCAGACAAGGACTGGCGATTCTAACATAAACTGTGTATAGCTTATTTATCCATAATCACTACCATTTTTGACTGGGGATATCTTTACCATTGTTTGACATACTCCACAATCATTCCAATTGTTTAGCCTGGGGATATTTCGCTTCAACAATTGAATACTTTCCCTACAGTTGAATGCTTTGATTGGTCAAACTGGCTGGGAGTAGGTATAGTCTACTCGGGTCGCCTCAACCATTCTGGAGCATTGTTCGGATCAATTGTGAGTTCCGGTTCAAACAGTTCAATGAACTACAATAGTTAGTACTGCGAGGACAATAAAAAAAAACTCACCTCAACATCAGCATCTCCCTTGCCTGTGGCAAATCGCGAATACTCGTCAAATATCGTTGCCAGGGACCATCGCTGAAGGACTTTTCGCATAACGCCCACTAATACTCCGACGCGATGCTTGCCTTTATTTGAATGCACCAGCACGGGGAAGTTGCGCGTGTCCAGCAGAGCCTGCAACGCACTGGTAATAGCTTCGGGCGAGTTTCCTACAAACGGCTCTTTTACAGACGGTGCGTAGAAACGCAAAAACTTGATTCCATGGCTATTTGCCCACTTGATGTACTCTTCGTTTTCTTCGTCGGAGCGCTCCCCGAGGTATATGATGGTCTTGAGCTCGAGCGATTCCAAAAACGGATAGTTAATTGGGAGCGGATGGCCTGATCTATACACTCCTTCGGCGACGAGGGCAAAGTTCAAGGGCGGGACAAACAGCGTCGTACGCGACACTTCATCCTCCATGCCTTCCATGAAGCTTATGTGAGTATGTCGCTCACCGCGTATTGGGACTTCATCCTCCATGAACGTCTTCCGAGGTTGTGTGGTCATTCGTATTGGGACAACGGTGATAGGCAGCCGGATCAGCTGAATAACCGCATACTGCATTGCACAATGGCTGTCTTTTAATAATTGGTGATATCACTACCTATATATCTCATGTGTAACATACTGGTGCCAGGAGTAAAGGAGGTACATAACGTATTGGTGTACAGTTGTAATTGCAGGGTTGAAATTGTTAACCTAATGTCGTCTCTAGCTTATACCAGGTAGCATTCATATAAGTGTGTCAATACATATTTATATTGGCATAGGTTCTATTGATCTACGCTCAATTGATAAGTTGAGTTCTACCAATAATTATAGGTTCTATTGATATAAGTTCTATCGATACAGGTTCTATTGATATGTAAGTTCTACCGATACAGGCTCTATTGATATATGTTCTACCGATACAGGTTCTATTAACAAGTTCTACACGTGTACTGATAACGGTACGATTGATATAAATTCCATGGTGTAGGTACTGAAAAGGTTCCGGGGGTATAAGATTCGGGATCAATGATATAGGTTCTATTGGTATAACTGGTATAATGATACAACTTCTATTGGCATATTGGTATAACTTCTATTGGCATATTGGTATAACTTATATTGGCATAGCTTATATTGATATAGCTATTACTGGCATGGCTTTTATTGGTATAGGCTCTATTGTTACTGCCTTTATATTTCCTGATAGTATAACTTCTATTGGTATATGAGAGTATCGTATAGCTATTCATCGTAGCACAACCTACCAGTTATGCTTCCTCCTGTAACTCGCCAAGTATTAAAACGACGGGTATATCAAAAATAGCTACCGTAGCATGTAACCAATTGAACTAGCATAGCAGAAGTACCAACAAAGCCACTAACGCACTAACGCTGTTAATAGAACTTATATCAGGAGAACCCATACCAATCATAGTGAGACGCTCATAATATAGTGAGAAACATTCATAGTATATATAACGGTTTAGCAACACCACTAAATAACCATAGATCCGTTAGTACTACAGCGATCTACAGGGATTGAAACACTAGATCTCCCAGGGGGTCGAAAGCACCCACCCGCTCTAGCGACCTCTGAAGACCCTCTCCGCGCAGCGGAGCCACGGGGAGTTTGAGGGGCTGGCCCCTCAATATCCTCACCAGCCTCGTATTCCAACAGAGCAACCAACCGACATTATATTCCATCTCGTATGAGATCTACAAAAATCTGGCTGTGGGTGGGGTGGGTGTATTTTTAGCAGAATCACCGAAAACGCGCGCAACTCAGCCATTCTTTTTTTCCCGCCTTGGACGCACACGTTTTTTGGGGCAGGGGCTAATTCCAACCGCCTTTTTTTGCTACGAGACGTTTGATTTGGTTTCCATTCGCTAAGAACCCACGTTCGTTTAGACTCGCGATTCGGGTGTTATTTGCATAGAAAAGGGAGGATGAAGCAGACCCACCTTCTGGCGTTGGCATGCCTGGCGGTTGCCGGGGCTTCAAGCCCGACCCTGGTGGCTCCCACGGCCCCCGGACAGGCCTCAGTGACAAGCCAGCCGCCAATGGTCACCGGGAACCCTGAGAAGAGGCATCTTCGCGTAAAAGGCGAGCTCCAGGACGCTCCGAGACTGCATAAGCGGCAAGATAACAACAACAAAGATGACAACAATAACAATAACAGCCAGACGACGGATAACAAGAACACCGCGACCACGAGCCAAAAGGCTCAAACCACTCAAAATACTCAGTCTACTCAGAGCGACAATAAGAACACCCAAACCACCAGCAAAACAACAAGTGGAACGACTTCCCAGACAACTAACACCGACTCGTCCAAGACGACTTCCCAGACGACTTCGTCCCAAACTACCTCCACCAAGACGACTTCCACTAGCTCCGGAGGGATGCCGACCCTGGCTTCGTCCACCACCAGCTCTCAATCCATGGGACCACTGCCTACCCTCCACCTGTCGACCGGCGCCGGAGCCACGGAGACCGTGCCGACTCCAGACGTGACGGTACCGTCAATGGCGGATAATCCGTACATGACGAGCTCTAGCTACCCGGAAGGGACTGTATTTATTGCCGTAGGCGCCATTCTGGGCGGTCTCGGGCTCGCCATTCTGGCGTGGCGCATGTTTGCGTCCATCTCGCTCAGCCGGTCGCTCAAGAAGAGCGGGTCCATGGACCCGCTCATGGGGGGCGCGGGTGGCCCAGACGACAAGCTGTTTTACCCGGGCGACCCTTCTCGGGCTGGCGACGTCAACCAGAGCACAAGCGACCTGCGCAAGTCCATGTACAACAGCAGCAACGTGCCTGGCCAGAGCCTGTTCTTCTCGCCTACGGCCGAAGTCATGAACAGCGCCAATTCTGGCGGCGCCTTTGGCAACCAGGACAACTCGCCCTCCTTGTCCAGCTCAATGGGCAATAACAACATGGCCCAGCGCTCCAGTGTGTACCTCCCTGCCGGGTACTACACCCCTGGTGGCGGTCCTGCTACGGGCTCTATGACCTCGCGCCATCTTAGCATGGCCAGAGAGAGCCTCTATGCTCCTAGCATCCGCCCCAGCTCAACGTACCTCTCGCCTAACACGGCGAATACCCAGCCCACGCCGCAGCAACGGGCCCCGAGCGCATATCTCGACGATCTCCTGGCTCACGAGTAACCCGGCGTATGTATTTTTTTCTGGTCGTTTGTAGGAATTTCGCCTCATTGTAATAGTAATGCTAGAATTCATTCTGCACGTGATACCGCCGCACGGCGCCGCATAACAGAGTCCCCCGGCCCGATGGTTTCATGAGGGGCCAGCCCCTCAAACTCCCCGTGGCTCAGCTTCGCGGAGATTCTATTGACCCCAGTGAACTTCTCCGCGGAGCGGAGTCTCAGGGGGGTTGGAGGACTGGTCCCCCAAGATTGTTTCGTGATAGCGCCGCACGACGCCGCATAACACGCGGCTCGCCGAGTCCCCCCGACCCAATGGTTTCATGAGGGGCCAGCCCCTCAAACTCCCCGTGGCTCCGCTTCGCGGAGATTCTATTGACCCCAGTGAACATCTCCGCGGAGCGGAGCCTCAAGGGGTTGGGGGACTGGTCCCCCAAGATTGACTCAGGTTGATTATCATGCATTGTGTATACGTACAATTACTAGTATAAGTTTTATCGGTCGACCTCACCAAACACCAAATCCATAGTACCAATGATGGCGACAGCGTCTGGCAGGAAGTGGTTTCGTGCAATGTGGTCAAAGGCGGCAAGGTGAGCGAAACCGGGCGCTCGGATCTTGCATCGATATGGTCGCTCCGAGCCGTCGGACACGACGTAGACGCCCATCTCACCCTTTGGCGCCTCAATGGCAGTGTAGGTCTCGCCGGCTGGCACGGAGTAACCCTTGGTGTAGAGCAGGAAGTGGTGGATAAGAGACTCCATATCGCTCTTCATCAGAGATCGTGGTGGCGGGTTAATCTTGTAGTCCTCGACCTTGACTGGGCCTGGCGGCATCTTGTTAATACACTGTTCAATGATTCGCAGCGACTGTCGGAACTCGGCCATTCGGCACAGATATCGGTCGTAGCAGTCACCGTTGGTGCCTACTGGCACCTCAAAGTCGACCAAGTCGTAGGCATCGTATGGCTGGTTCTTTCGGATATCCCACGGGATACCAGAGCCTCGCAGCATGACGCCAGACAGACTGTAGTTGAGCGCATCATCGGCGGAAATGGTACCAATGTTTCGGGTTCGCAGCCTCCAGATTCGGTTGTCGGAGAGCAGCTCCTCAATCTCGTCGACTCGGTCGCCAAACTGGGTAGCCCACATGTAGATGTCATCGAGAAGACCGGCCGGCAGGTCCTGCGACACACCGCCTGGTCGGACATACGCGGCGTGCAGTCGGGCGCCAGAGACTCGCTCGTAGAACTCCATGAGCTTCTCTCGCTCCTCGAAACCCCACAAGAACGGCGTCAGGGCACCCACATCCATGGCGTGGGAGCACACGGACATGAGATGGTTGAGAACTCGCGTGATCTCACCAAACATGGTTCGGATGTACTTGGCTCGGATCGGGACCTCAATGTTGAGCAGCTTCTCAACGGCAAGCGCAAACACCTGCTCATTGGTCATCATGGAAACGTAGTCGAGTCGGTCAAAGTACGGCAGAGCCTGCTGATACGTCTTGTACTCAATGAGCTTCTCGGTACCTCGGTGCAGCAGACCAACGTGCGGGTCGGACCGCACAATCTCCTCGCCGTTGAGCTCGAGAATCAGTCGCAACACACCGTGCGCGGCTGGATGCTGGGGGCCAAAGTTGATGGTGAAATGCCGGATCTTGGTGTTGGCCTTGTGCGACTCGGCGTCCTCGTCAATCATACTCAGCTCCTCGACCCACTGCGTCTTGCCAAACTCCCGGTCGAGTGGAGCGCCAATGGGCGGCGGGTGTCGCAGCACATTGCCCCGCAAGTCCTCTCGCTCTTTGGTAATGGCCTTGACGGCGCCCGTCGTCGAGAACCGGCTCACCAGGCTTCGCTGCGGCACCCTCGCCGCCTGGGCCCGCAAGGTGCTTCCAATCAGAGCGCTCGTACCTCTTCGAAGCATCTTAATTCCACTATTGAACAGACGTGTCTTCCTCTGCAAAATACGAAAAGATTCCACCCACGGTATCTAATTGGACAATAATGGTTTCTGCGCTTTTTTTTGCTCCCAAATGAATTTTTCGCTGGTGTTGAACCTTTCTCTCGCGTAACGGGGCCAGCCTTTTTTTTGGGGGGAAAATGAAAGGCATGTACTTAGACGGCCAATACCAAGTCACCACCAATTGCTCGACTGTGATTGGCCAAGTTTTTCGCAGGTTGGGAGGTTTAAACTTAACTTCACCGGCTAATTGGGAGTTGTTAAGTTTTGTTCCAAAATCACGTGGCCAGCGACATTGGTAGTGTTGTCCGCGACACTAATGGCTTTGTCCGCGACATTGGGAGCGTAATCTGCGACATTAGCAGGGCTCTCTCCGCGACATTGGTGGCGTTATCTGCACTTGAAACTGTGTAAACCACCCCCCATGGGGCTCCGCTGCGCGGAGGGAGACGGTAGGGCTCAATTTTGAGTTACCTAGTATCAGCAAGTAAACCAGTCAATTCAATTCAATCATGGGAATACATTTCCATACATTTGGACACAAACAGCGCAATAACACGCCCGAGATCGGGTCAAAGGGAAATGCAACGATGAGAGGCATATGACGGGGTTATTTATAACGGGGCTATCTACCGGGTATACAGTGCGCCGCGTGCGGCCGGCGCTTAGCACTTAATCTCCGAAAACGTAACTAAGTTAACCTATTAAGCGGGGATGGAACGTTCTCGGCAACCCGGGAACATTCGCCACTCGGGGACGTCCTCGGGGCCGGGACCACCCTATATATTAACCGCCATCAAATCGCAGCACCAACATATCAAATCCACCCCTAGAGAAAATTTTTTTAGAACCCACAAATAATAATGCCTAGATCGCGAGGAGGACGAGCCCCAGCTCCACGACAGCAGACCCGGTCTTCGTCTACGATGGCCGCTCCACGTACGGCTGCTCACCCACCACCTCCACCACCAGCCGCGGCTGCCCCAGTCCAGCATGCTCCACCACAGGCGGCCTCCCAGAGCCCAGGCCTGTTCGCGCAGATGGCGACCACGGCCGCTGGTGTCGCTGTGGGTTCTGCTGTTGGTCACACTCTGGCCAACGGTGTTTCTTCCATTTTTGGCGGCGGCAGCTCTGCTCCAGCCGAGCAGCCACAGCAGCAGATGGCTCCAGTCCAGCAGCAGCAGCAGGAGAACGCCACTCGAGCTTGCGACGTTGATGCTCGAAACTTCACCAAGTGCCTTGACGAGAACAGCGGCAACATGCAGATTTGCGACTGGTACTTGCAGCAGCTCAAGGCTTGCCAGCAGGCCGCCCGAACCTACTAAACTTAGCATTTGTAAATATTAATCTACCATATCTCCATTATTTCTTTAGTATCTTCATTATCTTCATAATCTCTCATCATCAATCTTTCATCGTCAATCTTGCATCATCAATCTTTCATCATCAATTTTGCATCATCAATCCTGCACCTTCAATTTTGCATCATCAATCTTTCATCATTATATAAGAGTGGCTAATCAACTAGCATTTGTAAATACTAATCTTCCGCCGTATAAGTTCTATCATCAATCTTCCGTCATCATCCTTTCATTGCAGAGTCGCTTATCAATTGTAGATCTCTCACCAACACCATAGTAAGTAACTATTCGGATTTGCACTGTAGTAATATACCACGTATTAATTCGGTTGCATAGGGCAAATACCAGGGTAATATGACTACTATGGTAGTTACAATACATAGTTGATGAAATTATTATAGAGATTGTATATTTAAAGTCGCTCGAATGAACTTGAAAGGGGGTCTTCCTCCTCCCCTTTGAGACTCTGCTCTGCAGAGGTATGCCGGCAGTAACCTATCTGAATACATATATTAGAGCTCAGTACCCATATAGCATTGCTTATTTACAGTGACATATAGTTAGTATTCAGTTAAGAGGATCTATTAACTTAATTTGGATACCTTATCATTACATCTTACATGGAGTTTATCAAATGGTTTGCCAAATTACATGATGATCATTATAGGTTGTGGAAATCGTTATACCAACAGCTCACGTGAGGTAAATTGTATGATGGCGATAAAAGACTAACAGTAACCATTAATCTCCCAGTTGGAATGTCTTTAGTAATTGATCGTCGAGCTATAAGTTCATCCCAGGTAGTGATCTTGCCTACAGTGAATAGGATCAAAGAATTTATTTGGACCGTAACGGGGGTTTGGGGGCACAGCCCCCACTGCGGGAGCTCGAGGCCTGGCCCTCGAATAACACAATTAGTAGTACGGAATAGGTCAATTGGATAAGGCAGCCCCTTATAGAGGTGATATTACCGGTATTGTGTTTCTCGTTTGTTCTAATTGGACGTGCCAAGGGGCCTTTCAACCTATAATTATTAGGTACCGATGCTTATTTCGGATCAGCTCGCTGAATCAGATGTTTGTTATCAATTGTTTAAGTATTCTTTTGTAAGCTTTACCAATCCACAGAATTGATAACAACACGCTAATTATTTCACTATATATCGACCAATCCTCCGCGAAGCGGAGCCATGGGGGTCTGGGGGCTGGCCCCCAGTAACTATTCGTTTGCAAGTGCCATCAATCGAGAAGTACTGGGGGCCAGCCCCCAGACCCCCGTAGCTCCGCTTCGCGGAGGGTTCAAACAAAACACACAATCTATTACACATTATATCAAGGACTAAAAAAAAACTCATCAAGTAGAACAGGCTAGGATATTATACAACCCTTATCTTTCTCTTCTTCATGGGTAGCACCTTTCGGCCGCGCCGTCAGGGCGCATCGCGCAGCCTCAGTAAACGCCTCGTTGACGCCCCGGTTCTTTCGCGCCGAGCACTCCAGGTATCGCAAGGCACCAATAGCCCGGGCCACCTCGAGGCCCTCGTCATACGTGATCAGCCGTCTCCGCGAGTCCTCGTCTAAGTTATTAGTGTCGTCGTCCTCCTGCGACCGCAAATCGCACTTGAGGGCCACCAGAACGAGCTTGACACCCTCGCAGTGGTCAACAATCTCGCTGACCCACCGCGTTCGCGCGTTCTCTAGCGAATCCCTCGAATCGACCGAGAAACAGAGCATGATGGTGTGAGTGTCAGAGTACGACAGCGACCGCAGCCGGTCAAACTCTTCCTGTCCAGCGGTATCCCACAGCGACAGCTGCATCGCCTGACCGTCTACAAAGATGTCGTGGACGTAGTTCTCAAACACAGTCGGCTCGTAGACCTGCGGGAAGTACCCTCGCGTGAACACGTTTAGCAGCGAGGTCTTGCCACAGGCACCATCTCCGAGAATAACAATCTTCCTCGAGACTAAAAAGGGTTAGCTTCACATATCCCATAAGGGGTGCCATTTTCTATAGAGAACCATCGATAGGGAACACTCTATAGTGCAGGCAGGGTCGTCTATAGTGAGGGAGAGTGACTTACTTGGCTTAGCTGGGCCACCACACAACGGCATTATGCTATTTTATATATATAAACGGTACTAGTACTTTAAAAGTCGTGTCCAGGAGGGATGCAATAAAAAGCGAACGGACCGAGTGGGTTTATTATAAATCTCTGGGTATGCCAAATCTCACGCTGTACGAGAGCAGTAGGGGGAGGAGGGAAATGTGGGTGGGAGAAAAAAAGGGGTAAAATGAAGAGAAAAACAGGGGGTGTTGCTGCATCGAAATGGTGCACCATATTATCAGTGCGATTACTGTAGTACGCGGGAATTTTTGTTTTAAATGCCGCTAGTGACAAGGTAGAATATATGAATCACAGATATTGTTCAATTGGGGCTATCGTAGGTATTTTTACTTCCAGTTTCTCGGTTAATGCCTTCTTTTTTCACGGGTTCGAACTGCATGTCCCTCATGTAGAACGGCTCTACCCTTTTCTGCATTCAATATCAGCCCTGTGCTTTTATGAAGGCATTTATTATGAGTACAGTGTCTTGGGCTTTTTGTTCCGCATTGTACTATGCCATATTCTTATCACCTTCATCAATAATATACCACACTTCTACTGCCGTACATACTGATTACGGTACTTATACAGTACTGGCAGTGTAGTGCTCGGCTATTGATCAATACCGTTGGTATTGCCGATACATTTAAGCCCTGCACTGATCTGCCATATAAAAATACAATAACAGCGCCTATACCGATACCAGTGAATGTGGTACAACTTAATGGAACTCAGGTATTAACGGCGACTGTATCAGGTGTAGCCTAGCTACCATAATATTACACAGCCTACATCGTTTCGTATCCTTCCTATCACGATTGATCCTTACACATAGCAAAAATTCTACACAGGCTATACCAGGTCATGTGTAGGCGGTAGCGCATTAATTAATTTCCAATACATTTCTATACCAATTCTGCTCCATGATAAATGGACTATACATGCTGGGCTGGCATCTTGCAGTATTTTCACGCAGGGGGAGAGCATCCTAGCAGATGTGTTTTACTTTCGGCGCGGGCCCCACCACCATACCTGTTGGACTGAGATCCAAATACAACCTACAAACAAATTTAACTACCTGCAATTAATAACAAGAGCATATTCTAAATTGCTACTTATAAACCATGAATTATGTCCTTAACCGACAAATCCTCCGCGAAGCGGAGCCACGGGGGTCTGGGGGCTGGCCCCCAGTAGTAACCTGTGCGGCATGCGTAGTACCCCTGTGAGGCTGGGCGCACCACGTGACCACTCCCCAAAAAAAAAAAGCCCCGGGCCGTTCCGTTTGCGGAAAATCCAAGACTTTTAAAACGGCTGTCGCGAGTTTGACAAATCCAACTTCCAATCACGGGAGATGAAGCGGCATTTCTCGACGTCGAGGGCGGTGTGGTCTGATCCCTACAAGGTACTGGGCCTAACGCCTCCCAGTACGGCCAAGCAGATAAAAACCAAGTTCTACGAGCTGTCTAAGCTCCACCACCCGGACCGGACTCGGAGTTTGCCAGAGCCTACACAGGCCGAGCATCGTCACAAGTACCAGACTATCAAGGATGCATACGACAAGCTGTCCGATCCGATGAAGAAGGCGTCTATAGACCAGCAACATGGCTCCATGGGGCCGGACCGGGACTTCTATGGTCCTACGCGGGACGCGAGGGCTGGACGGCGGTCGGCATCGGGGTTGAACCGGCAGTTTAGGGGCGCTACGGCTCATTACTATACCAAGCATAGCAGGTTCTCGTCGAATTACAAGCATCCGGATGTTGAGAATCTGGATAGGCAGTCGTCGAGGGACCCGCATGAGGTGCCTCACTTCGACTCTGCCAAGCATTTCCAGCAGCATATGAACCTAGAGAAGCACCGCAAGGAACGCATGAAGGAGGAGGAGCGCAAGCAGAAGAAGCCCGATCACCATCCGCCACCTTCTTTGATTAATCCAACGACGATAACCGTAGTCTCGCTGGCGTCGTTGCTTGTTTACGGCTTTTTTATGAAGTAATGACCACATGTACAAATTTCCAGCATTTATGATATATACCACTACTTGCCACTGCTTAGTTGGACAAATTTCTAGCATTTATGGTACACCGGTACACTACTTTGTCTATACAGAGGATGTTATGGTATTGTAGTTGCGATCTGCAGTTGAACAGCCGAAAGGATGCATGTCGCAGTACGAGAGATCTGTCCCCATTTTTTGGTAAACTCAACATTCAATGAGTTACCCATTTACTGGTAAACGTTAAACTCAAACCCTAAATGAGTTAAATTTTCAATCACATCCCACTCAGTTAGTTGAACCATACATCCAATTAGATAAATTGTGCATTCAATCAGACAATTCTACATTCACAGATAAATCATGCATTCAATCAGTTTAATCGTACCGGTATAACGTTATTCAATTTAATCAGTTCATTCACTCGATTAGATAAATCGTGCCTTTTATCTTTTAAATCCTACATTCGTTAAATCGTGCACATACCAGTGGAATCGTACATTCAATAAGCTAATCGACCAGTTGAATTGGGCATTAGTACCGGTAATTAGTAATCAATTCAATCACAGCTTCAATGCAGCGATTCCCCCAATCCTCCGCGAAGCGGAGCTACGGGGGTCTGGGGGCTGGCCCCCAGTACTTCTCGATTGATGGCACTTACAAACGAATAGTTACTGGGGGCCAGCCCCCAGACCCCCGTGGCTCCGCTTCGCGGAGGATTGGAACCGTATGGGAAAATGTAAGGCAATGCATATAAGACAAGATACGTACATAATGCGATAGTATGGGGTGATTTCACCAATTGAACGACTGTAATTTGTTTCTCAATCTGAATTCCATTGGTTGATGAAAAATTACAGCTCTAATAATGAGCTTCGAAAAATTGTACGCCTGATCATGACATTAGCAGCTAGAATGAATCAAGGGAGGGCCCTTGAGGAACAAGAACAAAAAGTTTTACATCCCGTAGGTACGTCATAGGTCTAATTAAGCAGAGAAGGTCAAGGAGACACCGAACTTGTGGGCAGCCTCGTTGAATCGCTGAGTGTCAGCAGCCAAACCAAGACCAAGGGTAATGCCTGGTCGCAGGTCCTGGGAGTAGGAAACGGTGGCAACACCCTGGGAGTTGACCTTGGCCTTGGCGAAGGAAGAGTCGTCCAGCTTGTACTTGGTGCCGAGCTCAAGAGCAACGTTGTTCTGGCCGGCCTGGGAGTCCCAGGTGGCCTTGGCACCGGCCTCGACAGAAGAGTTGATCTTGTGGTAGTAGGCAGCAGAATAGACGTTCAGGTTGTTGGTGGCAGTAATAGACGCGCTGTAGGCTGGGGCAACGTAGCCGAGAGCAGCAGCGTACTTGGTGATCTTGCCATTGAGGATGTCGTAGCCAATCTCGGAGCCCACGAGAAGACCGTCGTGGCCAAGGGTAACGTCACCAGTGAAGGTTGGCTTGAGGATGTCGAAGAAAGCTCGGGCATTGAAGGCTGGCTGCTTGAAGTAGAGCGAGAGCTTGGCGTTGGAAACACCAGACTTTGGCAGGTAGGCGGCGGCGAGGTCACCCTTGAGGCCTGGGGTCAGGAACTCCTCAAGCTCGAACTTGGTGTTCAGGGTGTTGTTGGTGGCCCAACCCTGGGTCACGGTGAGGCCGTAGGCCTTGTCGTTGTACTTGGACTCGAGCGAACCAGAGATTGGGCCGTCGTGGGCGAGCTTACCCTTGGTGGTGAAGGCAACACCGTTTGGAGCCTTGGTCTTGAGCTCAAGGTTGAACTGGGCCAGGTGGTAGAAGTCCCGGGTCAGGAGGTCCGATGGGGCCTTGGCGATATCAGAGAAAGCTGGAACAGACATGACTAGTAATTGCAATTCAAAAATAACAACGGTTTAGAGAGAAAGGAAAGAGAGCAAGAGTGAGAGAACGTGCGTTATTATTGGGATTTTTCGTTGGGGTTACCCATGGGCCCAAGCGAGAATAACCCGGACCGCGCGAGATCTGGAGAGATGTCTTTTGATAGGCCCGGGAAGACCCCACCCATGAGCCGCACGTATTTCCTGCCTTTACCGATCCACTTCCATTGCATTCTATCAAAGCCGGCTAGACCGTTTTTTGGTGGTTTACCAGCTAATGGTGAGACTGGTGGTGATGGTTATCCCCGTGTGACCTGGGTGGGCGATTCCCCCTCTCTCTCTCTCCGGGTGTTCCCAACAGTAAAAGGAGTAGCGGTCTCACGAGAATGGAATTGACGAGATCTGCTTGCTACCACGTGGTGGATAGCCATATGGCAGGGTGTTAAATGACCTGGTTTGACGTGATCATGCCGTGGTAGCACCGGATATTCAGGGGACCCCAGCCGCACAGTTAACTTGACCAACTTATTAACCCCGATCTAGACCCACGAATAATTGGCACTGTTTGTAATACCTGTGCACTACCAAGTACCGGAGTTATCGTGCACCGTAGTATAGATCTTTTTTTTTTTAATTAATTAATTTATTTTATATCTGGATCAGTGTGTCGGTTGAACCATTGCCGGTACGATAGTAGTGAATGCCGGTGCTGCCGGTGGGTTTCTACCGGTTCCATGTATTTTACCTGTCAGCTACCTAAGTAAGCGCGAATAGTGTCGGCTTATTACTTTCCCTGGTTAGTTAAGGGGGAAAGGACATCGGATATGCTGAGTCTGTAAATTTCGCAGCTCGAATCGATTCTATAATACATTAAAATTGAATGTCGTTGGATCTGCGGTTGATTGGCTAGGATAGTCTTAACTTTTATCGCGTACCTGTGTATTACGACCACAAAAATGCCAGGTAGATCAATCCGCTCGTTATTACCGAAACTAGGTAGCGAACTTTTTAAAAAATGCTCCTGTATTTAGCTCTATCGGGTAGTTAATACCACATACCGGTAGTTTCACGAATGTCTTTAGCTGTAAAACTCAGTTATATAACGAGAAGTAATAACAAGTCATCTCCACGCATTAAAGCTCTGCCCCCAACTATGGGAGCTCGAGGGCTTGTCTTCGAAGAACAGTAAAGGGTAGCAATGGGGGGACCAGTCCCCCCAAACCCCCCCTGGGGCTCCGCCGCGCGGAGATTTGGTTGATATAACGGGGGTTTGGGGGCAGAGCCCCCAGCTACGGGAGCTCGAGGGCTGGCCCTCGAAGAGCATATTACAGGAATAGAAAAACATTCAGAAGTAAAACAATGTTAGAATAGTCGCTCCGGCACGACAAGAAATAAGATCCCCTCTTGTTGGTAAATGTATGAAATGATCAAGTGCAACTAGAATCTACCTATCTAGTTGGATTGTGACCATTCACCTCATACAATACGAGAAATGCAAAGGATAGAGTCAATTGCTATACCAAGCCCTTGAACAACAATGTAGTCTAGATAGTTAGTTTCGAATAATATGTACAAGATTGACAGGCCATGGAGTTAAAATGGCCTGATATGATATCTACAGCTTCTTCAGCTGGTCATTCAGCCTCCTAAATACACCAACAAATCCGCCGCCAACAACCTTCATGCCAACCCTTGGTCGGCAAACGTTGGCAACCTCTCCCGTCTCCTTAATCTTCGTCTTTCGAACGTCCCAGCTTCGCATGCTTCCACCCATTCCCGGCATCAGCTCTACAACGTCGACCATCGCCAGCGGAACATCAGACGTCGCTTCGACAATCTCCTGGATTTGCGTCACAGAAGGACAAAACACAATCAACGGTGCATCCACCTTGAGATACTTTGAAATGGCAATAACCTGCTCCTTAGCAGCGGGAAGATCGAGAAATGCACCCGACAACTTAAACATACTACCACTCTGCTCCTGAGCTTGGGATTCAAGCCACTCCCCTGGAGAATTAGCCAGTTCAAACTCAACATCCCTTGCGTACATGCCTCGCCTGAATTCCTCAACATTTTTCCTCCCCGTGCGACTGTGGATGGGATTTCGGTCAATTGAATGCAGCACCGCTCCCTGAGGACCGTCTTTAGGGTTGGCCGCATGAATGGCCTTGCAGATAGCCAAGGTCAATGAACCGTGTCCGGTACCTGCTTCGAGGAAATGCAACTTCTCAAAGCCACCCTCTTCGTCCCGTCCTGGTGACTCTACGTGTATATCTGCTAGCGTGACGATCGCTGCAGCGTCGTATGGGTATATCGGCTGGGCATCCCGGCGTCGGTTGACAATATAGTCTTCAAACGTCGGATGGGTTACAATAAACTTGTCATTTTTATGGTTTGCCACTACCATCCGAGGGACCTGGCCGATGAACTGGTCGTGTGAGAACTCGCCGAAGGGAGTCTTCCAGGTACCCCCGGCAGCTAATGGCTTGGAAAGCGAGATCTTGTCGGGGCGCAGAACCCCTCGCATAATAATCACATCTCCGTGAGCAAAGTTGCTGAGAAACTGCGATATGCGCCGTATCTGTATACCCGGTCGAGAGCACACACTCCGCAGCATAGCGATCTAACTGTTTGGCTGGTTAATATTTTTTAGATCAGAACTGAAAAGTTTCAGAATCAATGCCGATATCCCACATCGGTCCATACATCACCAAAGACGATAAGGCGATAAACGACGAGAGCGGATAAGGGTATCGCCATTGAAAAAAATATATATATATATCGTTACGGCATATGTGATATGGAAATCGCCTCCATTTGTTAACATATGCTGCTGCTAACGGTGACCCAGACCTGCGTCGAAGATCCTCAGAGTGTCAACGGATCGGATCTGGTCAAAGTCTATGGGGTTGTAAATGACGTGTCGACGGATGTGGTACGGCTTAGCGAGCTCCGGCAATTGGATTTTGAGGGCCACGTTTTAGATGTTGAGCTGGGACTGGCCAGGAATGCTGTAAGAAACCCATTGGCATTCTCTTGGGGGACTATTGTTGAAGTGCACGGATACTGGGCAGCAAGGGGGACGATCAGGGCAGTATTCTATGATTGCGTAGAGGATACGAAAGTGTTTGAACAGCCGGAATATCTTCAGATATTGCTGCAAAAAGCCCAAGTTTTTCTCAGAGCATCGCAGGTTTCGAGTGAAGTGAATTAGCAGTTTATGGCCAGCTATCAGTTTTACGCGACAATTTACTACCGGTTTAGTGGCATATTCATGATTGTGCGCGGTTTAATAATCCAAACTTCCATTTAGAATTACCATTGGTATTTTCAATCCCGCAGTTGAAACGATTATAAGATTTTAACTTGAAATTTCTGACTACCGTACTTTTGCAGTGTGACAGGTACTTGGCACTACGATTTGAAGATTGGATTGACTCGAAGCGGCAAACTTTGCTCATTGCTGAATATAGCGAAAACTGTAACTGAAATGGAAGGTCCGACATGAAATTTTAGTGTTAATCCTTAATAAATTGTCAGTTTAATGGCTACGCTGTGCATTTAGCGTGGACTAGCCTTATACTCTGGAATTCTACAAATCTAAACTTGACTATCCCCTGATTAGGTGCCAACCGTCAGATACTAGTCGTCTGGTCCAGCAAAGTCCTTGAGGAATCGAAACATCTATATTAGTTAGGGGGCAGTTTAATGGTATATAAAATCGTCCTTGGCCATCTTTGCGATTTCCATTTTCCTAAAAGGTGGGACATCAGACGTTGAAATTACACCTCTGCTGCTCTTTTCAGGGAGCTGGTGGTCTTGTTCGTCTTTTTATTACCACCGCTTGAACAATCTGAAAAATCGCATCAGATATCAATTAGGTATCCTGCGTTTTCCCTATAGACTCTTCAGGGGGATTGCACCGCTACTTACTATGCCACTTTGGGAAATGGTTGGCCGACGCGTCTTTTGGGACGCGCATAGCACAAAATTACCCCCCACCTACAAGAGATCAACCTCTTGACAACAACGCAAGATAAACAGAAACAATACGATAAGGATCACGATAGAATCGTGATACTAATTGCCAGCTTATTAAAGGTCTTTTGTGGAGAGTCATGTCATCATTTTTGCACTCTTCACCCCTAAGCCAAGGGGGTTCCCCACACGCCAGTCAAAGCATTACTCCAACACGCCGAGGAATGCTAGCACGGCCGATGGAACACCTGAGCTCGCCAACCAAAGTTCGAGAACAGAAGCACAAAGAGTACATGGACCATTTGAAGCGGAGGAGAGAGCTGGCTGCACTCAGGGCTCGAGGAGGCACATCAAAGATGGAAGACGACTATTTGAAGGCCCAGTATGAACGAGAGATCGCAAGAGAACGCAAGGCGGCTGAAGACTATAGACTCTCAGAGCTTGAAGCTGATGATATGATAAATTCAAACGACTACTGCCATGGGGGCTACTTTGAGCTGGACGAAGAGGAGCTGCTGGAACAGTATTTGGAGCAGGAGCAAGAAGAGATTGAGTCTCTATTAGAGATGCTGGATATCAACCAGGATAAAAAGGTTGAAAGCAAACCATCGGACTCATAAACTAACAATTAAGTGGTATTCTGATCTGCCACAACCCATCGGGATCGTAACTGATTGAGTGAGTGGTATCCTGATCTGCTATTCTTGATGCTCAAAGGCAATCGAGAAACGACATACAGACTAGCAATTGGAGCTCCGGCCCCGATTCGATGGATAAACCCTCAAAAATGTCGAACTTCCGTAACGACATTTTGGACAAGTTTTATATCTGACATTTAATTGGCATTTGCACGCAGCCTTTAACTGCATCGGGAAATGGCGGTGGTTGATATCTACGCACGGCTGATCTGCGCGCGCTGAAATTTCAGTGCCCAAAAAAAAAAAATTTATCTTACCACGATCAGCCATACTAGAATACATCAACAATGGCGGTTAAAGCAGCTGTTAAGAGGAAGCTGGAGGCCAAGGCCGTATCCAAGAGTAAGAAGCTGAAGAAACAGGCCGAGCCAGAGAGCGAGGAAGAAGTAGAGTCGAGCGAAAACGAAATTGAGTCGAGCGAGGATGAACTAGACGAGTCTAGCGATAACGAGATCGACGAGTCTAGTGAAGACGAAGACGAGGATATGGAGGAAGGCGAAGACGAGGAGGGCGATGAAGAGAAGAACGAGCAGGATGCGGAGGCCAAGGCTGCCTCAAGGGCGGAGCAGAAGCGACTGAAGCAGGAGCGAAAGCTTGCCCGACCCCAGGGTGAAAAGCTCCAGCAGATCAAGCAGCTGTGGGAGCGACTGAGAGTCAAGAAGGATACTCCTGGGCCGGTTAGAACCAAGCTTGTCAACGAGATCTGGGGCCTTGTCGAGGACTCGATTAAGGACATGGTGTTCAAGCACGATGCGTCGCGAGTGATCCAGACCATCTTCAAGTACGCCGATAAGGAGAAGCGAATCAAGATCACGCAGGCGCTGAAAGGATCATACGTAGAGCTGGCCAAGTCGAGTTACGGCAAGTATCTCCTGGTTAAGCTGATGCATTACGGTTCCCAGCAGGTGCGGGCCGATGTCATCAACGAGCTGTACGGCAGCTTCCGAAAGCTGATGCGACACAAGGAGGGTGCTTATGTTATTGAGGACTGCTACAGAGACTACTCGACGGCTGCCCAGAAGCGCCAGATCATCCGGGAGTTCTACGGGTCCGAGTTTGCCGTCTTCAAGGACGCGGCTGACAAGAACATGACGCTCAAGGACATTATCACTGCCAACCCAGACAAGCGGCCATACCTGATGCGAAACCTGGGGGAAACCATCAAGGCTGCCGTGCAGAAGGGCTCCATTGGCTTCACCATCATCCATGCGGCCATGCTCGAGTATGTCAAGAACATGAATTCCAAGGAGAAGGAAGAGTTTGTCGACCTTGTTACCGAGCAGTTTGCTGAGATTGTGCATACCAACGAGGGTTCGCAGGTTGCGAGCCGCGTGCTGGCCATGGCGACCGCCAAGGAGCGAAAGAACCTTGTCCGAGCTCTCAAGGCGTTTGCATCCAAGTGTTCCGAGGACGAATACGGTTACTTTGTCATGATCACCTTGTTCAACACCGTTGACGATACCGTTTTGGTGTCCAAGGCGTTCATGCCGGACTTCAAGGAGAACGTGGTCGAGCTCATGAAGAGCAAGATGGGCCGACGACCTTTCATCTATCTGCTGGCGGGCAGAGCGCCACGGTATTTCCAGAAGCCAGTGCAGGATAAGTTTGACGAAGTTGATGAGCTTAAGAAGGAAACCTCGAAGAAGGACGACGAAGCGCGACGAACCGAACTGCGAAAGGCGTTTGCGCCATTGTTCATGGACGCCATCAAGGAGCACACGGAGGAGCTTCTTCAGGACAACCTCGGTGCGCAATTCATCAGTGAGGCTCTTCTGTTTTGTGCTGATGGCGACCGAGAGGGCGCTGTCGATGCTATCATTTCTCTGCTTTCTAGTGGTAGTGTATCCAGTGACGAGCATATCCTCAAGCAGCAGCCGTTTGCGCAGCGAATGCTCAAGACGTTGATCCAGGAGGGTGTTTGGAATGGCAAGGAGAAGAAGGTGGAGAAGGCTCCAAGCGCCATTGACTTCAAGTCCAAGCTTCTTCCGCTGGTTATTGAGGATCCTGAGGCGTGGGCGACGGGCGAAGGCTCCTTTGTTGTCGTTGCTCTTTTGGAGAGTCTTGAAAAAGCCGATAAGACCAAGCTCGCCAAGGCATTGAAGAAGGCGAATAAAGAGATCAAGGCGGTTGCTGCTGAAAACAAGGGTTCTAAGCTCATTCTGGAGCTTCTATAGATTTTTAACGCTAATGTTCTTATATAATTGTAATGATATCCTTACCCTCCATATCCTCCATATTACAGCAGATACTGCACTGCCGTATTACAATTATTTCGTGCTTCCGTATATTGACTAATAGGCAACAGTTGATCAGCTGTAGAGTTCGATCGGCGTGGTGTAAATAAATAATCTACTGTACAAAATTACATAGTATGTACATGTCTTCGTTAGCATCCTTAAATAGTTCGTAATGATAGTTCGTTAGTAATTGCCCAGCTCAGTATACTGCCCCGAGGAGTAATTATCGTAGATAGCAGCCGCGGCAGCTGAGATGGGATCCTCAAAGCTCTGTTGATCTTGGTCCTGAATAATTTGGCTAAATTTGAGGTCCTCTTCTTCTTTCACCACCGGGGACGGTTCGCTAGATTCTTCTTTCAGCTCTGGAGACTCTGTCATTTTATCCGCATGCGGCGACCGCTTTTTTTTCGATTCCTGCTGCTGGCTCTGCCGGTACTTGGCCAGATAGATCTTGAGCACCTCGGAGTAGTTCTCAAACCCCAGCGAGGTCATGGCGAATAGGATATCCTCGCCATTGACTGTTTTCCTCTTCTCAGCAATACATTTTTCCGAAGCCTCGGAAGTGATGAAGGACACAAACTCAGATACACATTCCTGGACGCACTCTTTGGCTTCTTTGGAGACCTTGGCGTTATCGGGAAGCGCAGTCTTCATGATCCGCGCAACATTGGCGATAGGAAGCCATTTATCCTGCTCCCGGAGCTCGTACTCTCTGCCAAAAGCCTCTCCCGTCGAGTTATCCGACATTTCTCAATTATCGTCCGTCTGCTCTTGGGTATCGTCTGATCCTGACTAAGTCTGAGTTCGATCTAAGTTCGGGCCGGATGAAAAATTATTTTCACCATCCTCGTGCGGCTCGTTAGTTCAGCGAATATTATCGGAGCCACCCGTACGAAGTACGTAGATGATGAACCATTGAACACCCCGTCCCTCAGCACGCATAACGAAGAAAGCTAACATTGCAATGGCTCCTAGACGATCTAAACCATTGCAATTATCCAATAATCCCGTAATGGATAGATAGAAGAGCTATTTGTGCCAGTAGTGGTAGCTTTGGGAAATTAGTGTAGTGGGGCGTCATGTTCGATGACGCACCTGCTCCGTTTTCCTTCAAAACCAAAACATGAAGGTGGTTATCAAGGAGTGGAATGCCGTAGCTCTCTGGCAATGGAATGCCACTGATGACGAAGTTTGCGGTATTTGCCGTGTTGCCTTTGACGGAACATGTCCGGCCTGCAAGTATCCTGGTGATGGGTGCCCATTAAGTATGTGTTTTTTTTTGGAGATTATTAATGGATCAACTAACTTGAAAAAAGTTACCGGAACCTGTAACCATTCGTTCCATATGCATTGTCTTGTCAAATGGCTGGATTTAGAGTCATCCCGGGGACTCTGTCCCATGTGTAGACAGCCGTTTAGCAGCAAATCACACGATCAACCCTTGTAATCCGTACTATGGTAGATCTAGACAGGGTACAAGAGTATGATATGGATAGGGGAGAAGGGCAGGATCGGTGGTCTAGAAGTAGGATCTGGACGGGGCAGAAGGGTAGTCCTCATTACGATCTGAGCCCTCAATGAGGCTTTTCGGCACGTTCCATGGCTTTGCAGCAGTCACTTCTCTGCCTGAAGGCCAATTCTGTTGCTCCTTAAGGTCCTTGACACTGGGGACTGGCTGGAACGTAATGCGGTCGTTTTCAGCCCTGTTATAATCCAGTGTTTCGTCGATCTTGGCCTTGAGCAATTGCGCATGGTCTTCCAGTTTCTCCAAATCTTTGTCCTTAGACAAGATCTTTGTGTGCTTTTTAATACTCAGCGTCTCACTAGCAAGCTCTAATAGGCCGACAGCCTGGCCAATGTTGTTGCGCGAGCTTGTATCAATGGCCATGTACATTTGTGCGCTAGCCATGCAGTAATTGTGGGCCGTGTTTAACCAAGCCCGAAGCGCGTCCGACCCAGTCTTCTTAGAACCGGTAAACAACTGCAACGAGGAGCGGAACTTCTCTGCTGCGTAGATAGCTACCCGCGATAACAAGCTGGGCGATGTAGAGGCCTCCTCTTCCAGCGACTTGTATAAAATAAGTAGATGCAGCGACCCCTGGAGCAGGCTGATTAGCCCACTAATACTACTATTCTGCAAATCCACAGGCACATTGTCCATATTTGGCGGGTGTGCTGAGAGATAGACGAGCACAGACTGGGCTTTCCCAAGGTAGGCATTGGCCAGCTTGTACCGGTCTGACCCGGACTCCTTGCGGGCCATAGCCTTCTCCGCCAAAGCCATTAAAGCCAGAGCATATGTCAGCAGAACCATGCCTCGTTCAAACTCAAACGAAGTCAATTCGACCCGGGGAGCCTCGATTATGTGGATCTGAGCCTTGGACGTCTTTAAAGGCATGCGCCACGAGGCCGCAAGCTGCTGGCTCCCTACAGGCTCCAGAAACTGGCCATGGTCGCCGGAAATAGTCATGACGAAAGGCAGATACTCCTCAATGGCCTTTACAATCCCTAGAATGTCCGGGTTCTGGGCTCGTTTGGCGCTCTTGAGCGCGTCCCTCACAGCGGCCCGGGCCCCATCCGAGTTCAAAATGACCTGCTGGAAGTCAATGCTCCGGTAGTATTCGGAGAGATTCAATATGCCAGTTGTCGGTAGCGGGAACGGGAACGATACGCTCATTTCGATACACTTCTTCACCGTTGTTACAGGAGTTGGTTGGTACAGGGACGGAGTGGGCTCCCAACTGCTGCTGCATCGGACCGAAACGACGACACACACACACGCTTTCAACGGCACACACTCTGCGGCGAAACAGTAGCTATCGACAAGTGTGTGGCTCGGTAGAAGATGGCAGAGAATGGAGGGGTGTATGCCCGGATTCCTCTCGTGCCAGCCGATGCCATTGACAGCTCTGATAAAGTGACATGTCTGGCAGCATGGGGTATGTTACCACCATTAATTATACTCTGGTTAAGCTATCGATCTCGTTATATATTGAGGCGATGCAGTATAATTATTTTAAGAGGTTCAATACTAACTAATTCTTCAGAAAACAGTCTCTATCTGGGGACGTCAAATGGCGAAATCCTGCATTACTTCCGGGCAGGCGACAGCTACATCATGGCATCGAGACAGAAGTCGCATCCACGTAAGACCCGGGCAGTCTCTAAGATTCTGTTGGTGCCCAATGCCTCGAGGGCGTTTGTGCTGACGAACATGACGACCTCTGTGTTTACCATGCCCGAATTTGCTCCGTGCTCGAACATGGGATCCCTAAGGGACGTGTTTGACTTTTCGCTGGACGTAGATAACTTGGGAAGAGGAGCGGATAGTGCGCAAGTGACGGTATTCTCGAGATCCTTGATCCGAATTGTCACCGTGCGGCCCGAGTCACTTAAGTTAGTGCGTAATATCGACTACCCGGGGGTCGTGGCTGGCGTGCGGCGGTCCTCGTTTGCATTGGTGGCTAGCGCAGAGAGTTACGACCTAATTGACCTCGAAAATATCCGCAAAATTCCTCTCTTTCCCGTTTCCCAGGCCGTTGGCGAAGACGCCCCCAAAGATGGCTTAACTCCGAACGTTGTGCCGGTTGGACACGACGAGTTTCTTCTCACGTCGGGCACAAAACCGGGCGAGCCTGCCATGGGGCTTGTTGTCAATGTCGATGGAGATATCTCCAGGGGAACGCTGGCCTTGCCTGATTATCCTAGCTCGGTGGGTGTTGATTTTCCCTATGTTGCAGCATCAATTGGCAACCAAGTGCTGATTTACACACTTCTCGACCAGAGTATTGTACAGACGATTGATTTCGAGTCTCCTCCGCTTCTTACCAATGTCCAAGCTGCCTATTCTACCACACATGAGGAATTGGCCGACAAGCTGCGCTATGTTCCTTTGGATATAACATTGTTGGACGTCCTTCAGTCACAAACTGTTAGTAAAGAAGGGGATGACAGTGATGGCAAGGAAAAGGGAGAAGAAGGTAGCAATGAAGCGAAAAAAGAAGGCAAGGAAGGGGGTGGAGAAGGTAGTAATGAAGCGAAAAAAGACAAGGCTGGAGAAGATATTACCGAAGCGAAGGATGAGACGGCTGGAGAAGGCAGCAAAGGACAGGAAGATCAACCTGGAAAAGATAAGGAAGGAAAAGATGGAGATGATAACGCTAATGATGTCAAACAGGTAGCCCAGCGTATAGAAGCTGAGCGAGATGAGGCACTGAAACTGTCGACAATGTCCTCATCTATGTTTGTGTATACCGCAGAGTCCGGCGTCGAGTGCATTTTGTCGGCGCCGCGGATCCTCGACCTCGAAAAAATGGTACTCGATAACAAAATTGAGCGCGTTTCCGACGAAGTGGACACCATGGACATCTCGAACGAAGAATCTCTGCGGCGATTTGAGTACCTCAAGCTTATCATTGGCCTTGGGTACTTGCTGCATGGCGATTTTGCAAATGCTACCCCGTCGTGGGTTGAAGGGTCGCTTGATCCCCGCATCATTCCCTACGTGTATACCAATTCCATGGAGTTCATCAAAGGAGACGTGTGGGTCTTCAATGGGGTGCATGAGCTGATAGAGAAACTTGCCGCCGCCATCAAGCAGTCGCCAAAGAAGTTTGCACAGTTCTACCGTTACTTCCTCAAAGAGTGGCTCAAGAAGAGGAGCCTAGAGAGCGTTACCGACAAACGCAACGTGCTCCAGACAATAGAACTGGCCTATCTGCACCTCCTAATAACGGCGAAGAAACCAGATAAGGAGGCCATTTGCAGCCTTATTGATACGGAGATTAAAGAGTCAGCCGCTGATGCTGAGCACATGCTCCAGAGTCGCGAAAAATACTTCTTGCTTTCACGATTATACCAAGCACAAGGTGATACTGAAAAGGTGCTCGAGTCGTGGAGGAAGATGCTCACTGGAGAGTGGAAAGACGCCGACTTCACCAAGGGGCACGAGAAAATGGCCGCCTATCTTTTACATTGTACTAATCGAAAGCTCGTATGGGACTATGGGCTGTGGCTCAGCCAGGTCAATCCCAAACAGGGCATGAAAGTGTTCACGTCCGAGTCGGCTGCCGTGACCTTTGATGAAAAAGAGCTAATCGCCGAGTTTAAGAAGTTCGACGACAACGACACTTGCTGGAGGGAGTATCTCAACTTCCTTGTTTACGACAAGAAAAGCGAACTGTTCAAGTCTGACCTTATATCATTCCTTCTAGACGACTACTTGGACCAGATCGGCTCGAAGAAAAACAGCGCCAGGTCAGAGATAGAAGAGTCGTACAAGGCGTACAAGAAAACGCCGAGCCCTAAGCGGACATTCCGCCAGTACATCAACAGTCGTCACCTGCAGCGCCCGTCGAACAAACTGCTAAGGCTTCGGCGCGATGTGCTGGACCTGTTAGACTCCACTGAGGAGTATGATGCTGACAAGTTTGTTGTCCGGCTCGAATCGAGTCATCCAGAACTGCTTACCGCAGAACTGTGTATACTATATGGC
This sequence comes from Blastobotrys vanleenenianus, assembly GCF_965637985.1. NCBI lineage: Eukaryota > Fungi > Ascomycota > Dipodascomycetes > Dipodascales > Trichomonascaceae > Blastobotrys > Blastobotrys vanleenenianus. The sequence continues at coordinate 414,879 of NW_027481884.1, read as the reverse complement.
CGTCAGGGCCGCCACGAGCGAGTTCTGACCATCCTATGCTATACCCTTGAAGACTACGACAGTGCATTAGAGTATTGTAACTCAGTTGACGAGACGAATCGCAAAGAGCTATTCGAAGGTCTGTACAACAAGTTCCTCAAGATACCGTCGGAAGAAGCGCAGAGGACGTATATCCGCAAGATTCTCGAGCGGTTTGGGTCGTATCTGGACTTTATGACTATAATGGAGCAGACTCCTTCGAACTGGCCGGTTGAAACGCTGAGTGGGTATCTCAATGGCGTGTTCCGCAGAGTGATAAACGACAAGAATCAGAGCATAATGAACCGGGCGCTCTCCCGCTCGCAGCACACTCTTGTGACGAAGCGCTTGAATCGCATCCATGACCTCAATGACCTCAAGTAGACCATTTATTTATATTGCATTACGACCTCCGCGAAGCGGTACCTACTCTGTCTAGTGTAATTGGGGGGACCAGTCCCCCCCCCCAAACCCCCTCTGAAGCTCCACTTCGTGGAGGGATTCTCTGCCATCTACGGAAGCTCGAGTAATCACTCATCAACAAAAGTATAGAACACAAATACAAAAGTTCAACGATTAGCAAGGTATGTACATAATATTTACAATTAGTTGTTGAGCGAGGAGACCGGTGCGTTGCCGGATGCCAGCTCCACCAAAGTCGCCTTGAACTCCGGAGACATCGTCGACTGCGCATTGACATTGTTGGACAGCGACTGAAGACCGACAGAGCTGTCCTTAGCTACAGCCACGTCCTGTGCATGGCCCTTGGCCACCTGCTCCACCGCTTCGGAAACAGGGCCCCTCGTCTTCTTCAGCGACTGCACAGCGGCCCAGGTTCGGCCAGTTGCGCTGACAGCAGTCACGTTATATGTAGAAATAAGCGTCTCTGGAGAAAGAGACTCAACCGATGCAAATCCGCTGGAGGAACCGCCAGCCTTGGCCAGACGAGCCAAATGGCTCACCACCACGTCGGTGGGCAGCATGCCGTTGTCCTCAATCTTAGTAAACCGCTCTCGTGGCACCCGCTTCTTGCCTGGCTTTTGTTTCGATGCAGTGGGCTTGCCCTTGGCCTGGGCGCCTCGCGACCGCAGGATCTGGGGTCGTCCGGCTCCTGGCCGTCCCCGCGGAGCAAAGCCCGGCTTCTTGGCGCCTAAGCTCGCCGTTCGCTCAGTCGGCTTGAAAGTCTTAGACGGAGTAATGTGCATGTCGAGCTTGTCGACATACGAAGCGGATTCTGACAACAGGGAGTCGTCTCTGGCCTTTCGGGGCCGCGGCTTGACGGCACTTGGCGAAGGTTTGGCCTCCTCTGAGGCAGTTTTTGGCTTAGCAACACGCGGTCTCTTGTCACCAGCGGCTACGACAGGCTTTCGCTGCTTCCTGGCCCTATCCTTCTGCGCTCGCTCAGCGGACGCAGACTTCTTCTGGGCCATGTCCTTCATGACCTCAGTGCCCTCGGTCCGGAGGGGCTTCTTGTTCCCGTAGAGCGCATCCATCCGCTCCAGGAAGGACGCGATGCCGGCATTGTTGTTTCCGGTCGAATATAACCGCCGCGAAACGGTCGTCAGGGCCCTTCTGCTGAACATTTTGTCCTCTTTTAACCGTCCGTGATTTGGTCCAATGGCCGGTCGCCGAAAAATTTCACCCAAAGCCCGTAGATCGGGGCGCGCGCACTCTCCCTCCGACTGCACAGCCGTGCGCCCTCCATCCGAGCCTGTCTCCATCACCGGTACACTATAGAGAGAGGGTATTCGAGGGCCAGCCCTCGAGCTCCCGTGGCTCCGCTGCGCGGAGGAGTTAAGATATCAAAAGAATTGGGTATGGAAAAAAGGATAGCTATTGCAAAAATAAGTATGATAGATGGGGGAGTATATTATTTTGGAGTTATCTGTTTCATAGCTCAATGTTCAATAAGATATCCACGAAGTTTGAACATCCAATTTTCAATAACACATCATTGTTAGTCCAATTGAACTCTTTAGTCCAATTGGTTGAATTGAATGGGTAATTCTGGTTTAACAGCATCTCGGGTAGTACGGAAGCATCCTCCGCGAAGCGGAGCCGCGGGGGTCTGGGGGCTGGCCCCCAGCATACTTGTAGATTGGTCCAATTGGACCTTAGTCGCCCCGTGCCAATGATATTGAAGGGTTGTAATGTGCTTTCGGCGATTAATTGAAATTAGCTTTTGAATTAGAGTCTAAAATATAATAGTCTGCATATGAAGGGCTAACATGGTGGCGTGCTTTTTAGGAATGACCAATATCAGGGATACGAGAGGAGTACTGTAACATACAACTGTAATACAATAACTATCAGTGATGCTTCTCGAGGTTGTGTCAACATTGGGCCGTTCAACGCAGCTGTCAAACATCAATTGAAATAAATACAAAACTGTCATACGAGAAGTTTCTACTCTACTTACGCATGACTACATATCAAACTTGAAAAAGATAAAATTAGACCTCAACTACTTGTACCCTGGTAAGTCACCACACCACCTTCTGCCTTCATTGCATACTCCCGACCTAGCCTGGTTGCGAAACCATTTACGGTAACCGACCTTGTTTCATTTTCGCAGCCGCTATACAGCCCTCATCTGACGGACTTGGGATTGATCCTAGCTAGCTTTAGCTAGCCTAAGCAAAAAGGCAGGCAATAAGCACAATGGACCATATAGATGTGGATGGTACTGTGATTATGAAAAGAAAAGCTGTATTGATCCGCAGACTTATTTCCCCACTGGTTAACTTCGAATCTGTTTGTTGCTTGTCGTGCTGTAGTTGTCGGCTGTCTACTAATGTAGGATTAGCAACAATGTTTGGGCAATACATAGTGGTGAACGTGTTATTATTATTCGACTCTTGGTCAATTTTGATAGCAATTTTTTAAAAGAGCACATTCGCAAGCTAAATTTCGAAGCTGGAGATAGAAAAAAAAATAAGTAGGAGAAGAATAAATTGAAATACTGACAAGGCTGAGAAAGACAACAACGAATAAGCCTAAGTTATTGATAAGTTTCTCTCGCGCCCATCAGAGGACTTAGATTTATTTTGGACCTCGCCTAAGTCACTACATAGCCATCTGCTTTAATCACCTTACATATTTTAGGCAGAAAACATTCCGAGAAAGTACCTACCTGCAAATAAACGCGTGAGTAAGTCACCCCTATCTGCCTCCATATACAGCAGTTCTTATAGTTAAGAAAGCTTAAATACATATATACTTCGCCTCTGAACAACAGAATTTGAGCCAACCTATTATTATTCCTCACTAGATTGCGTAGCCTGCGTAATCATTTAATTGACTAGTATACTAGCCACCGGCACATATACCACGGACACCTCACAGCCCTCATTTGACGGAATTGAAACGCTAGGAATAGTGTGGGTTCCAATTTCATGTGCTATATTAATTAATGCTGCCGTGAATAAATCGCCTAAATATTTTTACCAGATACCGGTAATTAAATAAGAAACACATTGCCAGTAGGCATATTATTTCAAGGATGGACTGATTATCTTGATGATTAATTTCCAGCGGCACTTAGAGTGATCACTAGGCACAAACAAGTCACGAAGAATGCACTCATCGAGACATAAAGCATGCTCCCTTCGAACAAATCGCATCCTCTGTCCTCTTCCGCTCTCATGGAATCGCCCCGCAGAGAATTGTTCATCGGTTGGTATTCTGTCCAATAACAATGATTAATGATAATGTTAAAAAGGAATTATTTGCGTAGTTCCCTCATGCTATCAGCGGTCTACCGCGGAGGAAATCGACTCCGTCTACCTTTACTGGATATTGTTATATTAGAAACCTCATGTGCTTCGATTAATCCTCCTTCGCCCTAGGCAACGGACTTCAATCAAGATTATTATTATATTTGCGTAGTGGCTCTCGATGGTTTATTGAGATTTAAGTAGAATATAACGGGGGTTACCGGTACCTAGTAATAACCAAGCAGCATTGGTCTCCATCGGAATTAGATTACAGGCAACTTTTAGCAAATTAGAATGAATTCTTTAGCTCTACGGTAGATAACAATTGATGCAGGAAAACTTAGATACTGTAATTGGCAAGCTCCCGGTAGTCGCTCCAGGGATGATGAGGTGGTTACCGAATCGGGTAATTACTCATTATATATTGAATATGAACTTGATCATAAATATTGTATAAGAATTGATAACTCATTTCACCTCCTCGAAGCGGAGCCACGGGGGTCTGGGGGCTGGCCCCCAGTATCCCTTCGAGCAGGCTTGTGACGGGCCGTGCGGCGTTTTTTGTGCGGCTTGTCACGTGAAATTCACATAATGACGATAAATTAGGCAACTGATCGGTTGCCAGGGCAACCACAGGGCCACCCCCCCCTCTTGCGCCTTTGCACCCCTAAATGGGTCCTCCTCTCGCATATCTGGCCAAGTACATACTAATCAGCAAGGAGACAGTTTTGATTTACTGCGATTGATTTGTTCAAGAAATGAACGATTCGGAAGATAAGCTTCCCTTGACTACTGACGAGGCGAATTCCATTTCAGGTATGGTACACTCAATGAAAAATGGCATTGTCTAACCTCCCCCGCGTAATAATATAGACTCGCTTGAATCGTCGATTCTGCGGCTGCGAATCATTAGTGCTCTGAAAGGCGAGAATTACGATGATTTGAGGGAGATAATTCAGAGCAATACCAGCAAACGCGATCTGCTACACCTGGCAGTCCAGATTGCGCCCCTGAGCGTCATTCAATGGCTCGTTGAGTCGTACGGGATTGACATAAATGGGCATGTACCGCACAATGCCGTACCAGTGGACAAGGCGCTGGACGTGAATGGCGTAGATGAGAATGGCAACACGCCATTGCACCTGGCTGCTTCCTTTGGGCGTAATGACGTGGCTCTCTACCTTCTGTCGTTGCCCCAGATCAACGATTCCGTTACGAATAGCGACGGCAAGCAGCCTGTAGAGCTCTCCAAGTACCCGGAAACGGCGGAAGCAATGCAGATAGCTCGGGCACGATACGTTGAGCGGATTGCGACGCAATTGAAGCAGTATCTGATGGATGAGAACATACCGGCTCTGGAAGACCTGCTTTCCCACCCACGGGCCTCGACGCTGCTGGATATCAATGGCCAGGATCCCGACACAGGGTCCACCGTGCTCCACGACTTTGTGCGTAGGAAGAACTATAAGATGGTGGAGTTCATTCTGTCTCACGGAGGCGATCCTTTCCGACGAGACGTCAAAGGAGTGCTACCCATTGAAGTGTGTCGTGACGACGCGATTAAAAAGCTGCTAAAAACGGCGACTAAAAAACAGCCTGTAATCAACCCCCCTTCTTCTAGCGGCGTTGCGAGGAAAAAGAGTATCATATCTGGCGGCGCCAGTGGAGGTAACGGCAGCCAGCAGCCAACCCTTGGCGAGCCTCCGAGTATCAAAGGGTACCTCAAGAAGTGGACCAACTTTACGGGGGGTTACAAGCTGCGATGGTTTGTACTAGAAGACGGTGTATTGAGCTACTATAAGAGGCAGGACGACACGGACCGGGCGTGTCGGGGGTCCATTAACATGCGCAAGGCCGTGCTCCACCTGGATTCGTCGGAGAAGCTACGGTTTGAGATTACTACACCAGGTTCCTCGACCAAGTTCCATCTCAAGGCCAACCATCCCGTTGAGACCAATCGCTGGGTGTGGGCGCTGACCAATGCTATTCAGTACGCCAAGGACAAGGAGCGGTTGCGACAGCACGGGTCGACTTCGTCGTCTGCGGCGGCTTTGAACCGCATTTCGTCACATGCCAGCAAGAAGTCCGTTTCCGACGCGGCCCAGTTTGCCAGTCGCAAGGTCACGCGGAGCCTCAGTGGGAATTCGAACCTGGCGCCGCCACGAACGGGCTCCGGGAGCATTTCGGACGAGTATTCTACGGGGAACGACAGTACGAGTGCCATTGTTGTTCTGGAGAGCCACGCGTCTCTTACTGACAACGATATGGCCAAGGTCGATGAGTCGGAGGATGAGTACGGCGTCAGTGACGATGAGGACGAGGCCGAAGAAGTGCCTCTGCGCAGTGAACAGGGAGTGCTCGAGGACACGGTTAAGGTTGAAGTGCGCGCCATTAAGGACTTGTTGGTTACGATGAGAAAGCAGGCACGCGGCGAGATGGAGGTTGGGCTCAACGCCTTCGCCAAGAGCATTGAGACGGTCGAGCAGGCCATGCTAGAGTACACGAAGCAGGCCGAAACCCGGGAAGCGATGTACGTGCGGAAGCTGGAGCATTCTGAGAACCAGCAGCGGCTTTGGGCGCAGAACATCCGCGAGCTGGAGATTGAGCACGAGAGGATCCAGGGCCAGCTGCACAAGGCAATCCAGAAGAAGAAAGAGGCTGCCAAGTTGCTTCGCGAGGCGACCTCATACCGTAACATATCTCCGGCTGGGTATGCGGGGGCGGCTGAGGCGTTTGACGTTGCCAAGATTGACAAGGTGATTGAGGAGGTCAAAGCAGGCATTGAAGATGAAGAAGAGAGCGATGATGAGTTCTTTGACATTGAAAATGAGGAGCAACCAGAGGAGAAGCCACAAGAGGAGGAGAAGCGGCCTGTTGTAGCCAAGGGGTTAACTCCGGTCCCTACGACTGCTCATGTGGAGCCAGAAGAAGCTCGAGAGACGGAAAAGGTACCCAAAGAGGAGAAGGAGACTGAAGAGATGTCAGGATTGACGACGGAGGCCCAAATGGCCAAGAAGGAGCTGATTGAAACGCAAAAGTCGTTCTTGGGATATGAAGACCCGCCTCGCAAGCGGCTCAAGATGGATGTCGACGACCGGCCTAAGATTAGCCTTTGGGGCATTCTCAAGAACCTCATTGGCAAGGATATGACGCGCATGACTCTTCCTGTTTCGTTCAACGAGTGCACCAACTTGTTGCAGCGGTCGGCCGAAGATATGGAGTACACGGATCTGCTGGACAAGGCGAGCCAGATTGTTGACGATGCTTCGCTGCGGCTGGCTTACGTAGCGGCGTTCGCAGCCTCGTCCTACTCATCGACGATCAACCGTATTGCCAAGCCATTCAACCCGCTGCTTGGCGAGACGTTTGAGTACTCGCGCCCGGACAAGGGATACCGGCTGTTTGCCGAGCAGGTGAGCCACCACCCGCCAATTGGCGCCATGATGGCGGAGCATCCCAAGTGGGACTTCTACGGCGAGTCCAACGTTAAGTCCAAGTTTAACGGGCGCAGCTTCGACATCAACCCGCTGGGGCGGTGGTACGTCGTAGTGCGTCCCGACCACGGGTGCGAGGTGCAGGAGGAGCTGTACTCATTCCGTAAGCTGACCAGCTCTGTTGTTGGTATCATCACAGGCAGTCCCGTTGTCGATAACTACGGAGACATGGAAATCGTTAACCACACACTGGGCAACAAGGCTCTAATCAAGTTCAAGTCGCGTGGGTGGCGCGGCGCCAATGCCTACGAGCTCAAGGGCACCGTCTACAGCCCTGAGGGGACTGCCGAGTGGATCGTTGGCGGCAAATGGAACAACAAGATCATGGCGCGCCAGGTAACCCACGGCGGTGGAGCCGACACCCCCGGTACTCCCCCTAATGAGCTCGACGACAGTCTGACTTCAACCAAGCCCATTGTGCTATGGCAGGTGCACGACCGCCCGCCTGCGCCGTTCAACCTGACTCCCTTCGCCATCACGCTCAACGCGCTGCCCGACCGGCTCAAGCCCCATCTCGCCCCCACTGACACACGGCTGCGACCAGACCAGCGTGCCATGGAGGAGGGCCGCTACGACGACGCCAGCGACGATAAGCACCGTGTCGAGGAGAAGCAGCGAGCCGCCCGCCGCCGCCGCGAGGCCAACGGCGAAGAATACCAGCCCGTCTGGTTCTCCCTGGAGAAGCACCCCATCACTGGGGACCCTTTCTACCGCCCCCACGGCACCTATTGGAAGACTCGTCTCGAGGGCAAGCTCCCTGAAGTCTCCCACGACATTTTCTAGACACTAATGCTACTAATCCTCATTCCACTCTTCTCCGCGGAGCGGAGCCCCAGGGGGGACTCTCCCCCCATTGTTACTGGTAGCGGTATTGTTATTCGAGGGCCAGCCCTCGAGCTCCCGTGGCTCCGCTTCGCGGAGGGCATCTAGTCAATTGAATAGCCTCCGCGGAGGAGTAATGTATTTCGAGGGCCAGCCCTCGAGCTCCCGTAGCTTTGCTTCGCGGAAAGTTTGTTACGCGTTGGGAGTCTGTTACACGCTGCAACAGAATTTTTACAATTTGTAACGAGCTGTAACAAAACATCAATGCATCACACCGGCGCGACTTTCAGCTTCTTTTTAAGCCCTACAGAGGCCCGTAGCGTCTGTCGATAAGATAAGAGATCAATTCGTTTGAGTTGCTGGGCTACTAACCAGTAGCGATAGTTATGGTATAGTATAGCAGTGTCACTATTGTACAGTGATACTACATTGTATTGTACAGTGATACTATGGTGCAGTATGGTACAGTAGTGATACTATGGTATAGTAATGATACTATGGTACAGTGATACTACAGTACGTACAGTGATTCGTATGGTAGTGATACGGCAGTGCTAGTATAGCATACCGGTAGTATGATGGTGTAGTAATAATAGTATAACAGTGATAGTATGGTAGTAATAGTATGGTAGTGATAGTATGGTGAATGGCAGAGATAATATAATGGTAATCGTACGATAATGATAGCGATCGTATGATAGTGATAGTATGATAGTGATAGTGTGATCGTGGTCGTACGATAGTGTTACTGTACTACGGCATGGTATGGTATGGTATGGTATGGTATAATTGATATTATGGTGGTAGTACTGTAATATGCGAATCCTCGAGCTCCACTGCTCCGCTTAGCCGAAAGCTTTGTTACGCGTTGCAAAAGTCACTCGTTGGGAATTTGTTACACTTTGCAACAGATGTTATCGGTAATAGTTTGTAACGAGCAAAACCTCATTGGACAATCACCAACGATACGACCTCTTCCGATGGGTAGCCCTTATCTCGGCTTCATTGAGACCCGTAGTGGAGTGCATTCGAGGGCCAGCCCCTCGAGCTTCCATAGCTCCGCTTCGCGGAGGACTCTCAAGCGTATTTCTTATCGACTGCAGGTACCCTCTGCGAAGCGGAGCTCCAGGGGGGTTTGGGGGGACTGGTCCCCCCATTAATACAACTACAAAGTGCTGTACGGGTCTTAATCAAATCTCAACCATTGCTTGTATGATCCAATCGGAACACCTGCAGGATGTAGACCCACTGGTAATGATAAGTGCAGCACAGCGGTCGAGGACCCTGGACTCCCCCCATGCCGAGAGGCTGGCTAAGGAACCATGCATGAGCCTCACCTACCGGCCAGAGCGCAGACCGCGCGAGGCTGTGCGAAGGCGGCCGGGCCCGATGATAAGAGTGATAGCGGGCGTCGGGCGGCTCAGCCAATCGGAGCGCGGATCGCCAGCGATAACACCCTAAACCCAATCTGGTTCGAGACATTGGCTCTATGCGATCTTATTGGCCGTCGACCCTTGCCCTGATATTTGTTATCTGCTTTCGGGAACGACGGCTGAGAGATCTTGCGATGTGGGCAAAAACCCTACCAACGCGAAGCAAAACTCAAAGTTTCCATCGAGTAGATGGAGGTGTTTTTTTTGCAAGTTGTTAAATAAAGAGGCTACGGTCTTACGGGCGAGAGATGAGAGATACGGAAGATCATAAGCGAGGTGAATCATTGAACGGTTTTTCCATGTGAGATATGTCTGATGCGAGATAAGTCTCCCCCCTGCCAGTCTTCCGAGTACGTGTCTAATGCAGTTTGATAAGACGCGAGAGAAAATTTCACCCGAAGACTCAGGGCGAATGAGCAAACGGGTAAAACATATATAAGAACTGGCTCCGTCGTTTTTTTTTTCTACTCGGCAATTAAGGGGCCATTAATCGCCAGACGGGTCACCAACTACAATCATTAAACTGCTTCGACTAATATCTTGTGACTCACGAACATCGTTAAACCCCCTAACTCCGACTCATAATAATAATAATTCATAATATCGACTATTCATTATCGACCATTAATAATCGACTAATTATACTCGACCATTAATCATCATCGATCATACTCCGATAGATCAAGATGACTTACAACGACATATCGCTGATGAAGCGGGACAACGCTACCTCGGCGCTCTTCACTCAAACATACGACCAAGGAGCCGTAGGATACATCATCGTGTCCACTTGCATGGTCCTCATCATGGTCCCCGGCCTCGGGTTCCTCTACTCGGGACTGGCACGGCGTAAGTCGGCCCTTTCTATGATCTGGGTCTGTCTTATGGCGGGCTGCGTATCGCTCTTCCAATGGTACTTCTGGGGCTACTCGCTGGCCTTCTCCTCAACCGCTACCAACGGGTTCATTGGAAATCTCGACAGCTTTGGCATGAAGAACGTTCTGGGTGGTGATGGAGTCGTCCCCGAGCTGCTATTTGCCAGTTACCAGGGCATGTTCGCCGCCGTGACGGTCGCCATTGTCGTCGGAGCTGCCGCCGAGCGAGGCCGGCTTTTCCCGGCCATGGTTTTTGCATTCATCTGGCAGACCCTCGTGTACTGCCCAATTGCATGCTGGGCTTGGGGTGCCAACGGCTGGGGCAACAAGTGGGGCGTCCTCGACTTTGCCGGAGGCGGTCCCGTCGAGATTGGCTCCGGTGTCGGCGGCCTCGCCTACGCTATGGCCCTCGGCCGACGACGAGAGAACCTCATGATCAACTACCGACCGCATAATGTTAGTCTCGTCACCCTGGGCACCATTCTGCTGTGGTTCGGATGGCTGGGCTTCAACGGTGGTTCCGCTGGGTCCGCCAACCTTCGATCCGTCTACGCTGTAGTAAATTCCAACCTGTGTGCCGCTTTCGGCGCCATGAGCTGGTGTCTTTTGGATTTCCGGCTTGAGCGAAAGTGGTCGACAGTCGCGGTGTGCTCCGGCATCATTTCTGGTCTCGTTGCTGCTACTCCATGCGCCGGAGTCATCCCACTGTGGGCCTCAGTAGTGCTGGGCGTTGTGGCTGGTGTCCTGTGCAACTTTGCCACCCAGCTAAAGTTCTTGCTGCACATTGACGACTCTATGGATATACTAGCTGAGCACGGTGTCGCAGGTATCATTGGCCTCATTTTCAACGCCATTTTCGCTGCCGACTGGGTGCTTGGTCTCGACGGCGTCACCGTCCATGCCGGCGGCTGGATCGAGCACAACTGGAAGCAGATGTACAAGCAGCTGGCCTACCTCTGTGCCTGCATTGGCTACTCGTTTGTCATGACTCTGCTCATTTGCTACGCGCTCAACTGGATCCCTGGGTGCCACCTGCGAACCTCCGAGGAGGGTGAGCTTCGGGGCATTGACGAGGACCAGATTGGCGAGTTTGCCTACGACTACGTCGAGGTGCGACGAGACTACCTGTCGTGGAGCGCTCCTGCTGTTGAGGGGACTACTGTTAACAACCAGGAGATCACTTCGACCTCGGAGAGCCACGATCAGAGCGAGCAGAGTGATGTTATCCACGAGAAGCCACCTGTTGCGGCGGAAGTCTAAAAAGCTCTTGTTTACTATTCTGTTTTATTCGTACTAATCTGTTTTTACGCTTTAATGACATTATTTATTCGACAATTCATTTCTTCATTACATCAATTTCTACGATAAACGTCAATTTATTTTTTTTATTACTCTATCAATTTCTACGATATATCTCACTTGTCAATGGCCTATGGTAGAAATTTTGATAGTCCGATCTCATTGGACCGATAGCAGAGATGATCCGCGCAGCAAATACAGACACCAACTACAAATGTAAGACTGATTTGCAGTGTTTTACGATCACAAAATGTACTACGGTACATTGTAATACCGACAGTAGTAAGTAATAATGTATATCTTCACTGTAACCCGAGGTGTAATACCGATAGTTGAACTGTACCTTCGGAGGGAATTTCTTCATTGTACCAATTATAGTCATTCATGTGGGATGAATGCAGTCCCTACATATGGTTCCGTTTTACCCCCTGTTGGATTATCAGAATGCATCTGGATTTTCGGAAGCATTCTGGTTGGACGTTATCTCTCCGATCGACAGAAGCAATTCGCAACTGTCCATCAACCCCCATACGTACGTATACTGGTTCATTATGATCTTCAATTACGTACCACTCTCGTATCAGGTAGAATATACACCGTTCAAGACCAATTATATCGTAGGACTCATTAATAAAAGACATTATAGCAGCCATATAGCATGTGAAAGGGACCGCAAAGAAAAAAATATCACAGAACTAGACGCCCGCCAGAACCAAGGACGGCATTCTGGAAATTGCAGGCTGACTCTAATAGAGAAGATAAAGCCGCCGACCGCGTAGCCGTCGTCTCGTTGCGCTGGTTCTTGACTGAAATCTCTTCCGAGGTCGAGTTGATAATAGAACTCTGCTCGCGCTGTTCTTTTTCGTCCGCCTGAACTGCATAATACCGCTCGGGGAGGTCCTTGTCATTGGATCGTGCAGCTGACGATGGCTCCGCCTTAACATACGCCTGGCTGAACTCGAGGCACTGGTTGACCATGTTAAGCCTGCCTCCGGGCAATTTATCATCAAGAATCATCTCAACAAGCAATTCCTGGACCTCACTAGGCTCAATTGTCAACAGGCTCGCCAAATGCGCAAAAGACACTTTGTTATACGGTTTGACCATCTCGGCAATACCCAGAACCCTCAGCGTCGTTAGCACATCACTAATAAACTCCTTCATAAACTTGTCACTCAGGATTTCAGCCCCGTGGACCCGCATCGTGTTGTTGAACTCCTCAATGTCCGAGTTCTGGAACGCCTCCACCAGCCGCACCAGGCCCACAATGCTGGGGTCATTGACATACGGCTTGGTCTCCTGCGACGCAAACGGGCTGATCTTGCTCTCCGACAGCATAGAAGCCAATACATAGTACCGTAGTACCTCAATCCGCTGTAGCGAGCCCGCCTCGTCAAAGTTCTTGAAGCTTTCAAAGAACTCGTCCCGGGCCATGTCCCACCGCCGCTCTCTCATATACATCTTGCCTCCGCACTCTCGAATAATCCCCAGGATTCGCGGGTGCGGTATAGCAGTATTGACCTGGAGCGTCCGGTCGTAGTACTGCTTGAGCTTCTTTGCATTGTTGGTCAGGGTCGCAAGCACAATCTCCAGCGAATACAGCTCCAGTAGATGCGTGCTCTTAGTATTATCCATAGCCACATCTGCCGCATCGAGTCTCTTATGCAGCTCGTTGAGCGCGCTCTGAGCTTTCTCTACAGCCTCATTGTCAATATACAACCGCGCCAGCTTCAATGCCGTCTTGATCCACACCCGGTCGTTCTTCTCGAGCGCCAATGCATCAAGACTCTGCGAGTACACCTTCTGCATAAACTCGAGGTCTGAGCACGTTATGTAGTCAATTATGTTGTTCATGCTCTTCTCGGCGTAATTCTTGCTCATCTTGGGCATGTACCCAAGCATAATCTTGAAGTAGTCGAGCAGGTCCTCCTTGCGATTGAGCATGAACAGCAGCTTGATCGACTGCTTGACCGACTTGAACCCGTACTCCGTCTTGTCGTCGCTTTCCATTTCTGTGTCGACAATCTCCTGGAACGCGTTTAGAGCTGCTTTCGGGTCTTCTTCCTTGGTCCCCTTGGCGTTGTAGTACTTGTTCTCGAGGTTGGCATTGCTGTTCTCGTCTTCCAATTCCTCGTCTTCGTCGTAGTCAAAGTCAAAGTCCTCCTCATCGGCGGACATCATGAAGTCGTCGTCGTCTGACATTTTGTTATTATCGATATTCTTCGTCTAGTTTCGTCTATGGTGTATGAGTATGCCTAGTCGTGGGGGGTAGATGAAGTGAATATGATGGGTGTCTATCGCGCGCCGCTTCAACACCGCCGCACGTCATATACCCGAAGACCTCAAAATTGAATCTACTGGTACAGTACCGGAACTACCTTACAAGTGTATTGAAGTAAATACGGTAGTATAAGCTATTGCCAAAAGGTAACAGTAATTAAATGAATCTTATTTATAGTTACTATGCTTAGCTATGTTTCTTTGTACAGTATTACTGTATTCGAACCACTTGAATCAAATGATCAATTACTTGGATACCCTTCCATTATGTAGGTTATGCTGTATACTACAGAAATCAATTCGAAGCCGAATCGCAATCGGCATGCCGTAGGGATTTTATAAAATACGCAAAGTACGTGCAAACATATAATTACCACAAAGGCTCTCCCGCTTCATTATATAGGATGTAATTTTCAGTCAAGGGCTTAAATACCAATGTTGTTCGGCTCAATTGGCCCTGGACTCGCAGGTCTTTGACTCTCTGGATAGACTTAGAGCCCGTGTCACCCATACCCATGTAGTACGCCACAAGTCCCGCACCAACGGGGGCTGCAACAGAGGTTCCCGAGTAAAGCACCCATGGCTGAGACTCATGCTCCTCGCGGAGTCTAACGCTCATTACATTGACTCCCGGAGCAAAAGCATCGACGCACTGGCCCCAGTTGGAGAACGAAGCAACTGTGTCGGTCCGATCATCGAATGCGCCAATGGTAAGCGCAGTATCAGCACTGGCAGGAGAGATGCGACAAGCAGAAGTGTCAGAATTGCCCGCAGCAGCAATAACAGGCACGTCCATTTCCACAGCCTGCTGAACAGCCTTGTTGAACATGGTATTTTTTGGCGTGCCCAGAGACATGTTGATCACACTGGGGCGTCCCGTGCGCGACTGGCTGCGGATAGTCCAGTCAATGCCCGACAGAACCCATGATAGTTTCCCCTTGCCGTCACTGGAGACCACCTTGACTTCAACAAGATTTGCTAGCTTGGCAACGCCGAACGACTTTGATCCTATAACGCCCGCAACACAGGTGCCATGGCCATTGTGGTCGCCGTGGCCCTCACCAGTAAAATCTCGGCCGTCCATTACGCGGTCGCCAAACTCCTCCATGTCCTCTCCGATGCCAGTGTCAAAAATATACACATCTACTCCTTCGCCCGCGGAATGGTCGTAGACATAGTCAAACGGCGGCTGGCCCAGGGAATGCGGTTGCGACAGTCGAGCCAAGTGTCGAGGGGCTGGGAATTGTACGTCAAAGATATTCACGTCTATGTCCCTTGTAATGTCGACTACCTACTACCGTGTTAGGGGGGGGGGGGGCCGCAATTGATATATAAAAGGGGCTTGACGTACTAATGTGCTGTAGGCGAGGTATCGAGCAAGTCGGCGCTCAAACTGGCCATAAATAGCTTGGAAGCTGCCGATGTTGACTTGGCCCCGAACCGAATATGCGAGAGATGGATATACAGAAAGAAAGTGGCCGATGGTTATATCTGGAGCAATTTGGATAATGTAATTGTCAAGGCCACTCAGCGGGCTTCTGAAACCGAGGCCATCCAACGGATCGGCCAAAGACAGCCGTAACAACAGTGTCACTAACAATACCATCAACATGTCGCTTAATGATCCGAATGATCTAAATAAATAATAAAAAAAAAATCTTGGGGATAGCTGTTTGTTTTTGAGGCCAGTGCCATCAAAACCTTATCGTAAACGATATCGAAAGTTATCGATGAATAAACGTTCGCGGAACATTAGCGGGGATAGTAGTAGGGATTGTGGTAGGCCTTGGCATTTGCAAGTAACCAGCAGGGCCCGAATCCTCCTCCCGTGGCGACGACCTAGGCAAAGCATTGTTTTCCTGGTCCTTCCACGGATAGAATACATTGCCAAAGACAAAATGTTGGACAACCGGGAACTTGCCCAAAACCTCTGCAACGTACATCTTGACCATTCCTCGATGGATCTTGTGCCAAGTAGGTACGGCCGTAACATCGTATAATATCGGCGAGTGCTCGTGGAAGGGCCCTCGCTTCATTTGGTTAATAAAATTAATGGCCGCAAAGTACAGGTTCTCCCCACTCAAATCCTCCATGTACTGCTTTCTCAGTACCATTTTAGGAGGCGTCCGCGGTGTTGGAGTGTCTGGCTGCGTGATGTCGGCCAACTGAGCGGATCCAAGGATATAAGGCAGGTGGAAGTGGTCGTCCAGCCCCCAGACACCGTGGCTCCCTGCTGGCTCGAGGTTATAGGTCATAACCAGTTTGCACACGACTTTGAAGTAATTGTAAAAAATAAATAGAACGTCCTCACCAGACACAGTACTGGGAAGGACCTCTGAGTAGAGCAGCCCGCCCACAAATGCCAGGAAGCTCAGCTCATGGCCCGTGCCAAAATCGAGCCTCTTACTCGAACCAAATGCAAACATAAAATACGGAATCAATTCGACAAACACAGATTCATCCGTAATGGACCCCTCTACCGAGATTGACTCTTTGATCAGCCCCACCCCCGCTGCTTCAAGTTTTGAATGCCACGTCCGGAACGCAATGTTCCCGAACCGTCGCGGGCCCTTTTCCGGAGGAGTGTCGTCAACTAGATCAACCAGTCCTCTCAACACTCGAACAAGCCCCTCAACATTAGGGTCCTCGGCCTTTTTGGGGATCTTCTTGCACGACACAAGTAATGAAACTTGCTTGACTAATTCTTGGATGCGCGAATATGTCAGCGACCTGTGGAAGTTCGGCATATCGCTCGAGTCATTGATAACCTTCTCCGGGGCGCTAAACCCTCCTTTCCTAATTTCACCCCGCAATTCCTCCATTTTTCTAGCTGCGGTTTTGATGTGACGGGGTCTTGTCTTGCGGCTTTGATGTGATGAGGTCTTACCCTGCGATGGAGGTGATATGTGGTGATGTTGCGATAGGGTCGCGTCGCGCAGATCAAAACCTCCCAAAACAACATTTTGAAAAACTTTGGCAACGAAGTACCTCGATAGAGTATAGGAATGCATTGGACGACGCAGCCATTCCTAGACTTCCAGGAAGTCGTTCAATCGATCTCCTCTTCCGAGGAGTCCACCTACCAGGCCTCAATTCCGGGGCTGATACACTACTTCAACGTCATCTTTGACGACTTGAAGAACTACCTACAGACCGCGAAGAAATCAGATGCAAGCCGGCAGGAGCTCCAGAAGCGTATGTCAATCGTTCTCATTGTATATTGGAAAAGCTGACTGTAAAATAGGCAAAACATTTAAACTATTAGATGAGGAGTACTCGAGCAATGAGACGCTGGTAACCAATGCCTCTACTCTGGCTGATGAGCTGGATATCGACGAGCTAATTGCTGCGGAATTGCTCCTTGCTTCGTCAGATGACGAGACTATGGTCCTGATGAACTACGTGGGCCGTGGCGTACTCATGTTTTATCAGCGAAGACAGTTTATCCTCAACATCATCCTGTACTTGCTGGTTGAACCGACTAGAAGGACCAACCCGCTGACGCAGCAGCTCCAGAAATTTGTGTCTAAGCTGGCTACTGGCAGCGATCTGTTCACCAAGACCGTCCAGGCTATGGATTCGATAGAGAACATGTTTGTTGAGTTGGAGGAGAAGGAGAAGCGGGGCCAGATTCTCGGCCAGACCCAGAACATTGAGTTCGTCAAGCTGCTGAGGCTTCGCCGCGACTTCTTGACTCAGGAGCACGATAAGCTGGGCCAGATCCTCGGCGCCCTCGTAGAAAATGGGCTGGTAGGATCTTCTGGGTTCAGCAAAGTGCTGGAGAGACTGCAGAAGCAGTCAGTTTACGATACCTTATTTATTCACTACCTGCCGGCTGTGCTGCTCTATTCGTCCCACATGGACGTAGCGCTTAAGCAGACTAGCCACCCAGTACTATTCCCCGATGCATACAAAATATTCAAACAGCTAAAGACTGGCCGAGACAATTGGAAGCTGCCGTATATGCGCGGAGCCATTGAGCTCATCTTTCTGTCTTCTTTTACAGCTTTATGTCTTCATGACTCGGCGAAAAGCGCGTCAATTGATGTAGAACAGGACGTTATCAGCCCAATTAAGAAGGCGATTGACGATGGAGCTCTTGAGATGCTCATGTGCCTTGCTGCGGATACCTCAGCCTACGTCCAACAACAGCCGACTCAACCAAATGACTTCAGAAACGTGCTCCAGTCGAGAGTACCGCAGCTTAAAGAAGTGGGTATCCTCCTCGATGATTTGCTAACAATTCTTGTGTCCGAACTTGAGTTGTTTGTTGAGTCATTTGTTACGAATCTGGCGGATATTCTTAAAGAAATGCGGTTAAGTGAGGAGGACTCGTACCTGGCGCTCCAGGAGGCCGAAGAACCAGTAGATGACGTGCCCGGTGTGGATCTCGAACGGTTCTTCATCCTCGTGTCCTATCTCTATGTGGGTCGTCCTAATGCCTCGATTCCATTCTGGAACGACACTGAGGGCAATCTGCATGGCTTCATCGTATGGGCTTCGCAGAGCCAGGTCGCGTTCGCGTCTGCAGCATTCTGTGACATGCTTGCTTCCCTAAGCTTTGGCCGAGAATGTGCCGACGCTGTGTTTAAGTTCCTCAAGGACGGGTCCCCTTCCAAAGCGCTGGTTAGAGCAAAGCGGCCGCTGCAAATCACCTGGGACTATATCCATGAGGCCATAGTTTTCTATATCAACCACCTCAAGCCGAACGTCAACCCCCAGCCGCCGATGATGGGCAACGCAAGAGTCATGATCCCGGTGCAGGAGCTGGGCGAACTCGACGACGACACAATCCTCATCCTACACTCATACTTCCGGCTGCTTGCTGAGGTCATTCGAAGCGATCCCTCAGCTCGAGAGGCATTCTTCAAGGACTCACGCAATTGGGTTGCCACGCTATTCCAGCTGCTTCAGTTCCATACTTCTCTGGCCGGCCCCATCCTCAATGTTATCACCAGCTTCGCACAGAGCGAGAGCAGGACTCAGCTCTTGACTCTGTGGGAAGCACTGGATAGCTGGGCGTTCAACTCTACCATTTATGGCTCCGATGGTACAGTTATGCTGCCCACTATGCCTGCTAAGGATCGACTGTATCACCTCATGAAGTCGCTGAGTGACACTTTTGGCTTCATCAGACTAGTCGAAGCCCTGCTTCGTCCGTGCAAGAACGATTCTGGCCAGAGCTCTCTCCCTTATCCTGATGACCTGGGCAACAAATACCGTGTCCCTGGTGTGTGGCCCTATGTCGACTATCTCATTAAGGAAGTGTTCTACTCCTCGGCCGCTAGCGAATTTTCGCAGAATGACCGGCTGGCTCTTCAGATACCGTGCCTCAAATTCATGGAGCATGCACTAGAGCTGTTCGACCCAGAGCTGGCCCGTCTAGCGTCGACTGTGGGCGTTAACCCAGACGTTCTGGTGGACTCTCCGTCATTTATTTCTTATTTGAAGGTTCATCCTTGTGCGCCTACAATGTCGTATCTGTTCAGTGAAAAGATTTACAACATTCTCATTGGCATTGTTTCTACTGGCATAGATGAAATCAGCGACAAGAGCCCCTCAGACCCGGCTGTCCAGGTGATCGTGCAAAGTTTGAAGGTGATTAACCTCATTCTCGACCTGCAAAGTGCGTTCATTGACATTGTCATCAAGGAGTTGAAGCACAGTGCCGACGGTGGCTCGTTCGTCTACAGCACACATGGATTGAGATCGTTTGAAGATGCTCTGCTTTTCAACTTGCCAATGGTCACCCAGTTAGCGCTTTATATCCGGTCTGAGAATATTGAGCTGGCATATGATTCCCTGCAGCTCCTGGAGAGAGTATCTGTTTCTCCTCAGTTCATGGCTCCCAGTGGGTCTAGTCACGACTCGAGAATCCGCAGAAATCGATTGCTATCGGCGCTTGAGACAGTCGATGAGTCAATCAGAATCAAGGAAGGTGTCGTTGACCAGCTGAATAGAGATTACACGCAATACGAGGAAACACCACGGTCGGTGGAACTGGGGCTTGATGGAATCCACATTAAACTAAAGCTTCTGCATTTCCTGATTGCTAACCTTAAGAATGGCCAAAAGGAACCGTCAATTGCGCATTTCATTCTGGGCTTCAAAATCAGCGGCGATGGATCTCTCGAGTTCGATGACGAGCGAGGCGGGATTCTCTCTTCGGTTTCAGCATTTGATAGCGTTCTCCATCTCCTTCGATTTGCGGTGGATGCAACGGATCGATACAACATTGGAATCGCTCAGACACAGCTTGCCAGCGCTTGCAGCGAGATAGTTTTGTTGTTGATTGAGAACCAGAACTCCTGTCAGCTGGTTCTGGATTACCTCAGGGAGAATAACTACTTCTTGGGCCGTCTGGGTCAGGAGCCCACCGTTGACGCCCAAGCCCTCTGGGAGGACCGGTTGTTCTCAGATTCTGCCACTTTCCTGGCTAGCGAGAGTTCCAAGGCCATGATTTCCTTCTTCAATCATAGAACTGCACTCTTGGAATACCTCTCAACGGAGCTTCATGTCAGCGCAGGAAATGGCACCCTTTCTTTGGTCAATCGATATCTTGAGTCGTTGGTCAGTCTTGAGAAGCAGCAATATTCCACTGGTACGTTTGGTACAAAATCTGCTCGAATACTTTCATTTTTGGATGTGTTGGAGTTTCAGAGCACAGATGGAGTTAAGGCAAACATTGGCGCAATCAATGTGTTTGGCTCGCAGGTTACGGAGAGATTTTACCAAATCGAGACGAGTTCAAGCAGCGGAAGCCGAATGGACGGCGATGGTGATGAGGCGGCTGTCAATGAGCTCGCTTATTTGCTTAAAATCAAAGGATTCGAGTTTGTCGCGCAGAAGAAAATTTCATCACTCAATGATGCCGACTATGTGAATGCATGCCGGGACGCACTAGATTCCTACGTCAAGATCAGGGCGGCCAGGCGGATTCGAAACTCTCAGCTGAATTGTTTGAAGGCATGGGCTAAGCTTGTTCTCGTAGTGGTAAACGATGCCAAGCTCTCGGCTGGCGATCGATCCACTTTTGTATTGGAGGCATTCCAAGCGATTATTCCAAAGCTTGTCGACTACGCTTCGCGCGATGTTATGTTCTCTGAACAGCTGGCATATCTGGCAGTCTCGCTGTTTAGAAGCTATCAGACTGATGTCAAGCTGATTGCTCAGTCATCAGTTTCTTCAAGCAAGCAGCTGGTTCGTACTACGGGGAACGCAAATTATGATAGGACGCATGCTCTGTTTAAGGCTGCTTTGAGCGCGATTCAGACTCCCCTAACGACTCCGGAACTGAGATCTGACCTCTACATTATCTGCTATCAATATTTGAAACAGTGTCTTGAGGTTGGTCCTGTTAAGCAGTTGAAGCAGAACTTGCAAGTAGTCAGAACATGCGGAGATAAGCTACTCGAGCTCATTTGCAGTGATGCCATCTCAGGCGAAGGGGTGTCTCGACTTACTGCTCTCATCTTGTTGGAGGTATTGTGCAGATTATCAGCGGCGACCAGCTCCACCTTTGTTCTTGACGGTTTGGTCCGATACAACTTGCTCCTGCTGTTAGTTAAGTCGACCAAGCGTTTGGACAATGAGATCACAAGTCGAAAGAACCAGGGCGAGGACCAGCTGTTTTATGAGATTAATGTGTTCAAGGCCACGCTATATTTCTTGCTCCAGGTTGCTCAGACGCGTGCTGGCGCTAATAAGATAATCCAATTCGGGCTGTTCAACGTCCTGCAGTCGTGCCAGTTCCTCAAGATTGATCCTGATGTTGGTTTGTTGAGCGAAGGGTACTACGGTGGACCTGACAGTACCACCAAGAATGTGGAAAAGGGCCAGGCGACATTCTATGATTTGCTGATTCCTGTGTTCCAGGTAGTAGTTGCGATACTCTTGTCTATGGGCTCTGAGAACCAGCCTGTAATTTCTACTGTTCGACAATTCTTAGAACACCACCACCAGCTGGTGGTGGCCATTCTGAAGAAGGATGTTTTGGGAAGCACTAACCGGTCACTCCAGGACTTGGTGAAATTGCTTGTACTTTTGATGACACTTACTGACTATACGGCGAAGCCATAATTGTAATATATTGATTATCTACTCTCACTCCACAAATATATTTAGAAACTACTTTATGGCCTAAGCTCTCTTCCAACTCATTCCTAGTGTTAAAAAAAAAAACTACCGGTGGCGGTCATGATGGATCATAGGACGAACGGATTTAATGATATCAATAAAAGTTCAACTTCTGACAACATTCTACAAATAGCAGCAAGATTAAATACACATAATGGGATACAAAAGAAATCACTGTTAAAAGTTAACTATCGCGCCTGTCTTCGGTTATAAATACTAGCAGAGGCTGCCTCGAAATGGTCACGCGTTCGAGACTCCTGGCTCTGAATCTGCTCCAACTTCTCCTGCAGTCGGTTGGTGTTATCGTCTATCCACTGCAGACTCGACAAGTGGGAGTTAAGAATCTTGACAATCTGGGTCAATGCGTCATCCTCCTTGGACTGGTTAAGGTCGTGTGAAACCTTGTTAATTTCGTCGATCACACTGCTGAGATTAGATCCCATGCCCTCGAGCTTCTCGTTGAGGTCCTCCGCCAGTCGGTAGGCCTTTTCTCGCTCTTGGTCGACTGGCTGGAGACCTTCTGGACCGGAGAGACTGTTGAGGAAATCAGAAGCCTGCTTCTCGTACGATTCCAACAGTCCCTCCAAATCGCCCTGTTGTCGCTCAATGTACTGAAGCATCTGGTCTATTTTGCCCTGGCTCTGCTCGGCAAGAACAACCTCATTGAAGATTTGGGTGATTTTGTCGCCATTCTCTACCAACACTCGGTCCCAAGAGGCGATATCGGTAGCTTGAGCCTGGAACTCTGAAGTGTTCTTGGCCAATGCACTGGTCCATTTGGAAATGATGTCTTCAAAGGACTTGTTCTTCAGGTATGCAGAAGGAGGGATTTCTTTGAGGTTAGCAGCAGCCGTCTTGGAATCTTGAGGCTTGCTGGCATCTGGTTTGGTGGTATCCTTAGACTCTTCCTTGGCGCCACCAAAGCTGAAGCCAGAAGCAGGCTTGGATTCATCCTTCTTTTCGGTAGTAGTGGTAGTGGCTCCGCCGAAGCTGAAACCAGAAGCAGGCTTGGATTCATCCTTCTTTTCAGTAGTAGTGGCTCCACCGAAGCTGAAACCTGAAGCCGGCTTCGATTCGTCCTTCTTTTCAGTCGTAGCACTGCCAAACATGGGTCTTTTTTCATCCCTCTTGTCTTCAGTAGCAGGGGCTGCCGCACCAAAGCTCAATTTCGGCTTCTCATCTTTCTTCTCTGTGCTGGTAGCGCCGAATAGTCCGCCGGATGGTTTGTCGTCCTTCTTTGCCCCACCGAAAGAGAAAGCCGACTTTTCGTCCTTCTTTTCAGTCTGCCCGCCGAAACTGAAGCCAGAGGCAGGCTTATCGTCTTTCTTTTCAGTAGTGGCGCCACCAAACAGCGGCTTCGACGTTGAATCTTCAGGCTTCTTACCAAAACCGAACCCACCAGTAGTACCCGAGGAGCCTCCAAAGAGTCCCCCTCCAGTAGTAGTAGGAGCAGCCTTGTCTCCACCAAATAGAGATGGTTTAGAATCACCAGAGGTAGCGGCACCAGTGGTATTAGTAGTAGTAGTAGTAGTAGTAGTAGTAGTAGTGGCAGCCTTGTTGCCGCCAAACAATCCGCCACCAGATGAGGCATTCGATCCAAACAACCCAGTAGAAGGCTTGTTATCTGCAGTGGTAGATCCAAACATGCCACCAGTGGTCGCAGTGGTAGGTTTGTTTTCACTGGAAGTAGTAGAAGTAGTAGTGTTTGATCCAAACAACCCCCCGCCACTAGCAGCAGTGGAAGTGTTCGATCCAAACAGACCACCAGTAGCCGCCGGCTTATTGTCACCGCCAGAACCAAACAGACCGCCTCCTGTAGTAGTGGCAGCTGGCTTATTGCCTCCAAACAGCCCACCGCCGGAGCTTGAATTTGTGTTCCCGCCGAAGCTGAAACCACCCGTAGTGCCACTACCAGCTCCAAACGCCGGTTTCTTGTCGCCGCTGGAGCCTCCGCCGAAGGAGAACGCACCACCGGAGGAAGCAGTGTTCGAATTGCCCGCGTTGCTGCCAAACAGGGAGTTGGTCGGGTTACCAGCTGGGGTGGTCGAGGCCCCAAAGCTGAACGTCTTTGGTGTCGCTACACAAAAAGCTTAAGTTAGTACTAATCATTCGCCACGAAAGTTGTTCAAAGCATACTCGATCCCTGGTTGCTGTTGTTGCCGCTCATTGTACCAGCCCTCTGTACCGAATCAATCAGCGATTAAATCATGAAATTTTGGCTGATGCTGGGTGTTTTTGGGCAGAGAGGCCTGCGGGCGACGCGAATTAACTTAACTGGTTAACTATTATTATGTTTGAAAGTCACGTGAGTACTGAGCCGCACATTACTGCGGCTGGCCCACGCGGGGGCTGCGTGAGTCGGCCAACGATTGAGCTTCAGTAGCCGCGCTTTGCGGAGGGCATTTTTAAATATATCAAACTTTGAATTAGGTGGGTTCAAAGAATTGAGCATGTGAGGCTACTACTTATTCAGTGAACAGTGGATTTAGGATATCGAGTAGCGTTAACATGGCTTACTGCCTAGGTGGAACCCGCGCAATTAATTCGATAAACACTCAGTTACCTTCATTTATTTAATGCCGCAACCTACCATGAATAAACGACATCATCTCTTTACCGTCTCATTTGGCGTGATATGACGGGGAAGCATCCTACGTAATACAATTAACACGACCATACAACATGGCCATATAATCAGTCGCGAATAGCTTGATACCATTCCGCTGGGCTATGTCGCGATGGTAAGACAAGGTGGTAAAACAAGGGCGTTAGGGACACCAACATTCCGGAAAAACAGGGCATGCCCCCGGGGTCCGAAATGCTGCCATTTGCCCAGCCTAATATCATACCAAATAACCGTGTATATAATCAATTACCACCGTTCATAAAACCACAGCCCATGGCAAGCTGTAGCATATGTATAACGACTGCTGCATCGACTGTTGGGGAGTTCTTTTTGGTGGAAGAAAATGGTCCGGAGGGGAAGGGTCGTTGGGCACGTCATTTTTCCGGAATCACGCACCAGCCGCGCCCGAAATATTACCTGACACAACGAAGCGTATAAAAAGAATGCAGCTTGTCCTTTGATTTCTCCTTCTTCTTTCTCACTTCCGCATTTACACGAATAGTCAATTAGAAAAAAATGGCGACCACAAAGCTGATTCTTGTGCGACACGGCGAGTCCGAATGGAACGAGAAGAACCTGTTCACCGGTTGGGTTGACGTCAAGCTCACCGAGAAGGGCCGACGAGAGGCAAAGCGGGCCGGTGAGCTCCTCAAGGAGTCTGGCCTCAAGCCAGAGATTGTCTACACCTCGCGACTGTCGCGAGCTATCCAGACCGCCGACATTGCCCTCGAGGCTGCGGACCGGCTTTTCCTTGATGTCAAGCGATCCTGGAGGCTCAATGAGCGACACTACGGCGCTCTCCAGGGCAAGGACAAGGCTGAGACCTTGGAGAAGTATGGCGAGAAGCAGTTCAAGACGTGGCGACGATCCTTCGACGTGCCACCACCAGAGATTGACGACAATGACAAGTACTCGCAGGCCAATGACGAGCGATACAAGCTTGTGCCAAAGGAGTTTGTGCCAAAGACCGAGTCTCTGAAGCTCGTCATTGACCGACTGCTGCCATACTGGGAGTCTGACGTTGCTAAGGATCTTTTGGAGGGCAAGACGGTCCTGGTTGTTGCCCACGGTAACTCTATCCGAGCTCTTGTCAAGCACTTGGACAAGATTTCCGACGCTGACATTTCTGAGCTCAACATTCCTACCGGTATCCCATTGGTCTACGAGCTCGATTCCAACCTCAAGCCGGTCAAGAAGGCTGAGTACCTTGATCCAGAGGCTGCCGCTGCCGGTGCTGCTGCTGTGGCTGCCCAGGGTTCTAAGAAATAGATCCACAAATTTTAATCATCGCAACCACGTGCAGTTATTTTTTTTTTAATGTTTGGAAGTAAGTAAGAGAAATGGACTTTTAGGTATTGACCAGAATACTTAATGCTTGTTTGGGTAATGCTCAATTCATTTGAAGTGTTGATGGAATGATATACCATTCATTGCATGAATTCGCGTCCACTTCATTCAAATGCAGGACAGCTGTGGGTGGCCGATCACGACTATCAGAGGCGGACACCGCTACATGTATGTCGTGCCTGACACGGTAGTAGTACGCGTCATAGGACGAGCTATGCTATTAATTAAGCCGCCCTACATTTTATAGTCCTCAAATGATAGGTCATATCGGCGAGTTTCGTGATCCCGGCTTTTGAATATGGCTGTCCCTCCCCCTTGAGTTTGGAGTTTTTGTGGAGTTGCAGAAGATTCCTCTATACGGATCATTGAAGAGTCTCCTTTTGGCCAAAATTAAATGGCTCAGCACCTGTAAGGAGGGAAAAAAAGGGGGGGGAAGGGGGAATAAACACCAGCTATTGCATGTGCATAATCTTGCGTGACAGTGTAGGAACCGAGCACGGCGAGAAAGGAAGCCCACCTGATGGGCGAAATTAAAAACGGCCGTGCGTAGGCGACTGACATTGGGGCTACAGTACGAGAGTGTACCTGCTCTGACGATCGGAAATGCACGGGTCACATTGAGGAAGTCCACATATTCGTCCGTCTGTGTTTATATATATCAGCATGTCTGCGGTCGTCTGGACACTCCTCCCCAGTAATGCATTGTTGACATACCAACGAGTATAACGTAGATGATAGAGGAGGAGGCGGTCGCCCGGCTAGGGCGTTTAGTTGGACACTGGAAATCCAGTGACCGCTACCAAGCCGTCGATTTTACGCGCTACTTTGACCTGGAGGGCTCCATGTTCGCCGCGGCCCTGAGCCTCGCCGCGGCTTGGATATCCGAAACTACGTCCTCCATCTGCTCTACTCTATTTCTAGGGGTGCTCCAGCACTCGGCAATGATCGCCCGAGAGTACGGGGTAGGAGACCTCCATCCGTTCCACGGGGCCGGTATGGCCATCGTTTCGACTGCCGAGTGCGATTTAGTCGTCCAGGGGACGCGTCTGGCGTTGTCCTGGGCCGAGGCCATCGGCATCACCATGTTCCTCATTTCAAGTTTGAATAACGTGGACGACGTCATTGAGATTACCGAGCCAGTTTTATGCATCCCCAGAGTTCTGGTCCACCTAATTGCCGATGCCCAATGTGAAGTCGGGATTGAGAACCATCAAGCATTGGGAAAGCGCCATAAGGCGCTGAGAAGGCTCGCCAAGTCAGGGTACTTTGAATCCCGCCATTTAGAGATTAGTCGGAGTGCGCTCGAGCAGTCTTCGTATCAATTGAAGCATACGATTCCTCGAATGCTGGAGATCTTAGCTGAGAAAGACTACAGCCTCGTCCGTAGTTCGATTGAACGTGTGGACCTATTTCTGGAATGCGTCGTGTCGCCGCATGCGTTCCATGCTGTGCCACCTCAGGGGGACCCGCGGCTCGAAGAGCGCTCCGTGCCCAACTCCTTGCCCTATGGCACGCTGAATTCGTTTTCCTTTGAGCGAGACCTCACTCTCGTACTCTGGGACCCCGTGGTCAAAATCAAGGTTATCAAGCACTTGACGGAAGCACCGGAGCTCAAGCCTCTGGTGATCCCGCGTAAGAACCGCTGTGTGTCTCCAGCGCCCATGGACATGTCAATTACCTCGTCGTTCGACTCTTTGAGCCTCTCAGAGAGGCTTGATAACGATGACGAGTCGCGGACCCCAGGCAGTTCGCTGGGCAGAGCGTGGCGAAGCTCGAGCATCCAGTCTTCGGGGTCCTTTGCCAGCACGATTTCTTCGAGCTTCTGCTTGCTAGACTGTTTTTGGTACCTCAATCGCATTCCCTGGCTTAGGGAGAGGAGCATTGACCATACAGCTGCATACTTCCCGGCCAGCGGTAGTACGGGGTTCGTCATCTGCTCTTACCTGCTCTACGGGCGCAATGATCCGGGAGAAGTGCGGGCGCTCATGGGCCAGTGGATCAAGAACAACGCTACCCTCGTCAAGAAACATTTTGATATAAGCAATTACCACGGGGGGTCAATTGATCGCATCGTTAGAGGGACAATGGCCAAGGACTGGTTTCGCATGGAGATCCACGGGCGAATTTTTGCAGAGATTGCCGGGTGCGAGTGTCTCATGTTTCCTGTCTGCGCCCGTGAGCCAATTGAGTCGATTTCTCCTCTGGGTGGACATCGTGCCTATACTGGAATGGTTGCATTTCTCAATGACCACGGGAGGCTAGGGCTCATATTTGCCGGTGCTGTTTCCGGCGAAGAGGACGCGCTGTTGAAGAAACGCTTTACGAGAGAGGAGCTTCTCGATGCCATTGAGGAGTCTCGTCCAATCTCGTCCCCTCGGCGCTATTCTGTGCACAAGTTCCATGATGTCCCGGAGATCCTCAAACGACCGTTCTGAACACCTTGTTTTGCATCGTTATTTATTACTATTTATTTATCGGCTTATATTCATAGCCGTCGACATTGCTAATGATTTGCTTGCTAATGATATAACACTACCTACTGTAATAGTTAATTTAAACATTTAATTTTCTTTGCTTAGCTGTGCTCAGCTCTGTAAAATGGCCATACGAGTTGTGCTATCCACGTACGGTGGCCCGCTGTCGGTCTGTCAACTCCTTGCCCAGTGCCTACGAGGCTCAGATTCGGCTCCAGGAAGAAAGCGGAACATTTTACCAGCTGGCGTCCTTCGGAAAAAGGGTAAAAAAAAGTTTAATCCCGCTAAGAAGTACATGGCCCAAAAGGGGAGGTCGATCCCGCTGGTGAAGCAGAGTCAATTCTACGCAGCTTTAGACTATACATACCAATGTATGAGGTTTCAACTCCTCTAGAAGTGTTCCCCTGACCTAGGAGGATACCCAATCCCCACAGCACAAATGTGGTACAGCCTACTACGTACTTCACGACCTGATTGATGAAATATTATATTATTACTACAGTACTCACAAATGACCAATTAATACGCGTATAATCCAATCCGTGGATAATGGGACCATCGTGATCGAAAATTAAGGGATTGGCTTTTCACTGCCCCTTTCTCGGACCGACATCACGCTCATTCCGGGGGATCGCATAAAAAAATTGTATCGCCATCAGTTACCGTCATTTTTCCCACCATCCAGGAGGGAATCTGTATTACTTGTACTGCTTTGCGGGGTGAATTGCTTGTACTAATGATCGTGCAGTATGTCAGGGGCTCTCCACTTTGAGCACATAAATTTACTGCAAGCCTCTTCTACCAAAGTGAATGTAGCGTGTAGATCTCTATTGCATGGTTTCATCGTTTATGCAAGGTTAAATGCGTAGTAGCAAAGTGCGAGATGAGGGCGTCTTGAGCTACACTGCAGGTTCATTTTATGTTAGCTTCGTAAGTCTAAGTATCTTAGGCGGGTCGCATGACGAGTGGAATAAATGAATAATAAAAAAATATATGAAGTTCTAGCCATTTCTATTTCGACGTACTGATCTCCGCAAATGTCCAAATTTCGTCAGCAGACTTCTACCAAGGCTGGATTTGATGTGCTCAGCTGCCCCAGAGATTACTTCACTTCCCTCAGATATGTCAATCTCCTCAAGCTCGTCTTCGTAAATGGCAATACTGCTCCCAGTAGTAGGGGGTGCAATTGGTTGAAGTGTGGACGCTCTTGCCGTACTTGAACCCACAAGCTCAGTCCCGTCTAGACTCCACACAATCCCTGTTACCGTGCTGCCGTCGGATTCGTTTTCTTCTTCAGTGGCCTCACCACTCTCTTCGTGTTGTTCGCCAATTGGTTCGCATGTGTAACTGTCCGACTCAACCTGCATGCCTATTCGGGTGAGATCGCGGAATTTGCGCCCTGTATCGCTTTGCTCGCACATTGGGGACATTTCCAGGACTTTCTCTTCAAATGACTGCCAATCAAGCAATGGCGTTCCGGATGGCAATTGGGTTCCTCGTAGTTCTGCTATGAAGTCAGCGCCATTTTGCATTTCGACGTCGCCCTGCCTGCGTCTAGCCAAAGGCGCACAGAATAGTCGCATAGCTAGCAATCACCTTTTCTATAGGTATCTTCAGTTGTTTGGGGGTGTATACAACTCTATTTTACTAGTCTTTTGCAGTGAGCCTCACGAGCCGCACGCCGCACGCCGCACGGCACCTCCCCCCCTTCCCGCCACATGTATGAAACGATGTAAATGGTTTCCCTACACAAAAGGCTTCGTCTCAAATACAGCAGTGTCACATAATGTCCATCTGTCCTACATAATTCAATACGCCTCCATTCTGTGCCTAAGATATGGGGGTCTGGGGGCTGGCCCCCAGCCACGGGAGCTCGAGGGCTGGCCCTCGAATACACTCGGTTAATTAAGGAGGGGGGGGAATAAATCATAAATCGTTAAATATATTTCATAAATCCAAAAATAAACGGAAACTACAACTTAACGTGGACAGCCTTGACCTGGGTGTAGATCTCGATACCGTCACCGCCCAGCTCTCGGCCAATGCCCGAGGCCTTGTAGCCGCCAAATGGCATTCGAATATCGGGCAGGTTGCCGTTGTTGATAAACACCTGGCCAGACTCGAGCTCAGCAGCGACTCGAGTGGCTCGGCCAATGTCCCTGGTGAAGACAGAGGCAGCCAGACCGTACTCGGAGTCGTTGGCTCGCTCAATGGCCTCCTCCTCGGTCTTGAACTTGGCAATGGCACCGACCGGGCCAAAGATCTCCTCTCGCATGATCTTCATGTTGTCGTGCACATCGGAGAACAGGGTTGGCTGGACGTACAGGCCGCCCTTGAACTTCTCTGGCTCGTTGCCGCCAAGCACGACTCGAGCACCCTCGGCCTTGCCGGACGCAATGTAGTCCATAATCTTCTTGTGCTGGATCTCGCTGATCTGGGGGCCGTGGAAAGCACCCTTCTCGAACGGAAGGTCGACCTTCGAGTGCTTCTCGACGTGGGTCTTGTAGATCTCAATGAACTTGTCGTACACAGACTCCTGGACGTAGTATCGCGACATGGCGGTACAGGTCTGGCCCTGGTTAGCCATGAGAGCCGCATGAGCCTCAGTCGCAGCCAGCTCGAGGTCGGCGTCCTCAAAGATGATCATTGGAGACTTTCCGCCGCACTCGAGGGTAATGTTCTTCAGGTTGGAAGCAGCCAGCTTCATGATAGTCTTGCCAGTGGCAGTAGAACCGGTGAAGGCAATCTTGTCCACATCCGTGTGAGCGGCCAGCGCAGCACCGGCGACTCGACCCAAACCATTGATGATGTTGACAACACCAGCTGGGAAACCAGCCTCGGCTACGAGCTTACCGAAGTAAAGCATGGAGAGCGGAGTGTTCTCGGCCAGCTTGAGCACAATGCAGTTACCCGCGGCAACAGCTGGGGCGACCTTCCAGGCAGCCATGAGGAATGGGTAGTTCCATGGGATAATCTGGCCACACACACCGAGCGGCTCCCGCAGAGTGTACCCAATTCGCGAGTCAGAGGCCTCGATAGACTTGCCCTCAATCTTATCGGCATAACCAGCGTAGTACCGGTAGCACTGGATAGCAGCGTGGATGTTTGGAAGCGCCTGGTAGTTGTACACCTTGCCAGAGTCGAGCGCCTCAATGGTTGCCAGCAACTCGGCGTTCTGCTCCAGAAGGTCAGCGAGCTTGGACAAAAGCCGACCCCGGCTGTAGCCGCCCGTCTTCTTCCATGGCTTGAAAGCCTTTCGAGCCGCAGCGACCGCCTTATCGACATCATTCTCGCTGGCAGACTGGACAGAGGTGATGACCTTACCGGTGGAAGGATCAAGCACCTCAAAGCTGTCGTTCTTCTCAGCGGCTACGAACTCATTGTTGATGAAGAGGCCCACGGGCTGGGTCCACTCCTTGCCAGATGGCGCCTGCAACTTTACTTCCAATGGCATTTTTACGAGACTACGGTTTAAATTATAAAGGGGGATATTTATCTACCAACCGGAGCCTTTTATACCCGCGCCACGGCGGCTCTTCGCGTCTTTCGGCAGGCCCATGCGGAGAGGGCCCATCGTTAGTAATGCGCGCCCACGCGCCGACAACCGACCGCTCGGCTATTGTGGAGAGAGCTCGACACCTCCTCTCTTCCAGCTTGCTGTGTCAAACTCACATGGCCCGAGCCCCTCCGATCAGCCCGATCTAGGACATCCAGGGAGTTGAGCGTACGGCACTGGAGAATATTTGTGGCCAATTGAGGGTGGGCGTTGGTTACGACGGGACGGAGCTCATCGCTGCAGGGTGCACTGCGATAGGGCACCTATACGTCTCACTGTATTATTAATCCATCTTTTGTCCGCTATTGTGTCCTAATGTATCTCCGGCAAGTCCGTAGAAGCAGTGAGAAATTGCCACAATAATCCAATTATTAATACATGGTGGCAACGGTGGTGATTAATACATGGTGGTACAGCAGGGATTAAGGGGGGTGATGTGGGGATGAGGTGTCGTAGATGGGATTCACCTACAATGTCTTGTTAGACATGCACTGTACCCGTTGGGGGTTAAATGAATTGGCCAGCGATGTAATTGCGCCTATTCAATTCCATACCCAACGTTCAATAGCCAATATTTGAATATCCAACACTCAATTAACCTTAACTAGGATTGACAGCAACCCTCTGCGAAGCAGAGCTACGGGAGCTCGAGGGCTGGCCCTCGAAAATACCTTCTGCCCAGTGTAGTTATGGGGGACCAGTCCCCCAAACCCCCCTTGGGGCTCCGCTTCGCGGAGATGAAGGGCGTTTTGTTACAGCTCGTAACAAACTCCCAAGTTCTAACAAACTACTGTTGCAATGTGTAACAAGCTTCCTCCGCGAAGCGGAGCTACGGGAGCTCGAGGGCTGGCCCTCGAAAACACCTTCTGCCCTAGTGCAGTTATGGGGGGACTGGTAAACCCCCCCTGAGGCTCCGCTTCGCGGAGACGGATAGTATGGGCAAATGTTCAATTGATGTACGAAAGAAAGAAAAACGCTAAACAGTGGTAGAGGTTGGCTCATTCGGGTCGCTAACCTCTTCGTACGCATCGACTTTGTAGGATTTGAACTTTCGGGCAGGAACATCGCGATCAAACAACAGATCCAACTCTTCAAAAGTCCGGCCCTTGGTTTCTGGAACTCGGAAGTATGCCCAAATAAAGCAAAGCAGGCAGGTGGCAGCCCAGACCAGCGCAGTCTTACCCTTGAGGTTGGCGGCCGTTGGATTGATCAGATACGGGTTAATAACAGCTCCAACCACCGTGACAATGTTATAAGCGTTTCGACCAAGTGCCACCGTCTTCTGTCGCAATCGCGTGGACGATATCTCTGCCACCAAGGCGTAGCACACTGGGCCCACAGTCATGTCGTAGACAAACGTAAACACCATTAGCAGGGCTCCAACTATGTACTGCGCCCCCTGGTTGGACTCTGGAGCAAACGCCACGAATCCCATTGTCACCAATAGCACGAACAGCGCCAGAAGACCGCCCACGTAGAGCTTCCGTCGGCCGCACCAGGTCATCAGGAACCACGACAGCACGGTACCAGCTACTCCCAGGGGCGCCTGTGCCAGAGAGACATTGTAGGCTTGAGTAGATGTGATCCCTGCCGCTTGCAGGAGATATACGACCCAGCCCTGGAACAGTCCGCCGCAGAGGGTCTGTGCGGCCCATGCAACACAGGCGATCTCAGTTCGCCGTCGGTCAGAGCCCTTGAAGCAGTCCCAGTAAGTCGTGCCGGCCGAGAGCTCCTTCTCGACCTCGTTGGTGTGTCGCATCATAGAAACCGTGTTCTTGATATCAGATTCCTCAGTATTAATCGTTAGCCGCTTGAGCGACTTCTCTGCGTCTTCGTAACGGCCTCGTCGCACAAGGTACCAAGGGGATTCGGGCGCCAGATAGATGAGAATCATGAGTGGAATAGGCCACACCCACTGGATGGCAAACGGAATTCGGTACGCCCATTCGCTGTCGATGGTCAAGCACCCTCGAATGACGTACCCGACAATGAGCGAACCAAGCACCCACGCCAGATTGACAAACACAGTCAAGTACCCTCGGAGCACCAGAGGGCACACCTCGGACGCATAGACAGGAGCGCTGGTCTGGAACACACCCCATGGGATACCGCACAAGATCTCGCCGACCAGGAGAACCTCAACATTTGGAGCAAAGAACTGCAGAAACACAAAAGCGCAGACCAGAAGGAGCGAGCAGATGAGCACCTTTCGGTGGCCCCACCGGTCCGAAGCGTAGCCATTGATGAAGATGCCAATGATCTCACCGACATTGCCTCCATTGGACAAGCCAGACTGCCATGCGGCTGTTAACTGGTAGGTTCCATCGCCGACCGGCTCGCCATACTTCTTCTGGAACTCAGGGAAGGCGTAGAAGCCTCCGAGGACCGAAAGATCGTACCCTTCCATAATCAGCGTGCAACTGATAACAATTGACCAGAAGCAAGCCTTGGGGTAGAGTTTGAAGCCTTCCATGAGGCCCATACTGTGCTCTCGCTCAGAAGCCAACTGGCCCTCTCGCGCGATATCGAGCCATTCATCCAGCTTTGGGTCCCCGCTTTCTTCAAGGTGATCTGCAACTGGAACTTTCTCCTTTGACTCGATCATGGTTGTTCTGGCTTCTCAATTTCATATCTCCTTGGCGAGTTTATATATTCTTCATTTGCAATATGGGTCAAGTGAAACTCCGTTAGACGGCTGATCATGAAGTGTGGAGGATCAACGCATATTCGCGTTTTCATTGGTCGCATTTCGGTCCGTATTGAAATCTGTGTGGAGCTGGATTCTCCGCTTTTTCGTGATCTGTACGACAGGCCAGTTATGACGAAGCTTCCTTTTCGTATTGTAGAGTGAATCGACTTTGGTGGTCTTTAAATAACTCTTCTATTTTGTTTATTGTCTATGTCATAATTGTTAGTTTACTCTATTCAAAAGCTATTTATTCTGTAATGGCCAATACACGGTTGTAAGGCGGGGTCCGCCGCATGCATACGAGATACGTGTGTCTCGCGGGTAAAGCAATGCGTTGACGCAGATCCAGTACGACATTTATAATTTAACCAATAGGAACTCAATAACTATGCGATCCAATAGGAATTCAATAACTAGGCGAACCAATAGGGTTTTAGCTCAAAACACCGCTCTAGATTGTAGACTGTAGAATATCCATTCTATGAACGGCCAGCGAGAATACGGGTGGGTCGCCGACGCTGTAAGCATTTGTTAAATCCCTAGGATCAGCCGTGCGGTAAGCCATTGAGAGTATGCCATGCTTTTAACCAATTCAGGTTGGAGATTGCGAGTTCGCTCAAATATACAGGCAAAATATGAGTAACAGGCATAGAGCGGTATGGAATCTACGCTTGCGAAATGTGCCAAAAAGTGGCTGGAGTTTGGAACTCGCAAAACTCTCCATGGCTACTGTAACTCATGTCATACCACGGTAATAATTGCGAATTCCATGGATGACAGGAATGTCTGCATTGAGAAGTCGAGTACCGTAACACATCATTAGAATGATGATAATAAAAAAAATACCGCAATGGACAATACAGGGTACCCTGGTAAGCTCCAACTAAACACACTCCAGTTAAACATACCTGCACATCATATCTGGTTAGTGAAATTTCCACGTTATTTAACTCCTGAATATATTAATTTTTACCCTTTTGATCCCAGCGGATGAGTGGAAAGATTGTTACTCCCAGATCGACATGAATTGATATCCATTGGCACCCTGTTATCCATTTCACCTCTGAACAAAAATAGAAGCGATTCAGTATGTGGATATGTGGAAATGTTCTAGTGTCCCGAGATCATAAGCTCGGCTTATTTCTGGTGCTTCCACTTGAACTCAAGTAGCTGAAATATTTGATCCGGGTTGGTACACCCGCCTTCCTATGATTCTCGCTCCTCTGGGTTGCAGCTTCAATTGATGATTGTGATCGCAATAGTAATTGAACTTAGTACGAGAGGACCAGTTCATATTTAGATAATTGATTTTTGCGGCTCTTTGATCAGGCATTGGGTATTCAGATGCGTAAGTTGCTCTATGCCGGAATATGGCAGCTCGATCTGGCGTCAATTCAATAATACATTGCTCTTTTCTACCCCAAATTTACTACTTTCAAGATAATGAGGTATTGAAGTTTTTATTCATTATAGCAGTTTTTCAGCCAGCCAAACGATCGATGAACTGTATCAGAATAACTTGAGTGAAAAACGCTATGATAACGTATATTTGAGCTACAGTAATGGTAAAATTTTTGGTATTCAGCTTTTAATCCAAAACTCCTAGCGACACAAGAGTGGAAGCAACTATTATATTTTGTGACTGGCATTGATGAGCTGTCCCTCGCTGGGGACCTGTGAAGACTTCGTTTATTATGACGCACCAGGCAATTGCTTTCCTAAACCTGCGTGCAGTTGCGTCTTTTTATAAAGAAAACTCGATAGACAGTTAAATGTACCCGTTATTCCATACCATGAAATTTCATAACAATTTATACTTTCCTTAACCGGGGGCATGGCAGACCACCAATTGGCCTGGATGAACCTGAGCAAACGGTACAGGGAAGAAGAAGAACAACCAACGGCGGAATTGGTAAACAAAAAAGGGATGGAAAATTAAATTAAAAGGTTAAGCGAGTTAAAAAAATGTTGCCAATAGAAGTTAGGAAGAAAAGTAATACCTGTGGTACACAGTAGTACGACCGTTTCTACGCGTTATATTTCGACATCGCTGCCCCCAGTTGGTTTTGTAATAAATTGTTCACTACCTCTACCAGGCCTATAATATCTTGCTCTTGATTATGGAAGACTCCACTCCTGTCTTCTGTACTACCAAAAATCTAAAGCATCTTATAGCGCATTTGGAAATTTTTAAGGATGGGATCCCCCCTGAGTGTACGGCTGATGGGTAAAACATCTGAGACAAGCAGGTACACTTTGTCGCTACGTAAATTGCAACAAGCTTTGAATGTACCAAAATCGCATTAACTTTATAAATTAGATAGACGAATAATCTATATCTTGTTTAACTAAGATCAATCTCCCATTCAGAGCCAATAGACACGTTAATGGCAGCCTTGCCATTCACAACCTTGACAATCGCAGCCTCCCCGCCCTGAGTAACCTTGACAGTAGAAACGTCGGGACCAATGAATTCAACTTGCTTAATCCGTAGGCTGGCAAACTTATTGCTGCCTGTGCTGGTGCCCCGCAGCTTGCCTTCACTGAGCTCAAAGTTGCACAAGAGGAATTCGCCTTGCTTGTGCTCGTGAGTAACACCGTCATCGACATAAAGGTCACCCAAAGCCTTGCCGGACCTGGAAGCCGCAACGACTAGAGTATATGGGTCCTCTTTCATTAGCTCAGAGGAAGCTCGTGGAGTATCCTTTCGTGCATGAATATGTCCTCCTCGCATAAATACAGGGATCTTTTCCAATGGCATCTCGGTCTTATGGTATCCAACGCCAGAAAGCTGGTAGCCAGTTGCATAGTCGTAATAGAACTCATCATCTGCCAAGTACAGGTCCACCTCTCGCTGACCTTCTTCCACAACAGGTTTGATCAGCAGGCCAGAGTCGCCGACGAAGAACTGGTCGTCCATGTCATAGACTTCTTCGTTCTCTGGGAAGGCGTATACCATGGGCTTCATGACTGGAGCACCAGAGACAGAGGCGTGGTAGAATGCAGTGTATAGAGTCGGCAGCAGTCTGTATCGCGTCTTGAGGGCATTTCGGATAATCGAAGTGTATGGCTCACCTCGCACCCATGGTTCTCGTCTCTTGCAGTCGATGTTGGCGTGACCACGGCAGAATGGATAGAACGCTCCAGCCTGGAACCATCGGGTCATGAGCTCGTCAGATGGGTGTCCGAAGAATCCAGCGACGTCAGCGCCAATCTGTGCGACGCCGGAGATGTTGGCGGACATGATCATTGGTAGAGAGACCTTCAAATGAGACCATTTGCACATGTTATCACCAGTCCAGGCAGCACCATACCGCTGGGAACCGGCAAAGAAAGACCGGGTGAGCACAAATGGTCGCTGATCTGGGTATCGATGGGTCAGAGCATCGAATGTGCCCTTAACGTAAGCTTTGCCATACAAGTTATGAACCTCGCGGTGTTCCCATCCGCCGTGGTGCTTGGCAGACTTGTCCATGGTGTTCTCTGCGCCATCAAACACAGATGGCTCGTTCATGTCGTTCCATATGAACACGTTGTCGGCTTCGTCCACGAAAGTCTCGTGGTGGTTCTTCCAGACATCTCGACCTTCTGGGTTGAGGGAGTCGATCCAGATTGACTGGCCCGGCCAGCATCGTCCCTCGAAGATCTTGCCGTCTTTGTCGACAATTGCAACATCCTTCTTCTTGATCTCGGCATAGAGGTCGTTGGTTTCGATTGCCTTGATATGTGGATCTACAATGGCAACGAGCTTTCGCTTCTTTTCCCCAAGAACCTCGCACATGGCTTTGGGGTCTGGGAAAGACTCGTGGTCCCAGTTGAAGTACTGCTTCTTGTCCGAGTATTCAATATCCAGCCAGACACAGTCGAGGGGAATATCGCGTTCATCGAATTCTTTTGCGAGATCCTCCACTTCCTCCTGAGTGAAGTAATTCCAACGGCATTGGTGGTACCCAAGAGACCACAGCTGTGGCAATTGCGCAAAC
Source organism: Blastobotrys vanleenenianus (assembly GCF_965637985.1). Classification (NCBI taxonomy): domain Eukaryota; kingdom Fungi; phylum Ascomycota; class Dipodascomycetes; order Dipodascales; family Trichomonascaceae; genus Blastobotrys; species Blastobotrys vanleenenianus. Next base: position 376,131 of record NW_027481884.1, on the reverse strand, counting down.
CCGGTTAGCCCACCGTAGCTTCGAGCAATGTCTTGCGGCCTGTCACCAAGGAAGACAACAAAGTCAAGAAGACCGCTCTCGGAAACCCAGTGACTGTGCACTGACTGTTTCCTGTCGAGAGCAACGTAGGTATCGGAAGCGTTGACCCAGAATAGGGCGATCGAGGAGCCACGCTTATGGGCCTGCATAAGTGGGATAGCACCGTAGAGCGCCTTGGCTGAGTCTACATCGTACTCGAATGCATCTAAGTTGAAGAGTCGGTAAGGCTCGTCAAGTTGCGGCAGCGAGAGTCCCGTAGCGTGCTCTGGGATGCCGTAGACGTGCTTGTACTCGACAAACTCAAAGTCCATGGCTACCGATTCTGGACCGTTGGCTTTGATGTCATCGTGGCCCTTGAAGGACTCTTGCCACATGTCAATCTCGACTTCGTGCTTGCCGAGCTGGTTTTTGGCGTCCTGAGACCGCCGGTGCTCGAAGTTCATCAATTGTCTGCCATTGATAACAAGCTGATCCTGCCCCCTGCGCCGGATTGTAAATCTGAGTGGATTCTTGTGTACGGCAACTTCGTTTTCGCCGAACTTGAATACTTCTTCTTCGGGGTGTGGCTTTGCGCTACAGGAAGGGGCTTGGTACTCAGCCGGCTTGGCGAATACCCAGGTGTCGACTTCGTTGTATCGCTTTGATTCGATTTCATCAATGGTAATTCGCACGCTCTCGCCGCTGAACTTCAGAGTAAGGGCCAGCTCGATCCCCCCGGCAACATGCTTGATGATGCGCCCGCAGACTGCGTTATCCTGTATTCTAAGGTCGACAATCTCGTACGGCGATTTGTACCCTCTATCATTGAGCACTGCCTGAGCATAGTCCCGGTTTCTAACGTAGAACGCGTTCTGGTGGGCCGACTTGAACAGCTCTACGTCGCCCAAGGGCTCCACCTCGGTACTAACGTTATTGCTACTACCGGTAACGCTATTGTTATTATTCGTAACCATATTAGCTTATTAAACTGGCCCTTTGACAGATGCTCCTTTCGGCAAAAATTATTATTAACCAAGGCATTTTGTGCTCTTTATAGCCGATCAACTACTGAGATCTCTCAGATCTGACGCCCACAATCTCCGGCCCGATGACCCACCAATCACCGCTATGCAAGGCTAACGGCGTAACAACTCTCCGCCCATCGCCATCTCGGACCGAGAGCCGGCCAATCACACACGGTCTACCACTTGCATAACGGCATGTCGTCATCCCCGCAAAAAAGTCTTCTATAGTGTACTCCCTTAGATATCGGGCCGTTTTTACTTTTTGCGATAATTAAACGGTCTTATCAGCATCGACAGGCTCATCGACATGACTACGCGGGCACGCCGGGCTTGTATTCCTTGCAAGTCCCGGAAAATCAAGTGCAGTGCGACCCAGCCGCGGTGCCAGCAGTGCGAGGTGCTCAACCTTCGATGCGAGTACCCAGTGGTCCTGGCCAAGCCCAAGCGCAAGATACGCCGCGGAGAGGTCATCATTCAGTACAAGGAGGACGGCTATGCCTCGGTGCCAGGGCGGATAGGCTTGCAGGGAGCACACATTTCCGTGCTGAGCAACGCCATTGCGACTTCTACAGCGCCCGGTATAGGCCCCAGGATGGGCCTTAACAACGCGCCGTACGACACTGAGTTCTTACTCAGAGCTCAGGAGGACTACGCGCGTAAGATATACCCCATGTGTCCCGTCATTTCGCCGGCTGAGCTGCGGGACATGATCAGTCGAATATACATTGATAAAGACGACGCGGCGGTTGTGTACGCGTTATTAGCGCTGACAGTGGGGAATTCCCAAGGGTCGGCGGCGTCGAATCAAGTCGCCAGGCTCGTGGATCTGGCGCTCGAGAATCGCGGAGTTCTCAGGCCGAATTACAAGATTGATGTCCGGGGCATCATGACCTCACTAGCGATCTCGAGCTGTCTAACGAGCTGGCAGCACAGCGAAATGGCATGGGTATATCTCAGAGAGGCGGTTACCATGGGTACAGTGCTCAAGCTAGAGGACGTGGGCCGCTTCGCGTCCTGGCCGCTCTCCGAGAGGACCCGGTACCAGCGGCTCTATTGGGTGCTCTACATCCACGAGCGATTCATGGCGATCCATAGTTATCATCCAGTACTTCTGTCTCCTCTGTCAATTCTGCCAGAGGAGGATCCGGCCTTGCCGAAAGAGGTAAACGTGGGCTTCATGCAAATTATCAAGCTGTTCCGCCTGGTTGACAGCAACTTCATGAAGGCCTACCTGGGTAACGAGAGTGAGATAGACAAGAAGTGGATCGAGGAGAGGGAGACCGAGCTCTCAAACCCCGACCCGGCGGTAGAATCGCTGCCTGAGATCCAGCAGGCGGATCTCATCATCACCCAGCAGTGGCTGCGCATGCTCATATGGCAGATGGCCATGTCGCGGTTCTGGCTTTCTACGGGCATCTCTGAAGGATGCATGTCTTTACTGCTTCCTGTGCAAATCGCGCGAAAGCTACGGGGCCTTATTTCGCGGTGCAGCAAGGAATCCATTGAGGTGCATGGCATTGGCATTCTACAGAAGCTATTTGAGCTGTCAAGCGCAATTGCCGATGTTATCATTCTCATCCCGGCTAAGTCGCTCAAGGAGTCAGCCGAGCGCATCGACGACTATATGTGGATTGCCAACTTCCTGCTGAGCCAATCACAGTTCTCTAAAGACCAGAAGGACCTGCTCAAGGAGAAGCTGCGGCGCGTCCACTCGGTCATGCCAGAGTCACCTCCCAGCGGAGCTCAGACCCCGGAGGAGGCGCCCCATGACGATCCGTGGCTCACGCTGTCCGAGCCGTTTGTATCCGAGACGACGCTAGGCAACAACCGCCCAATGATCCCCAGCATCACCCACCTCAGCGAGACGTCCCAGGGGCTGCTCAATGAACTAGACCTCTCCCTAACGAAATGACAGATACTAACTTATCTAATTAGATATCTCGCTAACGACCTGATAAAACCATGCGAGTAGATATCTCCCTAACGACCTCTCCATTGTTTCTCTCCCGTGGTTCTTGTCCATCTTTATCAACTCAGTGCCACTGGTGTTTGCATTTAGGATTGATAAAACCATGCGATTAGATATCTCCCTAACGAACTTACTTAGCATTCCTAACGGTGAATAAGATAAGCAGCGACAATGCATCCACCTATTACGCCTTAGGGACAGCCCCCCATGCTTCGCTCCGCGGATGAACCAATTCCTAGCATAGTATGGTCTTGGAATCTCAATCCTTCCGCAGAGTATGCAACGAATTCTTGTGTAGAACAAATGCTATGATAAACAAGCTTTTTGTGAGTAGCTTCCGCTTCTTTACACATTGGGGGTCAACCCCCAAAATCCCGTAGCTCCGCTCCGCGGAGGGTCCGCTAAACTTCAAGTGTACCCATCTCCTCATTAAAGTCCGTACCTGGTAGGTTCGTGCTAATGCTGCCCCGGAGTGTACCCGGCCGGTAAACAACGGCAATACGATACCATACCGTGTAGACCAACAGGGTAATTAGAGACATACCTTACATCTACGTAACTCCTCGCCATGATTCGTAAATTATTAGGACCCACCTATTCAAATACGGCCGGGTTGAATGGATAAATGCATACCCCAGGGAGAAATGACAATGCAACGTTGCGTCTGCATGTCCCCTGAATCTTCATTTCTCCGCACTTTTCGCCCTTCGGAAAATCACCAATGCACGGCGGTTTTACCGGTGGGCAACCGTTTTGTGTGAGATCTACCGGGCCGTATCCCCGCCAATTAGGGGGCCCCTTACCCCATACCAAAGGACGAACCAACCGGAAGAGAGAATCATTTCTCCATATCCATTGAGGCAAGATTAATGATGTCGACAACGGCGACTACTTCACGAGTACGGAGGGCCTGCGTGCCTTGCAAGTCGCGTAAAGTCAAATGCAGCGGAGTAGAGCCAAGATGCCAACAGTGCGAAGGACTCAACCTCGCGTGCGAATACCCTCCTTTTACCGAGAAGCCCAAGCGAAAGGCCCGGAGAGGCGAAATCATAACCCAGTATAAGCAGAAAAGGACCAACATACTGAGAATCGCCCCCAAGCTCTCCCTCCAGCCAGCCAAGGACGAACGCGCGGCGCCATCGCCAATTGAGACGCGAATTATGTCGAACAGACTGCTGCCTAACACGCCTTACGACACCCATTTCCTTCAGCAGGCACAGGCAGACTATGCGCGCAATATCTACCCAGTGTTCCCCATCATCTCCCCTGCAGAGCTTGGGGGCATGATTAGTCGCATATATTCAGATCGCCATGACGCGGCGGTCGTGTATGCTCTCCTGGCAGTAACGTTGGGCCACTCAAAGGGCTCGGCGGCTGCACCCCAAGTGTCCCGGCTTGTAGAATTGTCACTTGAGAACCGTGGAGCGCTGCGACCAAACTATCAAGTAGATGTCCGCGGAATTATGACGGCCGTGGCCATTTCGAGCTGTCTAGTTGCTTCTAATCATCATGAAATGGCATGGGTTTACCTTAGAGAGGCGCTGACAATGGCCTCTGTTCTCCAACTGGACGATGTTAGTAAATACGCATCCAAGCCTCTGGCCGAGCGCGCACAGCTCCAAAGGCTTTACTGGTTACTTTTTGTTCATGAACGGTTCATGGCAATTCATATCTACCGCCCTGTGCTGTTAATGCCGCTTTCTCTGTTACCAGAGTTCGATCCTTCTGTATCCCGTACCATTCAGGACGGGTTTCTGCAAATCATAAAATTGTTCCGCCTCGTAGACAGCAATTTCCTAGAAGTGTACATGGGAAACGATAGTGAAATCGAGGTCAACGAGAAGTGGTTCGAGGAGAAAGAGACCCAGCTAGCTGATACCGAGTCCGGCATCGAGTCGCTGTCTGAAATGCAGCAAGCAGACCTGATAGTGACCCAGCAGTGGCTGCGCATGCTCATATGGCAGATGGCCATGTCGCGGTACTGGCTGTCCACGGGGATATCTGAAGGATGTATGTCACTGCTCTTCCCGGTTCAAATTGCTAGAAGACTACGATCACTCATTTCAAAGTGCTCCAAAGAGTCCATCCAAGTACATGGGTCGGTCATTCTGAGAAAAATGTTTGAGCTCGCAATTGCTATCGCCGATGTTATTATTCTTATCCCGGCTAAGTCGCTGAAAGAGTCTGCCGAGCGCATCGACGACTACATGTGGGTCGCCAACTTTTTGTTGCAGCAGTCATCAATCGCGAAAGAACAGAAGAGTGTGCTGAACGAGAAACTGCAGCGAGTGAGTTCGATTCTCCCCGGCTCGCCGAACGGGGGCCCAGGTACTCCAGACGATGACTCCATGGACGATCCGTGGCTGCTCCTTTCTCGGCCGTTTATGGCAGAAACGACAGTTGAGAACAATCTTCCGTTGATGCCCAACCTCAGTTATCTCAGCGAAATGTCCCAAGGTATTCTCAGCGATTTGGATATCATTGTGTGAGTCGGTTGATTTTGATGATGGTTCGCAATTATTACGCACGCAATTCGGTGTCCTCAGTTGGCCTTAGGTTATTAAGCCCTTGGATCTGCTTATTGTATATGTACTGATATTCGATATCGGTAACGATAAATAATCTACCTGGTAGTGGTTTATAATATCAGGTAATCTAATAGCGTCTTTGGTGAGACCGAGGCCAGAGGAAGTCCGTTGAAATGCATAGTCTTTCCCATATCAATTGCGTCCCATAGGCGGCTCCCGCATTTGGGGTTGGAAGATTGAGTACCCTCTGAGAGCCCAGGAAACAGTTGTGTTAAGATATTGAAAGCCGGGACATCCTTCAACTGTGGTATTGACAATGTTCGCGACTCTGCTCCGTGGAGCGACGGCCCTCTTTGAAAAATTGGGGTCGGTCGTATATGTCCGTCTTTTCGTGCCAAAAAGCGTCTACTGGTTAATGGTCGCTTACCTCCCAGAGGAAGGGCCTTTTGCAGCGTAGAAAGGGCACTCGGAGAGGCAGGAAGATTGTACTTCGTACCATGTCAGGAGTTATCCATACAATTGAAAAGTAGGAAATTCAATTCGTTGTTAATGATTGATGGCGGCTTTTTAAAACAAAATAAAAATTCAAGTTCCTCGCTGGCGGAGTAAGCTCCTAGCAGTTCTAAACTTCAATCACACAATGGGCAGGGTAGTACAGTGTAGTACTGGTGCTATTGTAATTAATTGCCGATAGCATTGCGTTTGAGAGCGACAGGACACAGATAATGAGTATTACGCTGCTGCGAAGCTGTTGATATGTATGCAAGTATGCTAAGGTGTGTACTTGTTTTGAAATCACTCTAATGTATGTTGCAGAAAGGCTCTTATTTTGGCCGTGATGAGAGCCTACACCAAAGGTAACCAATATTGTGAACGATCCTTATCTACAGTACCCCGGTACTCAGGGGGTAATGGCGATCTGGGACAGAGAAAGTCCCATTTGTTTCAATTACGGGCACACAATTTTTTATCGCAGTAGGATTCAGTCTGGGAGCACTTTAAGTTATTTAAGTAGAGTATTTATCAGCACCCAGCGCAATGAAAAACGCGTGTGTTCGCTAATATAAGGGCGCGGCTGAAAAAATTAACGCGAAAGTCGCGTAAGAATGGCTGACCGATGAAACGCACTGGAGCCTATTATACAATACCCTCCCCCCCTCCTGCATGCTGATTTGCCCCTGCTAGCAGGGTCATCAGAATAATATTCCCGAGTACAGTCGGTGGTAAAAAGGATGCCAGAGAGACTCCGGAGGCGGTCCCCGGAGCATACGAAGCAGTCAGCTGTCAAAAGAGGTCCAGGAAGGCCACGAAAATCGGCTACTGCCTTTACCGGTACTAATACCAGTGATACCAGAACTGGATCCACTTCTGATAGTACTAATGGCAATGACCGGAAGCGAGTCCGTCAAAAAAGCCGGCTGAGAATTTACAGGGGCAGCACAAACGGCGCGAAATTGCTGAGCCTACAATGGTAGCTCACTTTGCAGACGACGAACACAGGCGGCCCAAATTGCGGACGGAGAAGAACAACGGGCGATACAATTGGCAGATGGAGAAGAACAACAGGCAGTTCAATCTACAGATGAAGAACAACAAGAAATGGAAACCACACAGGAGGAATTCAACCATGCCGAAAATTATACTGAGGATGATGTTGTAGATGAATTCAACATCAACAACGTCGACAGAGAAACCGTCGAGAAATACCTCGATATTGTCGAGGAATCATTTTGCAACAGCGATGCAACTAATGAGTACCCCCTGTGGCGAAGAGAATTTGTTACTCAAGGACGAGAAGAGCGGAATACGTATACCGACACGCAATACTACTGGCACGTCAAAGACTTTATGGTATTCCTCAAAGAAAAGCATCGCCTTCGTCCCCCAGTAATGGTAACTGAGGATTTAGTAGTCTCATACTTCCGAGATAGGGTGCTGGAGCTGAAAAATGCGCGTAATCCTTCCGAGGGGCTAGAAATTCAGTCGTTGTATATGTACCGAGACACAATTAAGGATTTATGGAAGCTCCAGATGAACCTTAAGATAAATCCCCATAACGATCCCTGTTGCCCCGATGGTACTGTGGCCAAATTACTGAAAGAAAGGAAGGCAGAGTTAAACCGAGCAAGAAGATTTGGACCTCCAAACAAGCGTTCAACTCGACGGTCATACACAACAGCAATTGGCTGATGTTATATCAAAAGCTACCTGGGAGTCGACGAGTTATATCAATGACGGAATCAGGCTGCGCGCTTGGACCATACTTCTATTCAACCACTTCTATCCATTCCGTTTTGGCGAAACGCGAAATGTTGCCTTTTCGGAGATTGGATACGCCGAAATACCAAGAAGAGCCTATCGCAATAACGGGGATTGTGGTGTTATGACTATTGTGTTCACTAAAAAAAAGAACAAGCGTCTATACAAGGAAGTGATGTGTGCTGCCCGTTGTGTTCAGCTTGAGATATGTCCAATATCGGCTCTGGGATTCTACTTCTTCTGGCGGTTCCACACGTCTGGAGAGCAGTTTGAGGCAGGCTTTGCAGGGAAGAGGGCGACGCCAAACTGTGTACCAGGGGCTCAGCCTTTCCAGAATTCGGCTGTGGAGGAACATAATATGACGGCTCAGGGACATTGGCGAGAGCGCTCATCTACTGGTGCATTTGTTGGTTTTCATCCCTCAATGGGCCGTGCGTATGTACCAAGAGGGTCTATTGAGCCGCCAGAGGAGCTAAAGAAAATGATCTTCCCGCATGCGGACCGTTGGCGTGAATCGTTAGCACTTCGATTCCGCAACGAAAATGACGAGTATCCTGAAGATTATTTGGACCGCGACTTTCTGTCGCCAGATGACCTGGAACCTACGGATAACAATGATCGTTCAGGAATCAGGTTCTTGAACTTGCTAATCCGGCTGCGGACTATCATTCTACAAGTGTCATATTGGTGCAAAAGTACCCTAATCTCGGTTTATGGAATGATCCAGTCTTTAAGGATATTTTCGCAAGGGAATCGTACCAGCGGTTTGCTGAACAGGTTCGCACTGCTCACGAGAACGACCAGCTAGTCAAATTGGATCTGAGCAAAAGATTACAGGTAGCACTCCCTGATGTTTACGACTCGTTTGATAGGATCGCTGTTGTAATCAATACCCTCTCAGCGAAACTGGCTGCACAACGTCGCGCAGCAACAGCAAGGCACAATGAGCTTAAGCAAGAAATTCGTCGGGTGAATGAACTGCTTGACACACTAAAGGTATCGCTTAATGAAAGATCACTGCAGGGATATCAGCCCCAGCAGCAAGGGCAACAACAGACAATGCAGATTGGCCAGTTTATATCGAATGCGTGTCAACAAATGGAGCAGATGAAGCAGCAGATTTTCCAACAGCTGAGTGTCAACCAGCTACAGCCGGAACCAGTTCTGCCACCACCAGCACCAGCACCATCAGCACCAGCACCACCATCAGCACCATCGTCATCGTCACAATTGCCACCGCAGCCAAGCCGGCTCGCCGGTAACCGGTTGAATACGAGTGAACAGAATGATGGCCCATCATGCGTATTCAAAATGGACAGAGAAATCAACACCAACGTCACCCAGGCATACAACGAATGGCATCATGGAATTGATGGAAAGCCATCAGTCATTGAGCAGGATGCGGAGTATGGATCGGCATGGCGGAAGACACCGCGTGAAGCGAAGTGGTACAATCGGCGCAGGATTGTCATCAATGACATTGACTGGGCTGTTTCGAAGGAGGATGTCGATGTTGAATTTGTTCTGAAGTCTGCTCAGAGAATAATCCAGCGGTTTGTGAAGAGATCTGGAATAAACAAACTAGCAGGCGCGATACTAGATTATAAAAAGCGTACGAATGGAGGGCATTTTTTTGAGTTTATTATAAAGGCGCACAGGGAGAATACCACGTCCATAGAAACGCTTGAGCTCTTATTAGACGGATACATGGATGTTATTAATTACTAGAACAGACTAATGAGTTAAGCTGCTGTATACTGATGGATGAATTAGCTGATCAAGCAGCCATCTATGTAGACACCAAAAAAAAGCACCATAATTAGGTACTACCAAATGGTAGTTCCTTTTGCTCGGGGTATGTACTTTATTAGAAACTTCAGGTACCGTTCATTGGTTTATTGTGAATAACTGTCTTAACATAATCGAATAAGCAGCGTGATTGAACGCACCAGCACCCTATGGGCCATTAGATAATCCCCTTGCGGCTACTTTGCAGTACTGTACGTAGAAATTCTGCTGTCATTTTGGATCATGTCAGTATCGCACATCTGCGCGTTATTACGTAGAGTAAACAGATATGTGAGTAAAAGAAAAAAAAAACCAGTCATAAGGAAAAGGCATTAAAGATCATGGTCAATACGCTTCCCACCTGGAAGAATAACCACGTACGTAATATACAGGTCGCCGAAGGCGTTGTCTCGGCCAGGAATGGGCATACCACGTCCCTTGACAATTTCCACTTCGCCATTGGCCACCTGCTTGTTTTTGTCACGCTTAAGAGTAACCGCCCCTTTACTAGCCCCGAGGAATGGAATCTTACGCTCCCAGCCGCCTCGCAGAGCCTCCTTCGCACTGAGCACCTCGTTTCTAAACAGGTTCGCACCCCGCCGTCGGTAGCCCATATTGCTGCCATCTCGCGACTCAGAAACATGGATGATAAGGTCTCCTGCAACCCAATCAGGGCTCTGGTCGGCCTCGCCCTCGAGCCGGTAGTCAAATTTACGATCGCACCCAGGCTCAATATGAACATGGTACTTTCTGTCTTCACGGACAACCTTCTGACCATGGCACACTGGACATGGGTGTGTGATAATTTGACCCTGACCATGGCACTTGTCACAAGGCATCTGCATCTCCTGGTACATGCCAGGCGTAAGTTGGCGCCGAATGATCTTGATCCCGGCGCCGTGGCACTCGTCACACACATGTCGCTTGCCATCAGATGATCCCGTTCCCTCGCACTCGTCGCAAATGCCCTGGAGGTTAATAGAGATGTCTATGGTGCCTCCATTGTATGCATCGTACAGCGAGCACTCAAGGAAGGTCTCGGCGTTGGGGCCCTGCCGAATGCCGCCAGATCTGTGGTGGAACTGACCACCCTGGCCGCCAAAGAAGTTGGAAAACATGTTGAATGCGTTCTTCATAGGGTCCGGGCCCTGTCGACCGCCGGCACCATGCTTGAGGCCCTCCTCGCCATACCGATCATACGTGGCCCGTTGCTCCTTATCACTCAGCACTTCGTAAGCCCCGGCGATCTCCACAAACTTCTGGGATGCCTCCTCATTCCCAGGGTTCTTATCCGGGTGATATTCTCTACTCAATTTCCTGTATGCCTTTTTGATCTCTTTTTCTGTCGCAGTACGTGGTATCCCGAGGATCTATCTGGTTAGCGATACTCTTTTTCACCTTCCAAGTTAAGACATACCTTATAGTAGTCCTCTCCAGCGAGAACACACGAGATCAGTGCGCTCAGAGCGAGCAGCCATCCAATTACGTGGAGCCTCAGCATCAGGACCTATCGATTTTATGTTTTAGTGGTGACGATGTGTGAGAATTGGCGAGATTCGAGGATGGAAAGTTGATGACGGTGAGATGGATATCGCTACGTCACGATTTAATACTGCCCTTTTCGGCGCATCGCTCTGGCAACCGTCCCAATCTGGGCCAGTTGTGCCTCGATGGGGGCGGTTTCCGTCACGGAAATCCGACCTAATTGGGCTTCTTCTAACTAGTTATCGACATTTCATTGCCATTGAATAGTTGCTAAGTATTCCATCGTTTTCTCGGTTACATGAGATCTGCAATATGTTTAGTTGAATTTCCCTGGGTTTGCTTAATTTAATATTCGTCCTTATTGAATAACGGGCGGACAAGGCCTTCGCTACAGCCGCGCGCGGCTGTAACTGAAAGTGGACAACGAGTGAAGTTATCAAGCGTCGGTAACTGCAACTAGTTATATAGTCCAGGTGTATTAACGCTTATTAGCAGAGTTCACGCAGGAGTAATTGGTGGACTTCAGCCCTGTTTGATGGGTGTTTGAAATACACTGTACGTAGTTAACAAGTGGTAGTACCAGTAGTGGGTAGAGAGCGTTATGAGTATCGACATTACCAGCATCGCCCATGATCATAGCTAACGGCGTCAATATTATAGTAACACAAAATTAAAATATGTGAATTGATGAGCTTCAAAGTAATTGGCATGGGCAATATGCAATCCATAGGGATAATATCAGGCACAATTTGAGCTGAGCGGCTTGAATGGTGGAAAGCACAGCCGTATGTTCAGCCGCACACCAAAAAACCCCGTTTTCCATTGATATGTATGGTCTATCCTCCCTTTGTAGCCCCGAATATATCGATCAATTGCGTGATTACTTGGATAACAATGCACGAGGTCATCCACTTGTCGTTTTCGCCAATTGGCAACCACCTACATTCACATTACTATAATGCCCAGGAAACTTACTTCGTGTTCGACGAAGACGAGGCAAAAAGCTCCAACGTTGATCCCAGCGTCGCCTTCCACCAAGGAACCAAGGCTGTCTCGCCAAGAGCTCTGATCTGGGATACCCGCCATGGGTACGGTGCCATGAAGAGGTATAACCCGCTCTTCAATTACGATAATGACGCCGAAGGGAATCCTGTGCCGGTCGAGAGCATGTGGGGTGGCCCAGTTACCACCATTGATACTCCAAGAGTACCCAAGAGCGAGTACCAGCAGGCACTAGACACAGGATCTACCTTGCCTAAATTAACTACGGCCAATACTACAAACTGGGCCGACTATCTACATTTCTACTACCATCCTAGCTCTTTGTTGTGGCTCTCCAATTCGACATACGGCGCACCAGGTTCCGACGCCAATCCGTTTCACGACTTCAAGTCTGGCGTTACCCAGTGGGAGGAGCTCAATAACGACAAGGAATACCTCGAAAACACCTTTAGGGGTATTCTTGAGAGCGCAGACAGCCTGAATGGCATAAACGTGGTTACAGATGTTGATTCAGGGTGGGGCGGCCTGACTGCGAAGCTGCTCGAGGAATTGAGAGACGATTATATTCCAAAAGCCCCTATATTCACTTGGGCAGTGTATAAGAACGGCAAAATATCCCGCGCCCAGCAATTGTCGAGAATAGCTACGACTCTGTCTCTCGTGAAGACTGCTTCCCTCTACTTTCCGCTGAGCTCTGTTCCTAAGCTACCGGAAAAATTTGATAGGACTGTCGACTTGAACAGTCCCTGGCATTTATCTGCGCTGTACAACATTCCATTTGAGTCGCTCGCCCTTTTATCGAGCCTGAGGGGCCAGAAACGAGTGTCCATGCAGACCATCGCCGACTCCTTGCAAGCAGGAACTAACCGAACAGTTGTCTCGGCCATAAACGGTGCTATTTCTACTACGGGCTTGATTGACTACAGCGTCAATGAGTTCGGCGACTCCCGATATACGTTTGCCAAAGCGGGCATCCTGCGACCAGCTGCCAAACCTTCGGCGGGGGTTGTTGAAGAGTCCATTTCATTGCAGGACTTCCTCCATAGCACCAATGTCGTTGCTGACCCGTGGACTGATTACTTCAAAGAGAAGGAACTACTAGACCAGGGGACCCCCGAGTCGGCGCTCACTAAATTCATATGCGAGGAGCCGTATGCACTTCCGACCTCTCACCCAGACTTTATTACTTCATCCGATGAGATTTATTCGTCGTTTGCCGTTACTGATGGCGCAAAAAAGGCATTTAGGCAGATGGCCTCCATCATTGCGTCCACTCCTCTCCCGGTTGACGATAGAGAGGAAACCAAGCAAGAGTTGAATAACCTCGCTGAAGAATACGACTATGCATGGAGCGATGACGAAGAGTTTGATATTTAATAATACTACTATACGCGTGACATTGATTGACCCCATATTAATTGTAGCTCGACGTTGTCAGCAATGAAGCTTAGCTGGTTCAATTACGCAGCTGCCAAAAGGGTAATTATCATAGCTATCCTAATGCCGGTAACACCATTACCACACTAATACCGTGTCGGAAGAATAGTAGCTAATTATATAGCTGTATATCTACGAAAAAACTACCTAAATGACGATACGCCGTCCTGGAAATATTTTCGCTTATCGATGGACGTGGAGGGTGCAAAGAGACATCGGCGATACTGACCGCGCCCAACTTGATCTCACCACTTATCGGCATGAAGATGGTGAAAAATCTCATCTCGATTATCGGGACCACAGGGGTTGGCAAGAGCCAGCTCGGAGTCGAGCTCGCTAAGGCTCTCAACGGTGAGATCATCAACGGTGACTCGATGCAGATGTATGCCGGTCTAGATAACATGACGAACAAACACCCGATCCCGGAGAGGGAGGGTATTCCGCACCACTTGCTGGGCCATATCAGCTGGAATCATGAATATTCCGTGAAGCAATTTGAAGAAGAGGCCATCAGGCTGATAGACGATATCCATGCCCGGGGAAAGCTGCCCATTCTGGTTGGAGGAACCCACTATTACAACCAGAGTATCCTGTTCAAGAACAGCACTGTTGCTTCCTCCGAGACGATCGAGAAACGACAGCTGTCCCCCGAGCAGCTTGCTATTCTTGATTCTCCGGATCAGGTAATGGACTATCTTAAGAAAGTAGATCCCGTCGTTGCACAAAAGTTCCATCCTAACGACACTCGAAGGCTGCGGCGAGCGCTGGAGATCTACTTTACGACCAATAAGAGAGCCTCTGATATTTATTCTGATCAGCAAAACAAGACTGGGACAAGTGACGGATTGTCGCTGAGGTACCGTTCGCTAGTGTTATGGGTGTGGAGCGACCAGGGTGTGCTTGATCCCAGATTGGACGCTCGAGTAGTCCAAATGATTGACAACGGGCTTTATGAAGAATTGAATGAAATGTACGACATATACAAGAAATCAGAGTCGCCAGTGGACCTGGAAAGAGGCGTATGGCAGGTAATTGGGTTTCGGCAGTTTTTGCCGTGGCTTAAAGGAGAGACAGACAGTCCTGATTCGGGCATTGACCAGATGAAGCTTGCAACCAGGCAGTATGCCAAGCGGCAAACTAAGTGGATTAAGAAGAAATTGCTGCTTATGATGAAGGAAGTCGGGTCCCGGGAACCAGATATGGGCAGGGTAGGGCTTTTGGATGCAACTGATTTGTCCATATGGAAGGACAACGTATTCAAGAGAGGACTGAACATTGCAGAGGATTTTATAAATGAAAAGCCGGGGCACTCATTGGCTCCGGCTGGCCTGGAGAGCATGTTGGATACACGTAGCTCCGATGAAGCGTTTGGCCAGGATAAATGGAAGCACTTTGAGTGCTCTGCCTGTATGGGGTCAGACATGAAGCCACAGGTATTCGTTGGTGAAAGTGCATGGAAGCAGCATATCGAGGGCAGGAAACACAAGAGTGTAGTGCGCCGGCAGAAGAAGAAAGAGGAGTTTGAACGATGGAAGCGGCAAAAAGTTGAAAATGGAGAAGCGATACCTACAGCCGAAAAGGACATGGCAGCAAACAGTTCTAGTTCTAATTGAATGGAGGTGACTGTTGATTAGAAATAGCCTAATTGATCTAACTGTATATATATATGTATATAAATAATGTAATTAACGCGTAGAATTAGTTGAATCGCGACCCTGTTGTGTAGTCCCATTCGTGCGAGGGACGGGATGGAGTCGGCGACAGAAGCGACGGCGTGCTGGGCGTTTGGCTCTGATCAGGCAAAAGTCCAGACTGCTGGCGAATGGACGTTTCCAGCTCTCGTCCCTGCATTCGCCGGCTAAAGATGAACTCGTCACAGTTATCTACGAACTGCTTCATCTGATCGGCTATGCTATTATAGAACTTAACCCCCTCAACCTGATTGCTCTGCATTTCGACAAAGCGTGAGAAGGCTAATTCCAATGACTGGATCTGCTGCTGCCGCTGGAAGCTCCCCTCGCCTAAATTGCCAAGATTGGCAAACGCGCGATTCTTCACTCTCACAGCCTCAAGGGCCGATTCAAGATCGCGTTTCTGAAGTTCAACCCAGCGGATGTCGCCATCGAACCGCGTCACATACTTCTTGAACACGGGCTCGAAGACAGAAGCATCGATCTTGCGATAAGCGTCCTCCTGTCGCAATTGCCGATAGTACTTCTCCATCTCTGGAAACAA
Organism: Blastobotrys vanleenenianus; assembly: GCF_965637985.1. NCBI lineage: Eukaryota > Fungi > Ascomycota > Dipodascomycetes > Dipodascales > Trichomonascaceae > Blastobotrys > Blastobotrys vanleenenianus. Next base: position 360,385 of record NW_027481884.1, on the reverse strand, counting down.
GTCAACATTGGACACCTGCGTTCGAAGATGGTTAATGTGCTTCTGCCAGTACAATTCTAGGGTTTTAGTATTCGACAGTTCCTCGCGCAGTTCGCTTATAATCTTCTGAACGTTGCGGTCGAGCTGTTGCACGCTAGTGTCAGGAATGTATTCTTGAAGAGCCGGCCGACCAACTTCGAGCACTTGAAGCAAATGCTCGACAGATGCAAACTTGCTTCGAACGGATTCATCACTTTGAGCCGCGGTGTCAAGGTAGTGCCTGATAGTTTCGTAACGCTTCCAGAGATCCCGGGCCGCTTCCCTAGACGGTACTCTCACCCATCGCTGCGTGCCCTCCTTCTCTCGCATCATATTGTCCTCTCTCTCCTCGATATCTAGACATTCCTTGCCGTCGTTGAGCATTTTGCGTTTTTCTTCCGACAGCTGGTAGAGCTCGTTTATGCTCTCTCGCAGTCCTGCGACGCCGCCGTTTGCCTTAATGTGCTCGGAATGATCTAGGAGCTGTTGAGGGATTCCCAGAGGCTTTTCCACTGCGTCTAATGAGCCTGGGAGGTTCAATTTCCCCAGCTCTTCATGGAGTTTTGTCTGGAGCGATGAGATTTCACTGACAACATTCCGGTAGAGGAACGTGTCCAGTTGCTCTGCATAGACCTTGGACGCCTGGTATACTGCATATGGCAGGAGGTCCACAAATAGTGGCTTATCCACGCTGGCTGCTCCGGCCTCTAGTTGTGGTGGCAGAATTGGTTTGGTCATAACATCGGTCGTCTTGGATAAGGGAGCCAGCTCAGCTGCACTGGGCACTATGTGCAAGTAGATCAAGTCGTTGTCCTTCTCAGCCCGCACCAGATCGGACTTGGCTTTCGCTAGTAGTCCCCTGAGGTCGTCGAGCACACTGGCACTGACGTATTTACTCTCCTTAAGACCTTTGTTACACGCAGCAACACTGGCAGTCAGATGAGCAACCTCGTCACCGTACTTAGCCTTCTCCAGCGCATTGACCGATGCTCTATAATGCGCCGCTGCCTCGAAGTGATACCGTTTACATATCATAAATTGAACCCATTCTGACCGGATTGTACTGCTTCGGTTAGCGTGGATCAACGCACTCATGTATAGCTGGGAAACTTGGTAAGCCAGCTTAGCAACAATTGAATTCTTCATCCCCCCAGCCACGGCTCTCTGCCAGAAACATTCGTGACCCTGAGCCAGCATAAATTGCTTGAGTGTCTCCAGCGTGTCAATGTCCAGTCCAAACGGCAGGGGGTTCTGTGACATTGGTACAGCTATTTCCAGCAAGTACCTGAACACGCCCGCCGACAGCTGGAAGTAGTTGTAGGAGAGCTTAATAGAATCAGGGTCTTCCGGCTGATTGAACGCCAAAGACGAATACAACGCGGCAATGTTGTAGAGTACATTGATCTGTTCAAACTCTACCGTAGAGTAAGTAGAGGCAGCCGAGTTGGAGTACCCCAGGGTATTATACCACGTGAGATCGATCCCTATATCGGACGGGAACTTTATGCTCAGGACAAGTAACTGTGCGTAGTACTTTAGCAGCTTGTCCAGCGACGCAGCGATTGTAGGCAGATCAACAATGGACATCCGAAGCTGGTCTACTGCCTCGAGATCTTTGGCAAACCTCTGGGACGCCTGGTGGTAGTCATTTTCGATGCAATTCCTTAGCCCAGAAGCGATGGACACCGGGTTGGTCCTTCTTAGCGGCACATAAAGCAGATTTTCCCTCATCGCCTAACGCGCTGGATACGCCTAATGTTCGGTAGTTGGTGGTTCGTGGTGGTGGTTATCGGTGGGAGCGGAGTCGAACCATAAAAAATCATTCCAAACACAACCCGAGAGATCTTTTGATGGACGAAGCATGTCCCGGCTGCCGAGGGTCCCCAATCTAACGGCGACACATGCGGTGGCAGTCAAGAAGAGATTTCGTGAGAAGCTCCGAGCCCAGGGCTTGGATGTTCACGTCCGGCTCGGGCGGTTTGTGACCACGGAGCCTTCATTTTGGTACATTGAGAATGATCCCAGTGGTGCGAGATATGTTCTGTGGACGAAAAAGGCACCTAGCGAAGTGCTGGAAGATTCACATGGGATGAAAAGGGTAAAAGAGCGCATTAATTTGAAGAAGCGGGTCGGGTGGCCGCTGACTAAGTTTGATGTTGATGCCAGGCGGTTTTATGAGACTGGGGTTCGACCAACGATAAATCTACTCGGAGAGCGGAAAGGACTAATAGATAATAAGCTATCCGATGAAAGGAAGTGGGGTTTGCATGGCGATATGGTTGTGCGGCATTATGACTTGAAAAAACGGCTAATGAATGTAAATAATGAGTGATGATCTTGTATATATTTTAATTGATAAATCAAACACCATGATAAATCAAATATCCACCAATATGTCAAAAACTAGCAAGTCAATATGCTATGTTGATAAACCGGCGAACTCTGGCAACAATCCGAACGATTAGCCTAGTTAAAAAATCGGCTTAGTTCGATGACTTCAATAACACTCGCCTACCGGCTAACATAGCGAAGTGATAACGTCATAAAGACAAATGGAATAAATAATAAATTATGATCAACTTAAACACATATTTACCATGGCAAGGTGTTAATTAATGTGTTTCGAGTTCTGCCTTGACATGTTGGAGGTACTGGTATTTCTCTTGACACCGCAACTCTTCGTCCGCAAGAAAGTTTACTTCCCCTTGCAGGCTTTTAATTCTTGAATCCAGCGCAATGTGCTCCATTTCAGCCAGTCGAGAGAAAACTTCTAGTTTAGAATCTTCCTCGTTCAATGCAACATGGACCTCTTTCAGTTTGTTCGTCAGCATATCCTGTCGCTTCAGGTATCCGCCAAATACACGATTTAGCTTTTCGCTAGCCTTGCCGACCTTAGTTGCATAGAAACTAATCTCTTTAATCAAAACGTCAGCAACATCGTCAGAATAGGACCCTAATCCCGGCAGAGAAGAAGCAATATTTGGGATATTCTTCATTTCAGTCTGCGCAGCTTCTTCCTCAATCTCCTTTTCCACAGCATGCCTTAAATCGTCATCCAAATCCTCCAGTGTATCCAACCGGTCCTTGGCGGTAGATTCCGACACAGGGTATTTTATACTGTCTGATATTATGAGCTTTTTGAGCTCCTTTTCAATTTCAAGCCTGACGTCGTCGTCTATGCTTTTCGCAGATGGCGGATGTAACGGGCGGGGCAGGTTACGTTGGATGACCTGAGACCTACGCTTCATCTGCTTCTCTTCTTCAATCTTTCGCTGCTGAGCAAGTATCCTGTCTCGCTCTCCGGCGTCTTCAACCATAACGGGTGATGGCCCAATAACTTCATCGGCTTCTTCTTCTTCCTCCTCGGGCATTACGAGTTCAAAATCGTTCTTGGGTTTGGGAAGCGATTGGAAGTTCAGCCGAATGGACGCGGTCCGTGACTTTCCATCGGCAAGTTCTGCAGGCTTCGCTGGCATGATTAGATCAGCAACTGCCCTGTTATTGACAATGTCTTGTTCTTCTTCTTCTTCATGCTCTTGGTCTCCAGTACCCAGTAATGCCGACTGCTGATGTCTTATTTTCTCAACTTCCTTGATTCGATCATATACAGTCTTCTCCCCTTCAATACCCTTCCTCTCAATAAGATCACTAGTTTCATCAATCAAGCCATCCATTGCCGAGCCTTCATCTCCGCGCAATTCTGCATCTTTACGCCCCTCTTTGACAATCTTGTCCAATTGGCCTGCCTCATATTTCGGTGCCGGAAGCTCCAACTTGCGACGCTTAGCCATTTGCTCGCTTTCGCTCAACCGCTCAAGCTTTTGGGCGCGGGCAAGCATTGCCTGCTGACTGGCAGCTTCCTTTTCATCCGCAGTCTGCTCTTTACGCTTCTTGTCTTTCTTCTCTGGAGGACCTCCCGGAAACACCCCTTTTTGCACCATAAGCTTGTCGAACTTGCGTTTCTCGGCTTCATTCATAGCCTTTTCCTCCGACGTGTCATAGAACCCTGGCGCCGGCTTCTGTTCATAGGGAATGCTGGAATTGTAGTCATGTACGCCCTTTTTCTTCTTCTGCCGTAACTTTGTAAAAATCCCTGCTTCCTTAAGCTCTCTACGCTTTTGAATCAGCGCCAAACGGTTGGTCTCCGCCAGCATACGTTCTCGATCCTTTCGTTTCGCCTTTTTACCCTGGGTATTGGCCAATCGCGCCCGAGCCTCAGAAAGCATCTCCTTCTCGTCATCGTCCATATCAATGGCATCCGGACGAGCTGGCTTCGTCTCTGGCGCTGGATCGATATCACCAATCTGAAGCTTCTTGGCGTCCGCAGCTGGACCGGATGCTTCGATGCCCTTGAGCCCCAGCTCCGAGTCCCTCTGATCTGCATCGTCGAGCAGTCTTTGGTACCGTTCGAGGCATTGCGATGCAGTCCTGCCGATAAACGAGGCAATAGTACGCCATTGGGACGGATAAAACTTTGCAAGTGACAGCAACTTCTCATCCTCCTCTTTTGACCACTCGGTTTTTTTGATCTCTGGGTTCAACCACTCGTCCCACCGCGCCTTGCACTGCTTGGCGTTCTTACGGGGCAGCAGCGACGCCACTCGTCTCCACTCGTTTAGACCGTATTTTTGGATAGCTGTCTTCAACAGTTCATCCTCGACATTCGTCCACACGCCTCCCTTGATATACGCGGGCATTTTTCCGACTCTTTCTGCCCGTTTTCTATCTACCGCTAGTGATGAAGTTCGGTACGTCGTTTCAGAGATTTCATTCGATTACTGCACGTGATAGGCACGTGATACTCATCACGTGAAAAATGCGTGACGTGGATGCGGCTGAATTCCCCCCTTTTACAATCACGAGAGTTGTAACGTAAAACTTAGAAAGGCACGAATAAGGGATTCAGCTAAGGGATTCAACTTTGAAGCTTTGGCCATCGTCTGTAACGAATTAGGAAGGAGGAATCATTATCACCTGCTTGAAAATCTCGTAGACTCGTATTTTTTGTGGATTCGAGACGCTGTCCCAATTGCACATGCCCATTGCTCCCCCTCGGAACGACCACCAAAGGCTTCCACCCAACAAACATACGTATTTGCTGTAAACTCTCCGGATCGACGGCCCGCAGAAGTGTAGCGACAGACAATTGGATCGTCATTTTATTCGGCAGTAGCTGGAGAGGTTAAGTAAAACAGCACTAACGCGTGTTGAGTCCTTTAAATTCTGTTAAAACAGGCTACTTTTCAATATCCCAAAGGTCTTTTTTGCTTGAATGTCGGGCTCCCCCTGAAGTTGCTATGAAGAACAAGCTTGCATCGAAACACCAGAAGCTCATTCTGCAGTGCTATCCTGCCGGGCGAGGTGTTGAAAAGAGACCGAATGCTTCCGAGCTGTCTTACCTGCTTTATTATGTCTCCACGCGGAGAGTCAAGCTGGCCAAGGTTGGCCTGTTCTTGGAGAAGCTGGCCAAATCAGACGTCTATCGTGGACGGTCCGGGAACGTCGCGGTGACGCTGGATATACTCAAGGCGCTCATTCAGCGTACTCCTGAGGACCTTAATATGTTTGCATGGCACGTCGTGGCTATCATCAGCAACGTGTTTTCGTCGAACGATCTGGCGCTCTGCCAGCACGCTGCTGAGGTGTACAGTGTCTTCTGCTCGAAGCACGACACGGCGCTGTTTACCGGAGATGCTGACTATGTCAAGGCGTTTAGGGATCTCGTAGAACAGTTTATTGCCATTTCGTCGAATCCGACGGGCCCTAATGCCCTGCAATGGCGTACTCTCGGGATTAATTGCGCCAAAAGCACGGCTTCGTCGGCCGTGGTGTCCACTCCAAGCGGCCAATTCCTTATTGGGTTGCTTATTCCACTTGTCCTATCTACTCTCCCCGTTGACCAAACGGGGAATGTTCTCGAGGAGCTCAAAACACAGCTCGAGTACGCGGATTCGCAAAAAAACAGCGACGAGACCAGTGCCGCTAGTAAAGATGCCGAATCTGAGGAGAAGCCTGCCGACAAGTTGTATTTGCTGGCGTTTGAAGCGCTCCGAAGCTTCTTCCAGAGCATAATTGGCTTCCAGCTGCGGTATACTACGCGAAATATTGTAGAATACCTGATGAAGGTGGATCATGATTCCAATTGGTGCACGACATTGATTATTGCGGCCACTAGATGGACCCCTGTTCAGTTGCGCTTTGCTATTCTGCAGACTTTGGTCGACTGTTTTGTTGGACTCAACGCCTCTGACGTCAGCTCCCAGCTTGATATGTGCAGATTGATTACCTCATTGCTCAATTCCAGCGTCAATATGGCTGGACTGGCAGTTATGGATGTTTTGCGGGCACTGGTGTCCCACCAGCATCGAATCATTCAAGATGCCTCGGAGGGTCGTATTGTTGGCCTCAATCAGGTGGTCGACGAAATTAAGAATTGCATAATTGCCATTACCACGCATATTTATTACGCAGACCAGATTTCCGACATGGTAACGGAGCTGCTGAGCCGCTGCCACACTTCAACGAACGGGTTCTCCAGCAGGGCCATCAGCTACGTCAATCTCGCCCATGCTTCCGACGGAAGCCCGAATGGCAGAAGATACCCCGATGCCAACGTGCAAGGAGATATTCTCAAGAGCGACCTCGAAAACGTAAAGGAGGTAATCGATGCCACTTATACAAGGCAGTCTGGCCTCGAGCCAACCAAGGTACCCTTCAGTGCCTGGGAGGGCACCCAGGGGCTGCTGAACCACGAGAACCCGGACGTGCGACTTGCTTATGTCAGTGCTTTGGTCTCATATTTGAAACGGTCCATCAGTGAAAACGACAGGAACCTCAAGATCCACAAAACTTTCAACGTTACGCGGTCGACTTTTGGCCGCCTCGTTCTCAAGGCTTACTTGAAAGCGGCGGATCCGATGTGTACTACTGGTGACTACATCCTTCTGGCACATCTTTTCACCGAGATTGTGCAAAACATGGGCATAAATGGCATTGTCCGAATACTGCCGTTTTCGCTGATGCTGCAAGATTTGGGCACTAGCATCGAGCATGATAGTTCACAGGAATACTCCACTGAACAGGGCACGGCTGTGTCCAGTCTGTTTATTTTGATTCTCAGCGCGCTGGCTAACCAGCTCGATAGTCCTGAGTTGCAGGATGAGGCTGATAGACTGGCTGAGGATAGGAAGACATATGGGTTTTGGTACAAGGTGTTTGACTACCCTCTAGAAAAGGACATTGCGGCTGACTACCACTCGAAGAAGAATGTCGTGGTGCAAACACCAGATATCGAACGGGCAAAGCTGACTGTTGGTCTACCCCGTGATACTATTGCCGAGTTTGTGAATATCTCCGAGTTTCCCAAGGACCTGATGCATGTACTCTTTGAGGACGCGCCGCTCTTTGCGGATAGCTCTGCCGGCACAGAGACTAACACAGACTCGGGCCCCACAGAAGTGGTGATCACCAAAGCCCGGTCGCTAAAGGACCTTGCCAAGGCCAGCAACACTGCGCTGCATCAGTCACATACACCTACTAGTTCGAGCCAGGACCGCAACAACGGCACAGTCAAACCGAACAGCAATGGCACTGACGCTAGGCGTGAATTCTCGCCAAAGGTCTCAGACCTGAAGCGGGTTGCTTCCGGACACTTGAAGCCGAGCTTCGCCACCAAGAATAGGAGCTACAGCATGATGTCGGCTTCGACGTACAGTACCGTGGAGGAGAACGATAACCCTCCTCCGATTCCTCAGCACGATTTTAATGCCACCTTGGACATGTCCTCATTCCTCGATCACCTCAACATCCACAGCGATAGTGAACGGGGGCGGCTGGCGTAACAAGCTTTACGATTGATGATAATAAAAAATGTTAGAGGCAAATCAAAAATATGTACAAGTTACGTTAGTTCGAAAATATCCACACAATCCAAATAATTCACTCCGCCTTCTCAGCTTTCTCATCCCTATTTATGACCATCTCCAAGACTTGCTTCTCCCAGTATCGCTCGAGGAAATGCACAATTTCGAAGCACACCTCAACCATGATGAGGATGATAATCATCCACTCGAGCCTCGTGCTCTGCTGCTCGCTCGTATGCGTCTTGAGAATGCCCACCAGCTCGCTCGCGTAGTCCAGTTTCTTGTTCAAAATAGCAATTCGCGGAGCCACGTCCAATTTGCGAGATATCAGAGTGTACAGCGCTTCAAGCTGAGGCTCAGACCAGTACAAATCGGGCGTTTCAATGAGCTCGGAGTAGAGATTAAGCTGCCCTCTAATCAGCAACAATTGTCCCGTAATCTTCAATGCATCATCACTTCTCATTCCCAGTTTGCCGCCAGTCGCGAGTTTCTGAGAGATGATCTTGATCTTTTCAATGTACTTCTCCAGCGAAAATTCCAGGGCAGCCAGCTTGGTATTTCGGGCCAAACCACTGGAGAAAGCTGCCTTGTTGAGTAGGCGGGTGGTTGCATTGTCGCCACGGATGTACATGACATCACCAACCATTGTGCTTGTTCCCTCAGTAGACAGGCTACTTCCAAAGGGTTGACTCTGAGGACCTTCTTCTCGGTTCTCCTTGTCAGCCTTTTCGGTAGCATACTCCTCATCTAATCCTTCCTCGACAAAATCCATATCTTCTGACTCGACCACCTTATACGAATTGATTTCGCACGTCTTGAGGAGCGAAACCAGCTGGTCCATGACCTCTATCTCCGTCATACCCCAGGCTACCACAGTGCCATTGGCCAGAACCAAAACATCGGCGGATTTGCCAGCGTTGTATGGGTACTTTACATGTACCATCTCTCCTGGTAGCAGCACGGAGGCGGATCTTAGTCCTTGCCCATAGAACTGCTCGACTACTCCGGCTAAATCGTACTGCTCACAGGTCGATATCGTTGTGCAGGTCTTTAAGGACGGTTCGGAGTTCTCCTTACTCGCGCTTTCAATAGAGGGAGTTCTCGGAACCCGTCTTAGGCTCTGCTGTTTGTTGTACTTTCGAGGCTTGGACAGGTTCCGCAGAGAAGATGAAATGACCGGCTTATCATCGGACTCGTTTGAAGTCGAATAAGAGCGAGCCACAAGGGACAGACCCGCTGTAACCGTAACTGTGTTTCGAGGGAAATATAGCCTTCCCAGCTGGATGCTTTGGCACGGACTGCGAATTAGCGATCTATACATTGTTCATAATACTCGAGAGATCGAAGTGGTTGGACGGGTCGAAACTGATATTTTCCATATTCCGGATTCTAGCCGCACGCTTTTACGGCCAACCGGCATGAAGATATGGCACTGATAAATGGCTCCTTTTTGGTTCTTAGAACTTTACGTACTACATTGTATTATAATACATGGTAACTATGGTATTAAATTTGTCCAGCATCACTGTAGATTTTTCCCTTGGCAAGGCAAACGGGCAACTCCGGAGGACCAAGAGTGATGGAAACTGGCGATAGAGTCCCAGGCTCCACACTGTAGATATCTTCAATATCTGGAGATGGGTAGCTGATTGTATAGAATAGGTCATTCTCACGATTTGCTTCTTCGGGGTCTCCCAGCCTATGGAGACCGGCTTTTTTCCGACCGGAAGACAAGGTTGAGTCTTGGGAGAGCGTGTTTGTATAAGTCGAAGAACTGGTAGTGCTGGTCATGTAATCGTAATTCGGGTCATGTCGAATTGTTGGAGCTGATTGATCAGGTGGTTTAAGCATATCTTTAGTTGTATCATTCAGTCCCCCGAGTTGTCGCTTGAGGGAAAAGTTGGAATCACCTTCAAGCGAAAGCGTACTTTGGTCTCCCTCTCTGCTAGTCGTATAAAAGAAATATTTGACAGAATACCCCAATGGACCACCCTGTATTACTTCAATTGAATCAGGGCTATCCTTTCCAGACTCCAACGTCTTTGTGCTAGTGGACGTTGGGTCCGAGGCCGAGTAGACATTTGGCTCTGTTCGTTCCCAGGGATACTCGATTATATATTCGCCTTTTTCATTGATCTTATTCATTATTTTCCTCGTTTCCGGTTGATATAATATCAGTGTTATGTGCGGCTCATGCGGCTTATGTATATAATATTATATATATATTTTTATAAATCCACCACAGAAGCTCTTAACCGACCAAAAATATGATTCATCTAGCTTATACTAACTTTATGCTCATCTTCCAATGAATAAACAAATAAAACGTTTTAGCGTAGTATCTATGAGATAATTCAGTTATCAGGGGGTAAGAGCTGCACTGAAATTTTGGTGTGTCGTCGGCTTTTGATAAGCCTATGCGAGAAATTTTCTTATCACTCACCACCCGCCGATAATGCCTATTGCTAAAAATCTAAGCAAAGTTCAGAAGAAGGTGTCTGGTAAGGAGGCCCAAGTGCATCCTCGAGCCCGAAAGTTCAAGCAGCTGAACAAGGCCACCCTCCGGCAGGAAAAGCTCGAAAAGAATAAGGCTAAGCGGCATACAGCCCAAGAGGCCAAAGGTAAGCTTTGATATTGCTTGATCCAGCAGGTATTAACACCATGAATAGTGCTCCGAACCAGGTACTTCCAGCAGGTTGTCAATCTGAGCGAAAAAGAGGCCTTCGATTTGGCAGAAATGAAAGAATTTGTCGAAGCATTCATATCTAGAGACGATGCCGAACTGGCAAAGCTGAAAGCAGAACGACGGCCAGGACGGCCGGCCTCGAATAGGCAGGATATCTTAGAGAGCAGGATCAAGGCGGATAAGCGGGAATTCAAAACTGGGTATTTGATGCCCAACCTGAATGACGCGGCCACTGTAAAGGCTATGCGGGCATGGAAAGGAGAGTACTCTGGTACTAATACTTTTAAAATGATTCGAATTACTGACGAAATGACTGAGCTACCCACTGTGTCTGGTGATATAGCTATGGAACAGTAATTAAGCATAGACTACAGCATAACGAAGGTATTGTTTTGAAATGTTTGGCGGGAAACGAACATAGCCAGGTATACCTTCCCTAGCTATAACAGAGACCGCCATTAGCAAGTTATTTTAGGAGGAGACCTGAATAAAAAAACAGACAGTGGATTTGCTATTCTGTGGAGAAAATCGAGAATAGCAAATTACACGTCCTCCATATACGAGAGTATGCAGGAAACTATATATGCAAATGTCAGTATCTCTATTTTACAAACCGGCCCTTTTATACAATTGGGCAGATTTAAATCTACTATGCTTGATTGGATTGCCATGCTCGTCAACAGGTTCGACAGCCTTCTCCGCATCAGTCTCTCTGAAACCACCAGATCTGTTGATAAGGCGTTCCCTGATCCGTTGATATTCCGTGGCCATCAGAGCCATGTCGTGTGCATAATCGTCGTCCTCTTCCTCAAGAGGCTGAATATCTGGACGTTCGACAATGTCTGTAGACAGGATCGTTGGAGGTGCAATCTTTGTCTTCCGGTCCTGCTCTGGCTCCTCACTCCCATCGTCGAAAGCTTCCAAAAACTGCTCAGGAGTCAAGATTGCCTCTTTAAAGTACTCCTTTGCACGGTCATAAATTTCTTGGCTAACTCCGTGGGGTTTTGGAAAATCCTCTGCAGGGTCTGTCGCTTTTTCAGATGGAACATCGACAACTCGAGCAGGATCATATTTGTGCTTGATAATTGGCGTCGGTTTGATAGACTTATTCGCCCGGGCTAGTGCCGGAGGAATCTTTGAGCCTTTGCGATGAACTACAACCGGCTTGATGCTTTTTCTTGGCTTAATCGTTCTCGGCGGTGGGTTGGTTTCAGCCACTGTTGAATTCTCACCAACGACATTCGGCATTGGCTTTTCGACAATATCGCCAACAGGACTTTGACGTTCCCGAATATCACTAACTGCACTGCCATTGGCGGAGGTATCCCTTTGTAGAATATTATTGACTGGCTCCCCAGTCGCAATATTGTCTACAAGTGTTTCCTTGTCACTATCAACGTGCTGAGGAGAACGCTCTGTTATAATGTCATTAATTGGCCGCTCGAAAACGTCATTGACAGGTTTCGTCCCTGTTTGGATATTTTCAACAATCCTCTCCATAACGTCATCGACGGGCTGAATATCCGGAAAAGGACGTTCAACTATGGTGTCACAAATTGCCCTCTCCTTATTATCATGTGCTGGGCTCTCGGGCAGTCGCTCCAAAATATCTTGGACTGGTTGCTTCACTTCATCAACCGGCTTAGCTTCTCTCTGCCTTTCCATAATTTCGCTTGCAGGCCGCTCAATGATATTCTCAGAAACTGGCCCCTCCACAAATTCGTGTTCTGTAATGGTATCTCTAACTGGCAAATCACCATTGACAGGTGGAACCAGATTTCGATCCTGTTTCTGCGCCATTCTATCAGCCTTGAACCGAGAAACTTTCTTGGACTTAGGTGTCTCTTTTGCAGTGTCATCAATCTCCGGTTCATCCACTGGAGTCTCGTCATTAGATGCATTGTTCTTATCGAAACGCTTGATTTCGACTTCTTCAGCAAAACGAACCTTCTTGCTATCGACCTTGGCCTTGACTGGTTCTTCAACATTGTCGGACGCGTCGTCTTGCACTTCCTCCTTATTTCGCACCATTTGAGCCCATGATTTCTGTTTCTCGAGCATTTCCTTGCTCAAGAACGGGAACATGGTGCCACGGGTCCTACCATACTCGTCCTCCAAGTCCTCTTCATCATCAGTGTTCTCGATGAATTGGTAGTCATCGTCAACATAGTCCTCTTCGTCATCATCTAATTCGTTTGCGATAAGCTCTAGCTCGAGGAGGTCTTCGGTGGCTATTGATGAAGATGTAGCATCTGAACTCTTGACAATGTTATATCCTGCATCCGCTGCAGACTTAGGTGCTTCTTCGTCAGGTATTTCGCTAACTTTCGACTTGCCAGCTATGGAAGCTTGGTTATCATGGGCGGATGACGAAATATCCATTTTTTCAACTGCGTCAGTTACATCCTCAATCCTTGGGTGAAGATCCTTGGGGACATTATTCTTTGCAGTGACCTTGGGTGATTCTTTTGGCGCCTTCTGATGTCGAACAAACCCAGGGGGCAGTTCAGGGCCGTATATAATTTTCGGTTCATTTTCCTTTTGCGCGACTGCCCGGCTAAGGTGCTTTTCTGCAAACTGCTGCCAGTCACCGTCTTTTTGTTGCGGCTCCACAGTCGAACTGATGACATTTCCTTCCTCATCCAGTTCCTCTCGAATATCCATCACTGGTAGATCGCCTCCATCAATCTTCTCTTCATCTCCCTCATCAACCTTCTCTCGAATATTCCTCACTGGTAGATCATCTTCATCAATTTCTTCCCGAATATCCCTGACTTGAAGGTCCTTTTTACTATCAGCCAGTTTGACATTTTGTTCTTTTTCGCTCGCACTCTTTAACGAATTGTTATTGAGTTCCTGCTCATCTAGTTCGAGCTTACCAATATCGTTCAAAGCCTTGTGAGCGGACTCCAGTTTCGACTCCAGCTGGCTAAGCTCATCCTCGGCACCAAAGAGCTGCTTTTCAAGAAACCGCTTGGCGTCTAAGACGGTGTAATCTATAAACCATCCATCGCCAACCCGGATCGTGACGCGGGGGATGCCTTGTTCGTCTTTGCGAAGTAGCTTCTCGTTCCTTAGTGCTTTCTTGATTTCCTCGTATTGATCGCGGCCTCGATTCAGGACCTCCAACCGGGCCTCGAGGCTCAATATCGACTGCTCGATACGCTCTTTCAAAGGATCAAAGGACATGCTTATCAGTTCATGAAAATTGTGTTGCTCGGTATACCATTTGGTATTTGGTGAGACCAGCGCAAGCGGCTCGGCCTAAAAATAATTCAGCCGCACGAGGAGCCCCTAGCTGCTGGGCATAATTACAATAGTAGATGGGACGGTTGTGAATCGTTAGTAGAGCAATTATTGGCCTATCTAATGATATGAGCAAGGTATCTGAGGTACTTTTCATCTTAGAGTTTACCGTAGGCAGTGTAATAGAAAAGGTATTGTTAGCGTTGAATCGGAGAAAAGCAAGCTACAAAGCTAACGCTATATGCATGAAATAACCATTTCATAGTCTGATGGATAAATGTCGAGCAGAACATGACAATGGTTTGTAGCTGGAACTATAATATTTTATATTTGGTGCATTGCCGTTGGTACTGTTGCAGTTGACTGGTGAACCTGAAACTGGGCGCAGATAAATCGCGCGACTCGGGATCATTAAAACGCTGTGGTTTTAGGTCCCACTCTAAACATTAATAGCAAGATCCAACATAATGGCTCCGTCTCAGCTTCAGATAAAGATTAACGCCCTTTCGCGGCTCATGAAGGAGGAGAGTCTCTATCGAAGGGAGGTAGAAGATCAGGCCAAGCGAATTGAACAGCACAAGGCCAACAACGGTGACGAGTATGAGCTCAAGAAGATGGTTGAGGTGCTCAAGGACACGGAGCAGATGATCCCTGATTTGAGAACGAAGGTCCAGACCACTCTTGAAGGTCTTAAGAAGACCCTGGTATGTTTTTTATTCTTATTTTGGTGTTTAATGCTAACGGTTTACAGGAGAAGGAGCTTGATGAGGATACCTCTGCCGCCCAGGCAAAGGTTGAGGAGGCTGAAAAGTTCCTCCAGTAAAGTCTCTATATAATAAATAAAACATATCTGCATGCCCATAATCCATGGTTCATCTCTTTCATGGGTATTCAACCATTGTCGCCTGTTATGAGAGTTCACCTCGGGATGTAATGAGCTGATGTTATATGGGGGAGCAGAGAGTGGATGGTTATTTCAATGGTCTCTGTCCGGTCGTCTGTTCCCAGTTAGATAGCGCCTGTTCCCACTCGTCCTCGGCAGTCATTGGCTCTTCATTAGCCCCCATAACCTGTCGCCGTTCTTCCTCCTCCATCACGTCGTACTCTTCCTTGTGATCGATCCACCGCTCTTGAATGTCGGCAATGCCACCCAAATATCCACCCTGTCGTGTAGCCTCAACCCACACGGTGTCGCCGCCGACTTCAGTCGCGCCAAACAGGTACCCATTAGCCTTGTCAATGACCGACAGCAGCGAGATCATGGACTTCTTGTCCTCTACCGCCAGCACTTCAAACTCGACAAGACCAAAATCCATGATTACGTCTGCAATTGCCTCGCTCAGCCTGGCAAACTTCTTGCCCAGAGTTGTTGGGGACTCTTTTTCAATCAGCGGAGCCAGGTAGTTCAAATCCTGGACTTCCGTATAATAATCCAAGTTAAACGGCAGCTCGCCGTACCCTTTTAGCAGATCAATTTTGCTCAGCACGTTGATATGTGGGAGATCCAGCTGAAGCATGCTGCGAAGCGCCAGCAGCACAATCGAAACGTACTGCGACGGAGAAGTGATATAGAACGAGTCAATGAGATGGATAACCACTAAACGATAATCCAACTTCTCGAGCCTCTTGAAAATATGCTGCAGAGCGGAGTGGTGCGTGAACAGCTCTACCTGACCCGGACAGTCAAAGATGAGATACTCAGACTCGCCCAGCTTCTTGACCTGCTCGATAAACTCATCCACCGATGCCTCGACCTCCTCCATAGCAAACATGATCCCGCCATTCGGGCCGAGACCTTGCTCGTCCATTACATCCTCCAGTGTCGTAAAGTCCCTAATATCCAACGCGCACGGGTACCCAGTGCGGTCGTTTGCCGGATCAAGGTTGATTACCGAGGTCTTCCGCCCGACTGCCTGGAGGAACTGGTGCATTCCGTTGCAGTAGGTCGACTTGCCGCTCCCTGGCGGGCCAATCACAAGCTGTCCAAACGGCATCCCCCTTTCTTGTGATTACCGAACACGCTGATAAGCCGAGAAAGATGATCACTAAAGCCCAGAAAGACCGATATATCGCTTACCAAATGGAGAACTTTCTGGACTCATATATACCGTGGCACTGCGGTAAACTTCGGTCTGGGAGTTGTCGCCACATCCCATCACCAAAACCACCTCGAGAAGGCGACGACCAGGTTGGAACACACACGAAAGATATACGAATAAACGATGCCTGAGGCCACTTTACAGACGCAATCGCGGGCAGCTAACAAATCTGTCACCGTCGCACCTCTGGTGCTACTTTCAGTGGTGGACCACTACAACCGAATTGCCAAAGACACAAAGAAACGAGTGGTGGGCGTGCTGCTTGGCGACAACTCGGAGGACTCGATCCGGGTGGCCAACAGCTTTGCGGTGCCTTTTGAAGAGGACGAGAAGAACTCATCGGTGTGGTTCCTCGACCACAATTACATTGAGAGCATGTACGAGATGTTCAAGAAGGTGAACGCCAAGGAGAAGCTCATTGGGTGGTACCACAGCGGCCCCAAGCTGCGGGCGTCCGACCTTCTCATCAACGAATTGTTTAAGAAGTACACGCCGGACCCGCTGCTGCTCATTGTAGACGTGCAGCCGAAGGACGTGGGGATCCCCACCGACGCGTACATTGCTGTGGAGGAGATTAAGGACGACGGTACGACCGCCGACCGGACGTTTGTGCATGTCCCGTCGCTGATAGAGGCCGAGGAGGCAGAGGAGATTGGCGTGGAGCATCTGTTGCGGGATGTGCGAGATGCTGCTGCCGGGTCTCTCTCGACGAGAATCACGACGCTGCTACAATCGCTCCAGGGCCTGCACAACCACTTGAGGGACATTGCGTCCTACCTTCAGAAGGTTCTTGATGGCACTCTGCCAATCAACCACGTTATCCTTGGCAAGCTCCAGGATGTGTTCAACTTGCTGCCGAATCTGGCTACCCCTGCTGCGGCCGACGAGTCGGAGCAGGGTGCGCTCAACAAGGCGTTCACGCTCAAGACCAACGACGAGTTGATGATGATCTATCTCAGCAGTCTTGTGCGGGCGATCATTGCATTCCACAACCTTATTGAGAACAAGATCGAGAACAAGAAGCTGTCGGAGAAGTCGACGGCCCAGGGCTCTGCTGCTAGTGAAATTGTGGATAAGGCAGAGAAGGCATCTTCGGAAGAGGCTCCAAAGGATGCCGACAAGAAGGCCGACAAGTAGACCACCAATTGAATGTTAATCCCAGGGAGTGTTG
This sequence comes from Blastobotrys vanleenenianus, assembly GCF_965637985.1. Taxonomy (NCBI): domain Eukaryota; kingdom Fungi; phylum Ascomycota; class Dipodascomycetes; order Dipodascales; family Trichomonascaceae; genus Blastobotrys; species Blastobotrys vanleenenianus. The sequence continues at coordinate 343,303 of NW_027481884.1, read as the reverse complement.
AGGGGAGATGGTCCCCCCATAAGTACTAGTAGTGGAATGTATTCGAGGGCCAGCCCTCGAGCTCCCGTGGCTCCGCTTCGCGGAGGGACTCAATTGGTTTAATATCTTCACAAAAAGGAACCTCAAGGGGACTATTCCCCCGCCATTAGTACTGTAGTAATGGAATGTATTCGAGGGCCAGCCCTCGAGCTCCCGTGGCTCCGCTTCGCGGAGTTGACTACGGAAATTGTGTTCTATTTCTTTCATCGAAGGATAGCTTATGTTCAGCCAACTTATCACTAGAACCCCCTTTTCATGCTAATCTTTGAAGTAGAATACTAAAACCGGTATGTCTACTCTGACTGTAATTTGTTGCAAAAGATATTGTTGCCAGAAGATCAATCACGCGAGATCTAGCTATTAGACAGTGTTGACTCGGCCCTACTCCGTTTGACCTGTTTTGTACACTCCCGTTGAAGGTGGCGAATAAATAGGCAAAAGCCACTAAGCTAATTAAATCTGTCTGTACTGCATTCCACCACTAAAAGGCCTGTCAATATCGATAGATCATGCTGTGTTGGTGGTGGTGGCTGCGTTATCGTCTTTGTGCGCAGGCGGGGTCCCGTTATCGCTGGTTATATAGGTGGCCCTCCGCAATTTCCCACGATGATCCGCACCACGGCAATATGATGAGAACAGCGACAAGAGTGCGGGTTTGGGGGTCGCCTTGCCAGATAGTAGGGCTCACCAGGCAGTTCAAAATCAAGCATGGTCCCCCGCCACCAAAGGAGAAGCCGGAGGAGAAGACCCCGGAAGACGAAGGGTACATTGATCCAATCACGTTGCGGCGCACGTTCAAGCCTCGCGGCGACTTCCACGCCCGACTCAATGCTATGAGAGTTGAATATGAGAAGAAGGCTTCTGCACCGCCTCCCCCTCAAGAGGAGCCTGCGAATTCGGAGTTCGAAATGGATCTGAACACCGGGTTCATTTCCCACCGACCATCCATTGAGCAGAGAGTGCGGTTCTTGAAGAAGCTGCTGAGAAAGCACCAGATGGAGGGCGGATTTGTCAACCAGCAGTCCATTGACCGCATTACCCAGCTTTTGAGAGAGCTCCAAGTGGAAGAGAGCCCCCCGCAACCGCCCAAGCCAAAGTGGGAGCCAAAATGGCAGCTAAAATGGGAGTCAAGATGGGAATCGAAGGAGCCGAAGGAATCCAACGAGTTCAAGGAATTTAAGAAATTTAAGGAACCTAAGGAATACAAGGAATCCAAGGAATCCAAAGAACCTAAGGAATCCCAGGAACCTAAGGAATCCAAAGAACCTAAGGAGTCCAAAGAACCTAAGGAATCCAAGGAATCCAGGGAATCCAAAGAATCCAAAGAACCTAAGGAATTCAAGGAACCTAAGGAATTTAAGGAATTTAAGGAACCTAAGGAACCTAAGGAACCTAAGGAACCTAAGGAACCTAAGGAACCTAAGGAATCTAAGGAACACATGGGAGTCAAGGAATCCACTGAATCCAAGGTATTCAAGGAACCCCAGGGATACAAAGATTGTGAACCTTTCGGACTTGAGTATGAACTTGCCCAAGAGAACCTTCGGACACAGACTACCGATAAGAAGCCGCTGAATGACGGTCCGGTATCCCAGACTGAAACGACGACCAATGAAAACCCAGTGGCATCGAAGATGGAAAAGCAGTTCAATGAAGGCCGAGTTGAATTGGAGACTGAAAAGCAGTCTAATGAGAGTCCAGCTGCATCGAATACCAATGAAGATCCACTGGCAACAAGAGAGTTTCATGAAAGTCCAGCGGTATCGGAAGACGCCCTTGAGAAAAATATTAACCAGACGGCCAATGAGGACTCAACAGGAGCTTCAGAAGCAAGTGCTGAAAATTCTGAATCCGTGAAGGATCCTAAGCAGGAACCGAGCTTTAGATTGCAAAATGCACCACCTAAAGCCCAGAGTGATGCAACTGGTAGTAACACTGTGAACTACGATAAGCTGCTTGAAAGTATGGGAGTTGATGCATCCAAGCTCTCTTCCTCGGAGGCTAAACCGGCTACTTCGACGTTTTCCAATGAGGATGCATCTGCTAAGACTGAGACCACGAGTCCTGAAGACGTCTCCAAGCCTGGTCCCAGCACGAAGCTTGACACTGAAAGGCTCGAAAAAGCGTTGAAGCGCTCGAAGGACAAGAATAAGCAGCGCGAGAATGAGTCGTTCCGGGCCAAGAATGCTTATGAATTCAGCATCGAAAATGCATATGCCAAAGAGCCGCGATCGCTGGAGTCAAAGAACTTCTTCACTACGTCCAGGGCCCTCTCTGAAAGGAACAAAGTGAATAAAACCTCGCTAGAACTGCTCGAGTATGCAATTCTGACCCCTTCGAGGAAAGTTATTTACACTCGGGCCAATCCGTTTGCATCTTCAAAGCCTCCACAGGATCTGTTTAGCGCATTGTCCACCATGGCAAACCCCGAACGATATGTCAAAGCGATCCGAAAGCTTGAGCGCGACGGATGGCGGTGTGTCGGTGGGGGCGGTCCCGGGGAGTTGCTAGTCTTTGAACGCAAATTCGACCCTACCCGACGGGCCGGGCGACTCATTTTCAAGTTCGCCGGGTGGGTTCTGTCTCTTGTTGGTGTCTGCGTATCTATCATTTTCCTGGACACTTGGCTATATAACACGAAGCGGGTGATGCCAGAGCCTCTGCCTGCTACTGATGAGAAGTCTGAAAACTAACACCTCTTTCTTTAATTTATTTCTACTAAGTAAGGTCAATCGTTGTGAATTGCCATTACCAGCTTTCCCCCTCCCCTCTCTTTAATCTATGTCTACCTGCTATTAAGTAGGGTCAAGCGTTATGCAAACCTACCCCATCACTAGCTCTTTTGTAAAATGTTGGGATGTAGAAGGGTTATAGTGGTAAAATGGTGAACCATAGGACAATGAATTTTCATAAAAGTCATAATTGAGACGTTAAATAGATAGATAAATAAAAACAGAACAGCACTTCTAGTAAATGTATCTGTAGTTGATGTTGTCGCCACCCTCCATACCAATCTCGTCGGCGTGCTCGTTTCTGTTGCCCTCAGCAGGACCGTACTTCTCATCGAGCTTCTTGTTCTCCCAGATGTAGTAGAATCGAAGAACAAGACCAAGAGCAGAGACAAGGCAGAGGAAGCCAAAGGAGATCCACAGACCCTTTCGGTAGAATGGGCCATCAGAAGCAGGGAAAATTCGAGTGCCGAGCAATGGACCACACTGGCCGACAACCTGCAGAATGACGAAACCCATACCTCGAGCAGAATCGCTTCGCTGGTTGTTACCGACCCAAGCAATGAGAATTGGCACGCATGGGAAGACACCAGCAGTCGCCAGGTAGACGGCAAAGTATCGAACGCCGAGGTTGTCAGCAAGGGCCAAGATGAGGAAACCAGCAGCACCGACAGCAGCCGTAATCGACAAAACAAGACCTCGCTGGAGCCACTTATCAGAGAAATAGGAAAGGCCGGCGGTGAGGATACTGGTAACGACGTATGGTGGAGCGGAGAGACCCTGGGCGTTCACTGAGGTGAATCCCATACCCTTGATAATGGCTGGCAGGAAGACTGGCAGGGAAGAGAAGGAGACATTGATCGAGAAGAACATGATGGCTGGGATCAGGTTCTTCAGGTCAATGAGAGAGTGGACAATCTCCTTCAAGTCCAGCTTGTTGTCTCGCTCGACCTTGCCGACCTGCTTGACGGTTCGAGCATTAGCAATCTGCTTTTCTCGCTCGGTCAGGAACCGGCATTCGCTGGGACTGTTTGGCACGCATGGGTAGATCAAGGCGATGAGACCCACGGCAACGGTGGGGAGGCCCTCAACCAGGAACAGAGCTCTCCAGGAAGCAATGGAGAGCTCGTGGTAAGTGATGCCGTATGCAAGAGCGCCGGCAAATGCAGATGCAAGAGGAGAGACGGCCATGAAGAGACCGGTTCTCCAAGTGACTTCATGTCGGTAGTAGAAGAAGGTCAGGTAGAAAGGCACACCAGGGCCGAAGCCAGCCTCAAAGATGCCCATCAGGGATCGCAGCACCATGAATCCGGCCCAGTTCTGGGCGGCACCGTTGCAAGCAGAAATGATACCCCACGAGATGACCATAAATGGCACGTACCATCGAGGAGGGAAGACTTTCCACATCAGTGTGAGCCACTGGAAAGTGATGTATGTGATATAGAAAACGGTCAGCAGCCATTCGTACTGGCTGTCTGACATGCCAGTGTCAGCGGACATGCCAGCGGTATTAGCATTTCCGATGTTACCTCGATCGAGGTAGGACAGGAGGTACAGAACAGAGACGAAGGAGAGAACATGCCAATCGAATTTTCTCACCAGCTTGCGCTCTTCCTCTTTGGTGTACTGGATCTCAATGGCTTGGTAGGCGGCAGCAGCCTCAACGTCTTTCTCTCCATCCTCGACGTGTTCGACGACTACCTTTGGGGTTGGTTTGGTCTCCTCCAGGGACATGCTGAATAAAATCAAAGAAGCCTGTTATTCCAAGGGATTTTGTTAAGCGAAGCGGAGGGATTTATATAGTTTTTCCATCCAGCACCCGTGTTCGAGAACATCTATCCTTAGACATGATTCACCGATTCCCCTCAGTTGCAAAAGAGGTGGGGTAGGGTAGGGTAGGGGGGGAAGCCAAGAGACGGGGTGGGGTATGTGTAAGTTTATTTTTTTATTTTTTTTTTTAAGAGTGATCGACTGGTAGTGGGGGAGGGGCGGCCTGGGTGAGTTATAAACCTTTGAACGCTAATTTGACCCTACCCATCACTTTCAAGTTCGCCGGACACCTGGCTATACAACAACGAAGCGAGTGATGCCAGAGGCTTTATCTGCCACTGATGAGAAGTCTGAAAACTAACTCGCCTCTGTTTTAATTTTTATCTACTAAGTAAAGTAAACCGATGAATTGCTACATATTACTGTAGCTTTTTTGCATAATGTGTACATGTGAAGGCAATAAATTTTCATTTAAAAAGGTCATAAGAGGCTCATTGCTGAGGTTTAAATAGATATAAAAAGGACATAAAACAGAAAAGCGATCTAGTAAATGTATCTGTAGTGGACACTGTTTCCGCCCTCCAAGCCAATGGCGTCGTCGTGGTTGTTTCGATTGCCCTCAGCAGGACCGTACTTCTCATCGAGCTTCTTGTTCTCCCAGATGTAGTAGAATCGAAGAACAAGACCAAGAGCAGAAACGAGGCAGAGGAAGCCAAAGGAGATCCACAGTCCCTTTCGGTACATTGGACCCTCGCTAGTAGGGAAGAGTCGCGTGCCAAGCAATGGGCCACATTGGCCGAGAGCCTGAAGAATGATGAAACCCATACCTCGCGCAGTATCGCTTCGCTGGTTGTTACCAACCCAAGCAATGAGAATTGGCACGCATGGGAAGACACCAGCAGTCGCCAGGTAGACGGCAAAGTATCGAACGCCGAGGTTGTCAGCAAGGGCCAGGATGAGGAAACCAGCAGCACCAACAGCAGCCGATATGGACAAAACAAGACCTCGCTGGGACCACTTATCAGAGAAGTAGGAGAGACCGGCAGTGAGGATACTGGTAATGACGTATGGTGGAGCAGACAGACCCTGGGAGTTCACTGAGGTGAATCCCATACCCTTGATAATGGCTGGCAGGAAGACTGGCAGGGAAGAAAAGCATACGTTAATGGAGAAGAACATGATGGCTGGGACAAGGTTCTTAAAGTCGATAAGGGAACTGAAAATCTCCTTAACGTCAATCTTGTTGTCTCGTTCGACCGTACCAACCTGCTTGACAGTTCGAGCATTAGCAATCTGCTTTTCTCGCTCGGTCAGGAACAGACATTCGCTCGGATTGTTTGGCACGCATGGGTAGAACAAGGCGATGAGACCCACGGTAATGGTAGGGAAACCCTCGACGAAGAAGAGCACTCGCCAGGACTGAATGGCGAGCTCGTGGTAGGTGATGCCGTACGCAAGAGCGCCGGCAAATGCAGATGCAAGAGGAGAGACAGCCATAAAGATACCGGTTCTCCAGGTAACCTCGTGTCGGTAGTAGAAGAAGGTCAGGTAGAAAGGCACACCGGGGCTGAAGCCAGCTTCAACGGCACCGAGCAGGGTTCGCAGCACCATGAGGCTCGGCCAGTTCTTGACTGCGCTGTTGCAAGAGGAGAGGATACCCCATCCAATGGCCACACATGGGACGTACCATCGGGGAGGCAGGGCCTTCCACATCAGCGTGAGCCATTGGAAAGAGATGTATGTGATGTAGAAAGCGGTCAGCAGCCACTGGTATTGGCCGTCTGACATGCCAAGGTCCACGGACATGCCAGCGGTATTGGCATTGCCGACGTTACTTCGATCGAGGTAGGACAGGAGATAAAGGACCGACAAGAAGCTTAGGATGTGCCAATCGTATTTCCTGATGAGCTTGCGCTCTTCCTCTTTGGTGTACTGGATCTCAATGGCCTGGTAGGCAGCAGCGGCCTCAACATCTTTCTCCTCGTCCTCGACGTGCACGGCGACCACAGGTGGGGTTGTTTTGGTCTCTTCCAGGGACATGCTGAATAAATCAAAGAAACCAATTATTCCGAGGGACAAATAGCATGCGGGAGACTTAAATAGTTTTTTTCCATCCAGCCCCCATGCTTCGATGATATGATATAGTACACTACCGGCAACTTGTAATTTGAATATACAATATTGCATTACAGAAAAAAAAAGTTTCGAGAACATCGATGGTTAGACATGATTCACCTATCACCGTTGCCGCAAATGAGGCGGGGTAGGAGAGCAGAGAGTGGGGTGGGGTACTTCAGGCGCAGGTTTAAGTTTATTTTTTTCTGTAAAAAAATCTCGGCTACTTAGTTGTACAGTGTAGTGCTAAATGGAGGAGTTACGTATTAATCTGCATTTCAAGCTATAAAAAACAAATGCCGAGCGATATACAGTTATAACCTATATCGTCATCTGGTACAACGGAACCCCTTTTCCTCTATATATCCGTTGCCAGTGGCTAATTGAGAATGCGTCAATCCCTATTAGCCGAATATTCCGCAAAAAGACGTTGCGGCCTGCGGCTGAAAAAGACTATTATCGTGATGTGTGCAGTGATATCGGATGCCATCATGTCATCGTTCATCAGGGCCTATGACCCATGTAGTGGAGTTCGATCTCCGAGCAGGCGGTTTTCGAAGCGGATCATTAACCCCCCACCATCGGACCCGTCTTCCGCCGCTTTTGGAGAGGGAGGATGATCAGTCGAAGCCAAGTGCACCAAGACACCGACTGGATAAGGCAAGCCGTGCGTAGTGGGGTGTGCTAATCCAACCGTTTTTTTAGTGCCTAATTGGGTATGCTATACAGTGTGCCGCGGTGGAACAGCGAATAGAAAGTAATACAATTAGGCAAGTGCCTTGTGTGTCCCACCAGCGCGATCAACACAGCGGTTTATCTAGCGGCGTTATCGGGGAATAGGCCGAATCAAGGCTTACGCAGAGCATGACGATCGATTTGCGAGACTCGGACTTCTTCAAGACCGTCGCTTTTGCAGCTATAGGTGTTCAACCGCATAAAGTCCGACCCCCTCGTGGCTGTCTTTTCTTCATTACGAACGAACTCGAAAACAAATCGGATACCTTTCTAATTGGCCCAGATATGCCGCTTCCCCCTCTTTGTTTGTTGGTGAACAAATCATTTCCAGCCTCAAAGAGCGGGGAGAAAGTAGTCTGAATTTATTGGCTGATGTCGAATGATGAAGTAGCACTACAATACTATGTAAATACATTCATTTGTACTACATACTGAATCAGGCGTTGGGCGGGCTCGGAAGGGACGGACCCCACCTACACCGAGCCGGAGAAATGTTTTCCCCCTCCCCCTTTGAAGGAGTTGTTTCCCCTCACCATGCGTTACCTACCCTGTTTAACTAAGACTATAGAGGGGTTGCTGACACACGGCTGGACCAGATGAGGAAGAGGAAAGGGCCAGCCGCAGAACGCCGCAGGTGGTGCGGCCTGGCAGACAAAGGAAGACCCCAGCGGCAGTTCGAGCCAAAAAAAAAAAAAAAAAAACTTACCAATCTACTCACAACTGATACCACTCTTATGCGTATTTACGGATAAAAAGTTAGTTTAAGCGACAGAATTCTTTTTTTATATTGCCATTTATTACATGAAAAATAGCACTATATCAAACCTGAGATAACTGTGATGCTTGACTAACCAATAGGGTCATTGAATTGTCTGTTGCACCCATGGTGGTACACCTATACATGCTTCTCACCTTCGGACACCTATGATACATGCTTTTCAGTTTCTAGATCAGTCTATAGGCTGCGCTTCGGATGCTAAACGCGTGCGCGTCCCGACATCGCTGGCTGGATTTACTTCTTATTTCGCCGATCAATCCCACCCACTGCAGGGACTGCGAGACAAGTGTGGCAGCGGAGGGGGGGTTCAGCTAACATCAATTTGGCATCGATCGGGATTCGCGCGACACATACCGCGAAATATGAAAGTTGGGACTTTGCGCGCGACACACATCACGAAAATATGAAACTTGGGACTTTGCGCCCGACACACATCACGAAAATATGAAGTTGGGACTTTGCGCGCGGCACACATCATCAAAAAAAAAGCGTGAAATGGTTGGGAGTTTTCGCGCGGCACACATCATCGAAAATTCGTGAAAAAATGGGAGTTTCTGCGCGCGACTCACATCGCCAGATATGAAGAGCGCGCCGCTTACCCCTGTAAATGATGCGCGTGCTACAGGGCTGTGCTTGCTGCCACAGAAACACGTTGGAGTCCAAGCGCAGTATTGCCCGGGGGTACGCCTAAAACACTATCAAACCACCTACATAATCCCCATCACGACTCATCCCCAAAAGCCTTACCACACTAACATTAGAGAGAGCGGTCCCTCCAGACTCTACGATATACCAGTATATTACACGCCGAGATCCGGAAGACACTATACCGGATTAGCCCTTGTTTTTTACGTGGAGGTAGGGGCCTGCTTTGAGGGGCTAATAATAGAAGCATAATACCCTCTCCAACAGAAGTCATATAATGTCGACAGATCACTCGTCGCTGCCTTCGGTACTCGACGCGCGGTCGAAATGGGAACAGCTGGCATCATCTACCAACTCTGAAGAAGATGGATCCAAGAGGCCCGGCCCTCCTTCGCGAATGGCGCGATCTTACGACGCTCTCGCGGCAGCAGTATCGATTGAAGACGATGGCTCCCACCGACTCAACCAAAAGCCGTCATTTAGCGAGAGCTCTCCGAATCTTTTGTACGGTTCAACCACTCTTCATGGAGAAGATACAGATGAGGATAGTTCTGACGAAGAAGAGGAAGATCACGCCCCGCTATCGCCATTCCAGGACCCTTTTACACCGCCCGACCCATTTAATAATTCAAGCAACAGCAGCAGCGGTCAGATTAGCAGTATCGCTAAACTCAAACCACCAGTCGCGCCAAAACCCGCCCGGCTGAGCAGCAACTTTGCACACTTATCTCTGAGCGACCGGGATAAGCTTCAAAGTTTGAATCCTCATTCCTCTACTAATAGTCTCGCGAACCTTCCCAGCAGCAGCGGCCACGGAAGCTCTGGGCTTTTGAGCCCTCACAGCGCTCTTTCGAGCGGCCAAATTACTCCAGACATCACTTTTTCCCCTTCGTCTATGATGCAACCGCCTCCTCCGCCGCCTCCTCGGCCAGTATCACCCTGTAGCCTCGATGCCCATGCGCCGAACTCGAAAATGCCTCCTCCAAGACCACCGCCCCCTCGGTCCCCGGGTGTGCCGGCAAAACGGCTGTCAACCCTTTATCGCGAGAATTCTGCAGATGCCCATCACCCCCCTGGTGACACACCAGCCCCATGCCAGCAGTATCAACCACAACCGCAACGTACTGCGAGCCTGACAGTACCGCCTCCACCTCCGGCACCTCGTAGAAGTATAACTCCGCCAGAGCGGTTACCTAGTCCTGCTGGAGGGAAATCACAAAATGCGCCTCCGCCGCCGCCTCCGCGTCCTCTGCGGCGTATCCCGTCGAGCCACTCTCAGCCTCACCTGCCGCTGGTCTCTTCTTCCGATTCCCTACAGCCACCCCCGAAGTTGCCGGCACGCAACGATGATATGCAGTCGCTCCGCAGCCAGCAGAGCGCAGAGGACCTTCGGAGAATACCCTCGTCTACCACCATCGCTCCCCAGGCTGCGCCGAAACTTCCACCACGCCCAATCGCTAGTGATATCCGGCCATTGCCGAACGATTCGCTAAATCATTCGGTTTATGCGCAGAATAACGCGAGCAGGACTAGTCTGGCTTATGCTAGCGATGAGGACCATCACCCTCACCCTGCCAGCCAGTCGTCGTATTCACTAGTGGATCATCCTGCTGAAGCTGTTCCAGCCGCGCAAGCCGCCCAGGCGGCACAGGCCATACACACAGCGGCGGCTCACAGCCCGCCAAGCGGAATGGCCCAGGAAGAGTATCCGGATTCGTCCCAGGCTAACCGAAGGGCTCCTATCTACGATGGCGTGCTTCATTCAATAACGACTAAAAGTGAAGTCAAGGCTACTTCGATCCATGGCCGATTCCTTGCTGTGTGTGCGGCCACTACTCGAGTGTTTGATCTGCAATCAGGCGAGTGTGTGTGGACAATGACCAATCTTGAGGTCAGAGTCACAGCAGTCGCCTTTAAAGATACTCGACCCGAAGATGACGGCAAAGTGCTGTGGCTGGGCACCAAGGAAGGCAATATCATTGAGATCCATATCGACCATCCAGAGATGGTTGTCAAGCGAGAAAACTGCCATCTGACCCCAGTCGTGCTGATTCATAAAAATCGAGGCGAGATTTGGACTCTCAGTGATGACGGTAAGCTGTGTATTTGGAATGGCGAGATTACAGGCGTGCCAAAAATCCATCGCGTCACGCCCAACTTCAAGGCCTTTGCTGCAAATTATGATTACCTCTGGGTAGGCCGTAACCGGCAGGTACAGGTCTATCAGCCGTCGTTGGCTCAAAACGTGCCTTTTGCACTGACAGCTAAGCCAATTCCGGCGTACGCCGGGAACCCTTCCGCGCGGGGTGCTACCGAGTTCAGCTGCGCGGGTGTTCATCCTGGGTGTCCTGACCTGCTCTTCTTTGGCCACGAGGATGGCACAATTACGATATACTCGCAGTCGCGGATGGTTGCGTTGGAAAGTCTTAACGTGTCGATAAACAAAATTTGCGCTATCCGGGGCGTTGGTCATTATCTGTGGATAGGACTTCGCACTGGTAATATTCTGGTATGCGATGTCTCTTCGCGCCCGTGGAAGGTACTCAAGGAGTGGAAAGCACATGATAGTCCGGTCAGTTGCATTCACTGTAACGATTACACGCTTCAGAACGGAACACTTCCTATTGCGACTTTTGGTACGGAGTTATCACTTTGCATTTGGGATGGTTTGCTCAAGCAAGACTGGATTGGTAAGTTTCAATTTTTTTGTTGATTTTGCAGTGATGATACTAACTGGATAAAGAAATGGACATGCATGGCCATGATGAAGAGTTTAGCACGTTTAGAGATATAAAAGTGCACCTTATTACTTGGAACGCCGGTGCCGCAAAACCGTCGGACTTGGACCGTAACAAGGCGGACAGCAATTTTCTGCGGGATACCATGCGGTCGCATGGAGAAGTCCCCGAGGTCATTGTGTTTGGGTTTCAGGAACTCGTGGAGCTCGACAACACGAGTGTCACGGCCAAGTCCATGTTCTCTAAGAAGAAAAAAAAGGATAAGGATATATCCATCTCATCAAACATTTCCCATCAGTACAAGGCGTGGCAGGACCGGCTGTTCTTTGCTGTCAACGATGCGTTTAACGAGAGATACAAGCTTGTCCATTCTAGTAACATGGTGGGACTGTTTACGTGTGTGTTCCTTAAGGAGTCTGCGGTGTCGCATTTGCGAAGTATTCGTTCCTCGAGCGTCAAGACTGGACTGGGAGGGTTGCACGGCAACAAAGGTGGCATAGCGGTGCGAATGATGATAGACGACTCGTCGCTTTGCTTTGTCAACTGTCATCTTGCGGCCGGCCAGAGCAGTTCAATGCAGCGAAACAAGGACATCGAAAGCATTCTAGAGACGCAATTTCTCGACGAGAGCGACAATGCCAAGTTCACGGGCAAGGGAATATTTGTTAATGGCGGCGACGGCACTAAGATTATGGACCACGAGATATGTTTCTTCTCCGGTGATATGAACTACCGGATCAATCTCCAGCGTCTCACGGCAATGAAGCTGCTTCAGGAGAACAACCTGGACAAGCTGCTTGAGAACGACCAATTGCTGCAGCAACGCAAGAAGAACCCGAGCATGCGGCTTCGCGCGTTCCAGGAGGCGCCCATCTTGTTCATGCCGACGTACAAGTTTGACATTGGCACCGACACGTACGACTCGAGCGAGAAGAAGCGGGTTCCTGCGTGGTGCGACCGTATCTACTTTAGGGGCGGCAGCCGGGTGACGCCGCTCAAGTACGCGAGCCATATTGTGCGGGTATCGGACCATCGTCCTGTGTCTGGTCTCTACAATGTGCGGGTTAAGACGATTGACAATGCCAAACGGAATGAGACATACAAGACTTGCCTCACACGATGGAAGGTGTACCTTGACCAAGCGGTGCGAGCGTCGAACGCTGTGCGCCAATAGTGATGTGTTATGAACTTATTTATAGAATTGTTTATTTACAATGCATGATATAGAACAATACGATCTTGATGAGCATGTTGATTTAAAAAGAATTTTATTAGTACATCAGCACATCTCAGAGTATTATATGGGAAGTTGTAATGATAGTAACGTACGGTATTATTATGAGTACCGATATAATAAATTCTGAGCTAATATAAAAAATAGTGAATGACTTTGATCATACCGGTACAATAGAAGTCATCCATGATCATGCACCGGATACCTGGTAAATCTCTAGTCGACGTCAGATTGTTATTACAATAAGTTATATGCTTGGACAATCATCATCTTTGAGGTAGATAATTGAGACTAATTAAACGTTATACTTTTCAGTTTGCCAAAAAAATTGGATTACAGTTGAAGTGATAGGTTGTACGTAGATCAAAATTTGCTAAAAGGATATAATGCTGGCTACTTCTGCTCCTCGTAAATCTTGAGATAGATAGTAATATTCACACGGTTGCCGCTAGTTAGCTGGTCAATAGTCGAGAGATCGTACAGCTTGATGGAGCCCCAATTGAGCTCGCCAACATAGCTGAACTCAAAGTCCTTAATCTCTAGGAACCGATGCACGGACGGCTTGTCCGGATTCCAAATGAGAATGGCAAACGTGCACATGACGTTCCACTCAATGACAGAGTTGTCGGAGGGGGCAACATGCAGGAAAGAAGACACATGGGTTCCCCGTGCCGTGCCGGCTCCTCGCGGGTAGACAGCAATGGTCCAGTCATAGCCGCAAATCGACACAGCCGGTGATTTGGCGTCGCCAATAGAGCTCAGCTCGAGCCCAGCCCAGTCCTCAATGGCCCAGGTGAACTCTGTATCCTTAATGACGTAGTACGGCTGTTTCATGACCTTTTTCTTCAACGCAGCCACGGTTCTGCGCGGCACAATCTCGCCATTGGCGGCCGGCGTGCTAAACCTCGTGGCCATCTTTCCTTGGGTGAGCTTTGGCTATTAGGGGCCTCTTTCTGAGGAGTTTGGCTTTAGCAGTGGGGAGGGTCAAGCGAAAAGCGGCGTCGCAGGGGGGCTTTGGTGGGTGTCCCTTGGGGCGCGGCTACCGATCGGCGCGGCTTTTGCCCATCTGAGACGTATCGTGTTCAGAGACCCTGCACGGCTGTGCACCTAAATACGAATCGCGTATATACCGGTTGGCCAATTCAAGCTACTCGATGCTAATAGCAGCAGGGAAATCGGGTTAGCCAAGTGGAAGGACCAATTGGTAAAGGGGGGGAGGGGGGGTTTGGTTACTATAGTTTTTGACAACACCACCCCTGGATTTTATAATGAGCCTCCCATAGAGCTTCGGGATCCGGGTTATAACTATTCGAGCCATCAAACTCAGACAAAATCTTCCAATCGGATCGTAGCAGAGACTTGATTTCTTCTAGCGAAAGCTCAGCTCCTGGCATTGTCCCCCATTTAAGAGGCCCGTAGTTGATCCAAATGCCGCCCGGCGACAAGAGGTCGTATATCTTTGCGATGTAGTCAAATATGTTCTGTGCCGTGTCAATGAAGTAAAGAGTAACAATTGCATCATACGGAGCCCCTGGATCATGATGCAAAAAGTCCCCGTAGAGTGTGTGCGCCAGACGAGTCTCTCCGACTGCAATATCAGGGATAGAAACTGGACGTATTTGGTTTGCCGCCGATCTCTGGTGAGAGTACTCGTGGATATACGGGTAAATGTGCTGCTTGTGGCTGAACTGGTCAGGGTCAAATATAAAATCCGTAGCCAATTTCATAAGGGAGCTCATTTCAATGGTCGTAGTAGTATACCCGAGCTTAGTGGTCTCGAGCCCCAGCCGACACAGCCCTGCCCCGGGAATGAGCACTTTTCCGTCCGTCTTTGGTGGAAGTGGGACGTGCTCCTGGAGCTCTTTCAATACGGGCCGAAACAGCTCCTTTCTATCCGGATTGTCGCTCCAATCGCGGACAAAATGTTCTATCAGCTCAACAGTGCTGCTGTACGAATCAGCTACGGCAAACCGCATTTCGTGCGCAGACACGCGGTGCCTCTGCTTGGCGAGACTCGCAATATCGCTTAGCAGCTTAGCATTCTCGCCGATTTTTTCTTCTACGCGATCAATGCGGCTCGGGTACCCAATTTGCGTAGCCAGCCGTCGATGCTTCAGCGGTAGCCGCGAGTAGAGCTTTCGTCGTCTCGTTATGAGCCAGGACTTGGCTTCAATCGAGTAGTTTTCCAGCGCGGCAATTGCGTTGAGCAGACTCTGGCGTTCTGGTGGGACACTGGGCCGAACAAATTTCAGGAGGAGATCACTGAAGTTCATCGTCGACAAGGCGACAAACAGTGACAGAACAACAGGTAGCTTGGAACGGGGCAGCAAGTACGATAACAGCAGATAGATAAACAGTACTGTGAGAAGGCCCGAGACGATTCGGTTAACGTCAACTGCCCTAGATGCAATTAACATGGTCGAATCGCAATGTAAAGCGTCGGATCAGGGCACAATAATTAAATTGTGTCCCAAACCAGTTAGCCCTTCAGCCGTGCGATAATAATTCCGGGTCCCCCCTTCCATCTCTTGCAATTGTCACTGCCCAGTACTGGGTTACGCGGGGGTTTTAATTCAATGCAATCTTTTTTATTGAATGGGCTGTAATGTGCTACTCTAGTTGATTATACATTAAACCTTAAATATTTGAGAATTTGTTTACCGGGACTCTTCTTGAACCTTCTTGGTACAGATAGTACCTGTACGTACAAAACCAGGTACCGGTAGAACCATTATAGTAATAAAAAAATATAGATTAGGGCCCTTAGCTCTGATTAAAATTGTGATTATTCTTACTGGGATATTCCTATAGAGAAGCGGGATATCCTCAGAATGGATATGTTGGACTTTACCAAAACTCTTCCACACTTTCATTTTGAGGATGTAACTAGACTTGGTACAAAACAGGCTGCAGATTGGATAAGTGTGTTTAATTTTGATTTTGATTGTCTTTATTATTAATAGCTCATTAATATCCGCAGTTAACAGATTACCGGTATGATAAGATAAATAAAAATATCCGTTCCAATGGCCACTACTGGTAATTCTCTAGTAACGCAATTTTTGATAAATTCATGCAAATCTCGCTTTTATTTCCATAGTTTAAAAATTCGATGATAATTAACTGTTTAAAAGTGGTATCAATGAGTATCGGTTTTGACATGGGGCTGCTCAGTACTGTACCTGTACCATGTATTGTACCATGCCGGTACTTCTTATGTAGCAAGAACGCCAGAGTACAAATAAATACCAGTAGAGCAATACTGTGTAAATTAAACCATTTTGAAGTATATAAACAAGAGGCTACACTTCCCTGTGTACGAACAATATACCGGTTCTGAATTCTAAACGTTAATATTGTGTACCGGTACAAATTATGGAGCATCAAAAC
This sequence comes from Blastobotrys vanleenenianus, assembly GCF_965637985.1. Taxonomy (NCBI): domain Eukaryota; kingdom Fungi; phylum Ascomycota; class Dipodascomycetes; order Dipodascales; family Trichomonascaceae; genus Blastobotrys; species Blastobotrys vanleenenianus. The sequence goes on along the minus strand of NW_027481884.1, from coordinate 327,130 downwards.
AACCGTAAACCGGATAGCAATATAACCAATCCAGGTCTCTCGCCAATTTTTGGAATGTTTTCATATACGCCTCCAGAGCCGCGCTACAGCCGCCGAAGCGATGCGTGGTTAATGATGGAAGCAATCTGTGGAGGTCGAATAGTAGCGTCGGTGCGATCTTTAAGACACCGGAGAAAGCGATATAAGGACGTATACGGACCGTTTTACGACAAGCCGCGGAGGACTTCGAGGAGGAAATCATATGCTGCTTCTACTCAGAGCAAAAGCCGCCTGGGTACATTAAGACTACGGCCAAGTACGGCACAATCGAAGCCAGGAAGGTTCCGCATTTTTACGAGAGTGCTAGCTCGTCTGCCATTCCCGCTGATAAGGCGGCGAAGACGAGTCGCAATGACGGTAGAGTGGTAATATATTCTATTTACAAAGTTGATAAATGTGATATCGGTATTTGATTCTGAAGGCTATCCTTTCACCGGTGAGAGATGCTGAGCTTGAATATACCTACGTCATAAAATAGAAAGTTATCCCACAGTTACATGGTATCTTCGGCATGAGAAAACACGTGGTAGAATCACATAAATGATTATTTAAAGCCCGATACATGAGATCTACTTGAATGAGCCTCGTCTACTGCTTTTAGCCAGTACGGTATGCAATGTAGTACGTACAGTATGTGGGGAATGAATGATGCATGTGTTTCGCATCGCACGTTGTTCACATCCGATCTACAATAACGGTAATCACTGTAAGTACTGTACGAGGAGCTGCAGTAGTACAGGGTATTGTAAACGAATCCCTTGATCAACAAATGTACTGCAACTGTCAATACGTAGTACATGTAGTACCGTGTAATACATGCCCACTTAGCGACATTACTACAGAGTACTAGTATTGTAGGCTTTATTTTGGCCGTCGGAGGTCGGCAAAAGCGCAATCCCGAGGTAAGGCGGGGGCCGCTATGGGTGTAAGCGGCAATCTTATCCTACATCAAACCACAATACAATAATGTAACATGTTAACACAGCGGAAGGCGGAATAACCAAGTCGCTAATGGCTAATGCTGAGGCGCAAAATGCGGGATTCATTTTGGGAAGTCCGACGCGCGCTGGGGCCGCAATTCCGCACTGACACAATTCCGCGCATCGCAGATCGACTATAGCCGCGGCCAGGGGGAGGGGCTTAAATACCCCACGATTCCACCGAAATCTGTTGAAAAAACCTCTGATTTCCGTCAAACCACACCAAGCTATAGACATAAAACCAAATATGAGCATTCTGAGAAGCACTAGCAGACGAGTCCCGCAGCTGTCGCGGTTCTTTTCGTCGTCCGTCGCCGCCAAGGGCCCCAAGTTCGACTGGGAGAACCCGCTGCGACTCGACACCCTGCTGACCGAAGATGAGAAGGCCATCTCCCAGGTGGCCCACGACTACTGCCAGACAGCCCTCTACCCACGAGTCCTCGAGGGCTACCGGACGGAGGTCTTTGACAAAAACATCATGCGGGAGTTTGGCGAGCTGGGCCTCCTAGGTCCCACCATTGATGGATATGGCTGCCCCGGAGTTTCCTCGGTCGCGTACGGTCTAGTGGCCCGTGAGGTCGAGAAGGTCGACTCCGGCTTCCGATCGGCTATGTCTGTCCAGTCCTCGCTCGTTATGCATCCAATCAACGAGTTTGGTACTGAGGAGCAGAAGCAGCGGTTCCTGCCGCGTCTGGCGACCGGTGAGCTCATTGGCTGCTTCGGTCTTACGGAGCCAAACCACGGATCCGATCCAGGCTCCATGGAGACGGTCGCCCGACCGCACCCGACCAAGAAGGGCGTGTATCTGCTCTCTGGCGCAAAGAACTGGATCACTAACTCGCCAATTGCTGATGTTCTGCTGGTCTGGGCCAAGCTCAACGGCGAGATCCGGGGCTTCCTGATCGAGCGATCCAAGGTCCAGTCTGGGCTTGACACCCCGGCCATCAAGAACAAGGTTGCGCTGCGAGCCAGTATCACCGGTATGATCCAGATGGACGAGGTCGAGGTTCCAGAGGAGAACCTCTTCCCCGAGATCAAGGGCCTCAAGGGTCCATTCACCTGTCTCAACTCGGCACGGTACGGCATTGCCTGGGGTACTATGGGTGCCCTTGAGGAGGCCATCAAGCTGGCGCGAACCTATTCTATCGACCGAAAGCAGTTCAACGGCAACCCGCTAGCCAAGTACCAGCTCATCCAGAAGAAGTTGGCTGACGCACTGACTGACGCCAGCTACGGTCTCTTGGCTGCTGTCCAGGTTGGTCGACTCAAGGACAATGGCGAGGCTACTCCAGAGATGATCAGCATGATCAAGCGACAGAACTGTGACAGGGCTCTTCACAATGCACGAGTTCTAATGGAAGTCTTCGGCGGCAATGCCACTTCCGATGAGTACCACATTGGCCGAATTGCCCACAATCTGTGGGTAGTCCAGACCTACGAGGGCCAGAGCGACATCCACGGTCTTATTCTTGGCCGAGCCATGACCGGCGTCTCCGCTTTCTTCTAAGAGAGCTGTTTAACTCCGGGCTTTCTACCGAGAACGGTTTTTTCCTGCTTTCTACCAAGATCGGTGTATTCTCCGCTTCCTACTTTATCTCGTAATATCTCTACATATTCGAACGCCTTGTGTATATTATGATCCCGCATATCAATCAATAAATTGACTATCCTTTCAGTTATATTTTTCACTCGGAGTAGATGACCCGTGCTTAAGTGGCATAATTGCCTATCTAGATCTATCTAACGGTATTTGATAAGATAACGGGTAAGGGGGTTTCGGCGGGAACGCAACTCCGAGATATGAGAGCCCGGGATGCAGCAGATTGTCAGACATGCGTTTATAGTGGAGACATTGCGTAAGATAACGTTATCGAAGCAGATCTCCCCCCGCCTCGGTTGACCCCCGTTTATTATTTCTCGAGAAACACTATACGCATGCTATTCGGCCAAAAGTTGATGCTATCATGGCGAGATTGTTGCGTCACCGAACAGGGGGGGGGTGGTGATATGCGTGGAATCAGCATATTGTGGGGAAAGTTGAGCTGACCTAGTTGGATATAAAAGGGCCCGAATCACGACCAGATAATTCTACATTATTCACTGTAAAAGATCTCTAATGTCCGAGACACAACCACAAGAGAAGCCGATTGAGTACTCGGTTGACAAGCATGGGCCAGACGTTGAAATTGGTCACGTCAAGAACATTGCCGAGAAGCATATCTACGCTCATGCCATCGACGAGGCTTTTGAAATTGCCCAGCAATCCCAGGGACTAGTCGTCGATGAAGAGACGAATAAACGTCTCCTAAGGAAGATTGACATGTATATTTGTCCTCTGCTGTGTTTCGTCTACGCCATCCAGTTCATGGACAAAACGTCTAACTCCTCTGCCGCCATTATGGGAATCCGCGAAGACCTCAAGATGGAGGGAACCATGTATAGCTGGACCGGCTCCGCATTCTACATTGGATATCTTGTTTTCGAGATGCCATTTTCTCTCATGCTACAACGTTTTTCGCTTTCAAAGATGACTGCTCTGTTTATCGTCCTCTGGGGCATAGTGCTGACAGTATCAGCTGCGCCAACAAGCTACTCTGGATTCGAGGCTCTGAGAACGTTGCTCGGCGCGCTCGAATCGGCAATCACGCCTGCCTTTGTCATCATTACTTCACAGTGGTACAAGAAAGAAGAGCAATTCCTGCGGACATCCATGTGGTTCTGCTGCAACGGCCTGGGGTCCATCCTTGGCAGCCTGATCGCGTACGGGCTTTACAAGCGCGAAGAAACCGTAGGGACTGCAATTGCGGCCTGGAGGATTCTTTTCATTACTATTGGCTTGATTACCATTTTGCTTGGTGTCATTTGCTATTTCCACATCCCAGATAATCCTTCGCAAGCTTGGTTCCTTAACGAACAAGAGCGGCTCTTAGTTGTCGAGCGGATTCGATCAAACAAGCAAGGGTTCGGCAACAAGCAGTTTAAGAAGGAGCAGTTTATTGAAACGTTCAAGGACGTGAGGACCTACATTTACATTGTCATCGCGCTCGGTACTAATATCCCTAATGGTGGAATCACCAATTTCACTGGCATTCTGCTCACAACTATGGGCTACACGAACGAGAGAGCGCTGCTTATGACGACTCCCAGTGGAGGGGTAGAGATCGTTGGGCTTATGCTGGGCGGATTTATTGTGCAGTATACCCAGAAGCGAATGATCGTGGCGATCGGGGCTTGCGTACTTTACATCCTCTCAATGTGCCTTTTGGCGTTCGGCAACTCACCACACTTGCAGCAGTCAGGCCTCTATCTATACTCCGCCACTCCCATTATCTTTGTGTGTCTTTTGTCGTGCATCAGCTCTAACGCGGCCGGCCATACCAAGAAGGTCACAGTCAACGCCATCTTCCTCATCTTCTACTGTGTTGGCAACCTCGTTGGTCCTCAGACGTTCATTGCGGCTCAGGCTCCACATTATAATGGTGCGAAGATTGCCATGGTCGTGTGTTCTGCTGTGACTACTATCTTTACCTGCCTTCTTTACTATGTCAACTGGAGGGCTAATAAGATCCGTGACGAGCGAGGTGAGACGCTGGACGTAGACAATTCTGAGTTTGCCGACTTGACAGACTTTGAGAACCCTGAGTTCAGATACGCTACTTAATGCTTGATTGGCAAGTTTTCTTATGATATGGTTTATGAAAATATATGGTTTTTGTTATTTTATTACATCCATGGCTTCTACAAGGTACAATTGCAATTGGTTTACCTGACTTTAATCATGATTATTGTTTACTTGTCAGAATTGTAGATTTTTTCTTTTTTTTTTTTTTTTTTTTTGATCATGGATGGATGGATGGATGGCTGGATGGCTGGATGGCTGGTGGTAGGCGACATTTGACCACCCGACGTCTGTCGGCACCATTCCCGATGAATGGCCGACTTTCTCACCTCAACGGCGGGGTCGATCTGCTAGCATATCCCCCACGATTGAAGGACGCCTCACCCCCCTTTTGCTGGTAATCTATTAGAGTATCTACGTAGGAGAACTATTGTTTCATCCTCGACCGAATCTCCACAATGCGAATACCGAACAACATAATTGCGCAGTCAATTGATATGGAAGTGAAACTTTGTCGGATCGATCCGCTAGCAAAGCATTGACAATTCTCACAGTTGAAGAATATCCTAGCAGAAACGGTTTGCTGAGTCCTCAAAGGGGTATCCAACCCACGGCATAATGAATGCGCTACAGCTGCGGAACCTAATTGATACGAAAGCACAGTTTCATCGAGTCGATATTGTAACAAAACATTCTCAATCCTCACGGTTGAAGAATATCCGAGCTGATTCCCCGATTGTCGAGGGGTATCCAGCTGACCACGTGAGATGCAATCAACGCGGAACAAAAAATGCCGGAACCAAGTGATAGGAATACTTACATTTGAATCATTTTAATTGAATTTTCTGGTCTCGTCATAACCAAAGACGCTACGTAATCCCGGTAGACCGAAGATAATACCGATATATTGTTATCATTACAGTATTCAAGCACAATCAATAGCGGTATGTATATCGGCAGTTACATCTTTCACCTCGGGGCAATCACGGAATCCATCAAGCTCGTTAGTTATCTACTAATCATTAGATTCTTATTTAAGTTCTGAGAGATTTGTAATTCGGCATCTTATCTATGATGTTAACCAGTAGAATGGGCACAGCTGAATGTATCTACGGCAAATATCCAATTGAGTACACAAACTTGAGGGGCTCAGCCCCCCAATACCTCCCCGTAACGACGCTCCGCGTCGACATCATCCTCTACGCAATTCATTACACCTACATATAAGTACATATAGCGAAAATAGATCATCGACTGATCCACGCAAGTGATGGAACAGTGTGATGATGATGTCCCAACCTCCCCCGGGGCCCGGGTGGAAAATTTCAGACTCCTCCGGTGACACTTGGATTAAACGAAATGCTTCCGAGCAGAGTGCTACTGCGGCACAAGAGCATATCTTCGGGGGCCCTCCTGCCGTTCAGGCAGGGGTTTATCCACAATAACTCCGCTATGAACCAGCGGTTCACAGCAAACCTGTTTTTCCTGGTCCGGAAGCAGTCGTCCCAAACGACTGCTGTCGAATCAAAGCGGCCTGATTGGGCCGCACCCAAAAAAGTGCTGAGCTGCCAGTCGGCCACCGAGTCCGCCGCGATGCACCCAACGGCGGCACTGCGCAAGAAGCAGCCGTTCTACGCGCCATATTTGGCGCTGACCAAGCCGCGACTCACCGCGCTGGTGGTTTTGTCGGCGATGTGCCCGTATGCGCTGACCCCCAACGACGCTACCCTGTCCCAGCTGCTGTTCCTGACTCTGGGCACGGCACTGTGCTCTGGGTCGGCCAACGCTATTAACATGGCGCGCGAATGGCGATGGGACGCCATGATGACACGAACGCGCACGCGGCCGGTTGTTCGCGGGCTTGTGTCGTCGCGCAATGCATTCATTTTCGCCGGTGCGGCGGGTGCGGCGGGTGCGGCTGCACTCTACTTTGGGGTCAACCCGACAGTTGCCGCACTTGGCGCGCTCAACATTGCCCTTTACGGCGGGCTATACACAACTCTCAAGCGGCGCAGCATATCGAACACGTGGGTCGGGGCCGTGGTGGGCGCGATTCCACCGCTTATGGGCTGGGCTGCCTCGTCCTCTCTGGCGGAACCGGGAGCATGGCTGCTGGCGGGACTGCTCTATGCGTGGCAGTTCCCTCACTTTATGGCGCTGAGCCACAATATCCGTGACGAGTACCGGCGTGCCGGATACGTCATGGCGGCGTGGACGAACCCGGCGCTCAATGCGCGGGTGGCTCTGAGATACTCGGTGCTTATGTTCCCACTGTGTATCGGGCTCAGCTACTTCGGCGTTACTGACAATTACTACATACTCACGTCGTCGATTTTGAACGGGTGGCTGACAATTTGCGCTTATAGGTTCTGGAAGGAGCAGCGCTATGTCATTGGGCCCGTGAGCACTTCAGGTGCTGGATCGGTGTGGGCCAAGCAGCTGTTCTGGGGGTCGGTGTTGCATCTCCCGGGGGTGCTTATTCTGGCCATTTTGCATAAGAAGGGCCAGTGGGACTGGCTTTTCGGTAGCGACGAGGAGGAGTTTTAACCATTTTTGTACATATCTCACTCTTACTGTACATACTCACGATTGTAATATACTGCCTATCCACGACCTCAAGTAATAAACTGAACCCACTTAATTATATATTGACCGTCTTTTGTAAAGTTACCCTTAATACCAAAGCGTTCATTCTTACTAGCCTACCTCCGCGAAGGCGGAGCCCGGGCCCTCGAATACACCCTACTTCTAGTAGCAATGGGGGGACCAGTCCCCCCAACCTCCCTGAGGCTCCACTTCGTGGAGAGATTTGGCCATTGAGTAGAATCCTCGACGAAGTGGAGCCACGGGAGCTCGAATACACCCTACTTCTAGTAACAATGGGGGGACCAATCCCCCCAACCCCCCCCTGAGGCTCCACTTCGTGGAGATATTTGGCCATTGAGTAGAATCCTCGACGAAGTGGAGCCACGGGAGCTCGAATACACCCTACTTCTAGTAACAATGGGGGGACCAATCCCCCCAACCCCCCCCCTGAGGCTCCACTTCGTGGAGATATTGGGCCATCGAGTAAAATCCTCCGCGAAGCGGAGCTACGGGAGCTCGAGGGCTGGCCCTCGAAAACACTCCACTACTAGTACTAATGGGGGCCAGCCCCCTTCGTGGAGATATTGGGCCATTGAGTGGAATCCTCCACGAAGTGGAGCCACGAGAGCTCGAGGGCTGGCCTTGGAAAGCATTCTGCTCGCTATTAAGGTCGTAGTATCCGGGAGAGCTGCACTCCGGCACTCGGATACTGTGCGGCTTAGATCCGCCGCACGCCGCACGGATCTGCAAAGGCGCGCCCAACGGGGGTCGGTTACCCTCGCGACAAACGGACGCCGGGCCGTTTTCACCAAGAAAGGAGGGAGCAGACGGGATGTTTGTAGCTCTGGACACGCGAGAAAAGGGCTCTTTGTGGGGTAAGCCGAGCTCTGGACATGTCCTGCGGCCGCCCAAGCGGTCCGCTTACCAGGGAAGGTCTGGGGATGCTGCTGGCGGCGGAGCCAATGAGAACGTCGCGGCAGCGCACCGTAGAGACCCTCTGGGCGGGGCGGGGCAGGAACCACGGGGCAATGTCGGTCTTGTGTTTGGCGCGCCTCTGGCGGTGACCGACTTGAATGATGTTGAGTACATTGAGCAGCTTCACGAGGCACGGCTGGAAGCAATCCGCACTTTCGGGTACACGTACCTGAGGCCGCCCGGGGTCGACAAGACGATGCAAGCGATGCTGGAGGAGCAGGATATGTGCGAGGAGGCAATGGACCAGGACCAGGACCAAGATTTCGTTGACGACAGCGCGCTGGCTGCGAACGCATCGGTGCAGACCGACACATTTGCTGGGCGCCGCACGACGCCGCACGAGCCGCTTGGGTCTGAGCCGCAGTTTCTCTACGACCCGTCCTCCGACAATATTGCCCTGGAGATCCAAACAGACGATGAAGAAGAAGAAGAGGAAGAAGAAGAAGAAGAAAGAGAAAGAGAAAGAGAGGTGGACCTGGACGCAGAAGTGCCAGAGGCTAGTGACAATGACTATGATGACGATTACGACGAAGCAGAATACCAGGAAGGGTTCATGGTAGACGAAGACTGCTCCGAGAGCGAGGAAAATCAGGAGAATGAGCAGAATGATGAGTGGGCTGTGGGATCCAGGAGCAGTGTCGCGCAGGAGACTATGACTGCCGAAAATGACGACGAAGATGACGACGAACCTTTAGACTATACAGTGGACGAGTCGAACGGTGTACAAGCGGTGAAAAACATAATGTTTGGCAAGCCTGCGGGGCCCCCTAGCGGCACGGTTCTTGATGGACTGGGTGAAGAATATGGATTTAAGGGGTCTTCGGCCCAGGCTAGCGAGGCAGAGGACGGAGATGCGCCAGGTGAGATGCAACTTACCTATGGCTCCACGGGCGTTTCTTCCTCGCCGCCCGATTCTGACGATGGCGAGGCCGATATGAGCTTTTAACTGTACCCTATTTATTACGTCCTATATATTTGCTTTCATGAATCGCCGTTGGCCTATATTCGAGGGCCAGCCCTCGAGCTCCCGTAGTTGGGGGCTCTGCCCCCAAACCCCCGTCACAACCAACTCAACTTAACCAGAGCCCCAGGGTGAGGGGGGACTGGTCCCCTCATTTACAAAGAAATCGATTGAGCAATCCATTGATATATCTATCAGAGTTATTTACCGGTACTTATATGTTTGAATAAACTATCCGTGCCTGTACTACCGTATTGTACATGTATATGAAATAGTTAAATATGACCGAGGCTACATGGTATCAGATAATAATCTCTATAGATGTAACCCGAAATACTCCCATAGTTAATTGATTTTGGACATAAGTTATCAAATGTTAGACCATTTACCGGTAGTTAGAAGGCGATGAATGTCATGAGGCCAATCTGAACTTCTGCGCATTTGGCCAGTCTCTCCGTGATTCTTCAACAATTGCCTGTATTATTATGGATATTTTGCCAATACCAGCTACACGTATTCAATTGAACTATTTTCACAATTGCCTATTTCTATAGCACTTCTAAAGCACAGAGTTTCCATTTCCATCAATCTCGACATACTTACCAATAAAATCAAAGTTGACCTCCACGAAGCGGAGCTCCAGGAGGCTTTGAAGGGGACTGGTCCCCCATTGCTACTAACAGTAGAGTGCTTTCGAAAGTTAGCCCTCGAGCTCCGGTGGCTCCGCTTCGCGGAGGAACTCAACCGGCTTCTTTGCAAGAATTCTCCGCGTAGCGGAGCCCCAGGGGGGGGGGGGGGTCTGGGGGGACTGGTCCCCGCAATTGCTATTACACACTACATCTATGTAAATTACGGATATAATACACATATGTAAACCACGGCTATTAAACTACGTGTATAATCGCAACTGGTTCGTGGTGGAAGAAGGCCGAAAAGAAAAAAGAGCCGGGTGCGGCGCGCGGCATCACAGCCGGGGAAAGCCAAGGCGCGATGAGCATGTCGCCCACCAAGTATAAAGCAGCACGGCACTATTTGCTGAATTTTCTGTATTTCTTCATTTTTACCCGTAATATTATATCAATCAGGCGAGCATGTCAGATCGAATCGTTCTCCCTAGCGCGTTGAAGCCGCTCCACTACGATTTGAGGTTGTTCGACCTCGACCTCGACGCCCTCACGTACAAGGGTACCGTGGTAATCGACCTCTTGGTCAAGGAGGCCACGGATAAGCTGGTCCTCAACTACCGAACCGGCCTTTGGGTTTCTTCGGGAACAGTTGGCGAAGCTAAAGTGACCGCAATTGAGTACTCTGAGGAGCGAGAGGAAGTAACACTGACCTTGGACCGAGCTCTTGCCGTCGGAAAGCAGATTAAGGCAGCCATTGAGTTCGAGGCGAAAGTCCAGACCAACATGAGCGGGTTCTACCGGTCGAAGTATGTTGAGGGAGATTCCGAGAAGATCATGTTGTCGACTCAATTCGAGTCTACCGATGCTCGGCGGGCGTTCCCGTGCATGGACGAGCCCAATCTGAAGGCGTCGTTTGAGTTCGAAATGACGGTTCCTGAAGACTGGACTGCGCTCAGCAACATGCCGGTAGCTAGTGAGAACATTGCCGATGGCCAAAAGACAGTCAAGTTCGACCGTTCGCCGGTTATGTCGACCTACCTGTTTGCGTGGGCATGCGGTGAGTTTGAGTACATTGAGGCGTTCACCGAGAAGAAGTACAAGGGAAAGCATCTACCAGTGAGAGTCTACACCACCAAGGGCCTCAAGAAGCAGGGCGAGCTTGCTCTGCAGAGCGCTTGTAAGATCCTCGACTACTTCTCGAAGGTATTTGACATTGACTATGTTCTGCCCAAATGCGACCTGCTAGCTGTCCATGAGTTCACCCACGGCGCTATGGAGAATTGGGGGCTGATCACGTACCGTACTACGGCAGTTCTGTTCGACCCGGAGACGAGCGAGGACGCAAACAAGATCAGGGTGGTCTACGTAGTGGCGCACGAGCTGGCGCACCAGTGGTTTGGCGACCTGGTCACCATGGACTGGTGGGAGGAGCTATGGCTTAACGAAGGCTTCGCCACCTGGGTCGGCTGGCTCGCTGTTGATTATTTGTACCCTGAATGGGACGTGTTCTCGCGGTTTGTCAACGAGGCTTTGCAGCAGGCCTTGGCACTGGATGGTCTGCGAGGGTCCCACCCCATCGAGGTTCCCGTCAAGTCTGGCGCCGAGATTGACCAGATCTTTGACCATATCTCGTACCTCAAAGGTGCTTCTTGTATCCGCATGATCTCGACGCACATGGGTGTCGACCGGTTCCTGAAGGGGGTTTCCAACTACCTCAAGAAGCATGCGTTTGGCAACGCGCGGACTGTCGATCTGTGGGCTGCCCTGGCCGAAGTCGCTGGCGAACCAATTGGCGAACTCATGCACAACTGGACTCGCAAGATTGGGTTCCCTGTTTTGACTATTGAAGAAAAGGATGACGACATTGCAATCCGGCAGGACCGGTTCCTGTCGTCGGGCGGAGTCACCGCGGAGGAAAACCAGACTGTATGGTGGGTTCCTCTCGAGCTGACGACCGACGGTAAGGAGGTGACCCACTACTCACTGCGGGATAAGGAGACCACTCTTTCCCGCTACGGCTCCAAGGAATTCTTCAAGCTCAACCGTGACCAGGTGGGCGTTTATCGCGTAAACTACTCCGTGGACCGGCTGGCCAAGATTGGTAACCACATTAATAAGCTAACTGTCAAGGACAAGATTGGCTTAGTCGGTGATGCTGCTGCAACGGCCCAGGCCGGAATTGCGTCCACCGACGGTCTCCTGACCCTTGTCAAGAAGCTGGGCGAATCTGGCGAAGACAGCTACTTTGTGTGGACTGAGCTGGTCGCCCGCCTGAGGGCTCTGCGGGCCGCCTGGAGCGAGTACCCTGTGGAAGAGGTTAGGAAGGGCCTGGACCAGTTTGCCGTCAAGCTTGTTGCTCCGCTGGTGTCCCAATTCTCCTGGGACACCAAGGGCGATGAGGACTTCATCTGGATCCAATTCCGGGCTCTCGTGTTTTCTTTCGCTGTAGACCTGGGCATTGAATCCGTCGTCACGGAGGCCAAGGCGCGGTTCACCAAATTCCTGGCCGGCGACGCCAAGGCGCTTCACCCTTCGCTCAAGCGGTACGCTTTGGTCGCTGCTATTCAGTATTCCACCGGTGCTGAGCTGACGGCCGCCTACGATTACGTTAAGAAGGAGCTTGCCGACTCCAAGACCGTAGACGGCCGAGAGCAGGCGGCGGTGGCCGCGGGCCGAGTCCAGGACCCGAAGCTCATTGAGGAGTCTCTGTCCATCTTCATCAACGGCGGTGTCGTCCCGCAGGACGCTCACAGTCTCATCTCCGTGCTCGCCTCCAACACGGCCTCGCGCCAGAAGACGTGGAGCTTCTTCAAGGCCAACTGGGACAAGATCAACGAGCGCTACGGCACCAATCTCATCATTTTCGAGCGAATCGTGCGTCTCGTGCTCACCAGCCTCAGCACCAAGAAGGACCATGACGATGTTAAGGCCTTCTTCGAGGGCAAAGACCTTACTGGTTACGACCGAGGCGTCGCCCAGGCCCTTGATGTTATCAAGGTCAGATACCAGTGGGTCGAAAAGGACTCTGCCGTCGTCTCACAGTGGCTCGCTACCAACTAGCCTCACTTTAATAGCTATAATCTAATGACAATCAATTCACATTCCGCTGCTTGTCAATTGACTTAGGGGGGCCAGCCCCCCAATCCCCCATTAGCTCCGTTTCGCGGAGGTTTGTGCAGAATTGAAATAGAACTCCTTTGGGGGGTGTTCTTTCAATTAACTTGGGGGTCAGCCCCCAAACCCCCGTAGCTCCGCTTCGCGGAGGTTTCTACAGAATTGAACAACTCTCCAGGGAGGAGTTTCATTCAATTGAATTGGGGGCCAGCCCCAACCCCTTTTTTAGCTCCGCTTCGCGGAGGAATTGACTGTTTGTGGCAGTCACTCGTTTGCTACTGGTGGCGGTGATTTGTTACGCGTGTCGGTAACAACTTGGGAGATGTAACGAGCTGTAACAAAACGTCCTTAGTTTATCACAACGGTCTTGATCTCTCAGGTAGCGTTTATCTCTGCGAAGTGGAGCCTCAAAGGGGGGGAGGGCTGGAGGGAATAGTCCCCCCATGTGCTGTAGAAAATAATGCCATTCAAGTGTTATTCGTCTACTCTATAGTAGATCATAGAACTGACCCAGGAGGGACAAGCCCCCCAATCCCCCCTATTGAGGTATCTCAGGAGGATAAATGGATTCATGGAGGGCCGCTTCGCGGAGAAGTCTATACTTTAGCTCTATTTAATCGGGGCACCTCGTCGACACGTCCCCGCTGAATGCTGAATGCTGGAGTGACCCAGACGCCACAGGAACAAGTAGAGCCCTGCCAGTGGTAGGCTCCCAGTTTCGCTTCGCACTTGGGGCAGCTGAGCTTGCCTTCTAGCAGGCCCTTTTCCAGCTCGCCCTTCATCCAGATGACCGGCTCAATATAGTACGAGGTGCATGCCGCATTAACGGAAGCGTTGGCAGCAAGCCCGTTTCGAGTAGAGTTAGTAGTTCCAGCGCCCGCTTTGGGCTCGTGCACGAGGAATTGAGTCGACGTTGCCAGCGTCTGGCGGCATTTCTTGCACCGCAGGTCCGAGGCAAGCCGCTCGGATAGCAGTAGCGCCTGGGGCACGGCGAAAGGCTCGCCTTCGAGCTTCCGCAGCATGATGTTAGTAGGGGTTGACGGAATTGCGTCTTCGAGAGCCAACTCTTCGCCGTTAGCAATTACACGGAAATCGGTCCACTTGGGTGCGTGCTTGCCCATGCGCCGCAGCAGCTCTGGGATCACTTCGAACGAGGGCCGCCCCAAAAGGCTTGCCGACATTGCAGCACCCTCCCCGCCAGCGCGGAAGAACTGAGCGTTCGGGGCGACATTGAGCTGTGCCTCCTCGGACTGCTTCTTGAGCATCCATTGGCGGTAAACTCGGCTGCGCAGCGGATCAACGACAAACCCAGACTCGTAGTACACCTGCAGCTGCTCGACGAAGCCAAAGTTCGGGTTAGCAATCGCCCGTTTCGACCGGACAAACTCGAGCGCCGTCTCAGCGTCCCAGAAGTTCTTGCGCATGAGATAAGCACATACTACAGTCGCTGACCGTGATACGCCAGCGACGCAGTGCACCAGTATGTGCTCGCCTTTGCTGAGCGCCTCGTCAATGTACTGGTAGGTCTCGTGGAAGAACTGGACGATGTTCTCGTCCTCTACGTCGTCCACGTCGAACCGTCGGTGCGTGAACCCCCGGACCTGGTCTGAGAGGTCCTTGGGTACCCCGAAGAACGGATGCTGTGCTTGGTCCACGCTCAGATCGGGGCTCAGCACTGATAGGACGTGAGTGATGCCCTTCTCCCGCATGGTCTTCTGGCCGCTCAGAGCCATTAGCGACCCCAGCCAAATCTGATCTGTTATCTGATGCATCGCCATCTTTGCAAAGAATGGTTCTCAAACTCTCTCTCTCTCTCCACTTCTATGCACCCGCCAGAGCTTATATACGATGCGACGCTCTCCTCAGCCTTCTCACTTCTAAGCCGAGCCAGGGCGGGCCTCGGCAGGAAAATTTCACTTACCCGGCTGCTGCACGGCTGTGCACCGACCCTCGCGCAGCTGTCGACGGAGGTGCGGCTCGGTGCGGCGTTTCAGTCCTCCTAGTGTGGTCCAGTCAAAACTACGAGGAATCTGCATTTGGGGGGCTCGGCCCCCCAAACCCTCCCGTAGCTCCGTTGCTTCGCACGGAGGGGATTGGGCTGATAAGCGGAATAAGCCCTTTATCAGCAGCAAAAGGGCTACTCCGAAGTCAGGGCCCCATCGGCAAAACTTTACATACCTGGCTTCTGTACGGCTGTGCACTTCTGCGGCTTCGCGCGGCTGTCGACGGGGATGCGGCTCGGTGCGGCTCTCCACTCCATCGATCATCAACCATGATTATCAAAAGTGGTAAAAAACGATGAGAATTCCTGTATAGTTGGGGGGCTAGCCCCAAGCTCTGTTGCTCCGCACGACGGAATGGCTGATAAGGGGAATGGCCCTTTATCAGCAACCAAAAAGCTAAGCAACGGCCGGAATGAGGTTGACTCGGTCTCTTCGCACGGCTGTAACCGGCCACACCCGGACCTACCAGTATGACACCCTATAAACACGCCTGAACCAGCCTGTACAAGGGTCCAGGTTCGGTACGTGGCTATATCCGCTCGGTCTCCACCTTCGTACCACTTGGTCACGGATAGACTTCCCACGGTGGAAGCCGATGGTGGTATGTGGGGTGTTTGAGCTTACCCGGTGATGAGATGCGTCTCGAAGCTTCCTGTGGGGAACGACTGCATGGCTAACACGGTTCCTCGACCCGAGACTGAAAAAAAAAACCGCCTACAAGAGACCGGGTATAAGAAACCACGGCGTTGCCATTTTTTCATTTTTTCTCAATTCTTATCCAACAGTTCGATATTCAACTATGCCTGCTGTTGCCTCCTCTCCAAAGAGCGACGTTTATGCGCTGCCATACATCCAGACTCCGCTGGTGCCCTCTTTGTACCTCTCCGAGATCGCCGGGTGCAAGGTGCTGCTCAAGCTCGAGGACTGCCAGCCCTCGGGGTCCTTCAAGTCGCGGGGCCTGGGCAACCTCGTCCACCACACGGTGTCGAACGCCCCCGCCGGGAAGCGGTTCCACTTCTTCTCCCCGTCTGGCGGTAACGCCGGGTGCGCCACAGCGTATGCGGCTCGTCTCTACGGCCAGAGCTGCACGGTGTGCGTACCCACGACGACGAACCCGGCCATGATTGCCCGGATCCGCAAGACCGGGGCCACCGTCATCCCGCACGGCAATTACATCGCTGATTGCGTAAAGCACATTCAGGAGGTGCTCATCCCGGCGTGCGAGGAGGAGGCCGTTTACTGCCACCCATACGATAACCCTGTCGTGTGGCAGGGTAACTCGACGTTGGCCGACGAGCTTGTCGACCAGTTTGGTGACGCCAAGCCGGATGCCGTCGTATGCTCCGTCGGTGGTGGTGGCCTCTACAATGGCATTGTCCAGGGCTTCAAGCGTGCTGGGTGGAATGATGTAGATGTTGTTGCTGTCGAGACCGAGGGCTCCTCGTCTCTGGCGCAGTCGATCAAGGCCGGCGGCAAGCAGATCTTCCTCACCAACCCTAACACCATTGCAACCTCCCTCTCGACTCCATCTATCACCAAGGAGACCATTGAGTACGCCATGAAGACGCACCCAACTCACTCCGTGGTTGTTCCAGATTCGGAGGCCGCCGAGGCGTGTGTGCGGTTCGCCAACGACCACAAGCTGCTCATTGAGGCCGCCTGCGGCACCGCTCTCGCCCCGCTCTACAAGGGCCGACTGCGGGAGATCCTACCCAAGCTCGACGAGAACTCAACCGTCGTTGTCGTCGTATGCGGCGGCACTTCCGTCTCGTGGGATATCCTCAAGGGCTACGCCGACAAGTGGAACATCCCCTTGAACTAAGGCCCTCTTCTTTTTATTTATTTCACTAGATTGCATTTTAATTGTCTCCTGTAGCATTTTTTAATTGTTGAGATTCAATTGTCTTCGAGGGCCAGCCCTCGAGCTCCCGTATACTTACGTCCTGGTATTAGCGTAACAAACTTTTCGTTTCAAAACTCCCAACCTGTTACAAAATTCCCGTAACGACGAGTTACAGCCCAAGTCTCCGCGAAGCGGAGCTAGGGAGGTTTGGGGGCTGGCCCCCAAAGAAATAATGGGCAGTCATAATTTTGGACTCCATTGTGGTAGTAGCGCAAACGGGTCGTAACTTCAATGAATATATTCATTGTATACAATACCAAGATTCCGGGGAGGGACGTGCGGCTTGGGTGGATTAACTTAGTTAACTTGCCGAAGTAGGAAACCAATTTTTCACCGGCGGTGTAGATCATCTGTCTTGAAATATTTTTTTATCCCCCTGTTATCGATAGAGGATAGACGATAGATGACTGCGGACGAGAACGTAGTGCTTTCGCGAGAGCAGCGGGGCGACAGGCCGTTTGATTTTGGCCAGAGAATCCTGACAAACGACGATGACGTTTGGAATCATAATGCATGGGACCACGCTGAGTGGGGAGAGGAGCAGCTGGTAGAGGCGGTCGAGAAGATCGAGAAGCAGAAAGAGGCTCCAGTCCGCGAGTTCGACAAGCAGTTTTATATGAACAACCCTGCAAAGTACTGGGACCAGTTCTACCGGAACAACCGCGAGAACTTCTTCAAGGACCGAAAGTGGTTGAAGATCGAGTTCCCCCAGCTGTACGAAGCCACGCGAGCTGGCGCAGGACCAAAGACCATCCTGGAGGTCGGCTGCGGAGCCGGAAACACCATGTTCCCGGTATTGTCTACTAACGAAAACGAAGAGCTCAAAGTCGTCGGGGTTGATTTCTCGCACCAGGCCGTGGAGATTGTGCGGACCGCGGAGCAGTTTGACCCTAAGAATGCCGATGCTGAAGTGTGGGATCTAGCTCAGCCGGAGGGCAAGATTCCAGAGTGCATCGAGGAGAACTCGGTGGACATTATCGTCATGATCTTCGTGTTCAGTGCGTTGGCTCCGAGCCAGTGGGAGCAGGCCATGGAGAACCTCGACAAGATCCTCAAGCCTGGCGGTATCATTCTGTTCCGAGACTATGGGCGGTACGACTTGACCCAGCTGAGGTTCAAGAAGGGCCGTCTCTTGGATGAGAATTTTTATATCCGTGGAGATGGCACGCGTGTCTACTTCTTCACCGAGGAAGAGTTGCATGAGATCTTCGGCAAGAAGTTCGAGGTCATTAAAGTTGGTACTGATAGGCGATTGATGGTTAACCGACAGCGGCGCATTAAGATGTACCGAATCTGGATGCAGGCCCAGTTCCAGAAGCCTTTGTAATTGCTAACCATACTATCTAATATATGCATTACTTGTAGTATTCGTGCAGGTTAACAGTTTTATTCACCCAAGAGACGGGGGGTCTGGGGGGCTGGCCCCCCAGCTACGGGAGCTCGAGGGCTGGCCTTCGAATACGCTTCCTCGTAGTAATTGGCGGGTCACTATTAGGAGGACATATATGCATTTGGCTAGCGATTCTATGTATTGGTTAGAAATCACTCGTAGCCCTTTGATCGCAGCTGAGCTTCGGTCCAGGACCACGTCTGGTCAATGAGCTTTGGACTGCAAGCTCGTCTGCTGGGCGTTGCTTCCTTGCCAAAGGTAATATAATACTTGCCACTGTCTTCACTTGTGATATCCGGCGATAATGCCACTTTCAGAATAGCAAAAGAGCCCTCTTCCGGAGTCACACCAAAGATCATATGGAAAATATAGAAGAAGACCCTGAAAACAGTACCCATAATCGGAAGAGTGACCCAGTATGAAAGCAAGTTTGTCAGCAGAGCAAAGCCGGGGTGGACTGCAATTGACGTGACGTCCGGATAAAAATCGCTGAACTTGGCAACCGTGTGAATATTTGCCGCCTTGGAGTTGCCATACCTGAACCACGTCCACAGAATATTGGGAAAATAGTCAAACTTGCCGGACAGGTCGACGCCGGGACTGGCCAAGTAATGACCAACTGAAGACACAAAAACAACCCGGGCATGCTCAGACTCACTAATACGAGGCATCAAGCTCTTAGTAAACAAGAAGGGGCTGACATGGTTCGTCTGTATTTGTATGTCGTACCCATCGCAGGTCGTTTCTGCCGGAAGAGCCATAACTCCGGCGTTGTTGATAAGCAGATCAAGGCGTCCTTCGCTCTCAAGGAAGCGCTTTGCAGCTACATGCGCTCCCTCAAGACTGCCGAGATCCAAATGGAACACTTTGAGGACGCCAAACTGGGTATCCTCAGGTAGGCTCTTCCGTCTCTTCTCGGCTTCGATCCTGATCTCGTCTGCCGCATTCTCAGCTCGGGACAGGTCCCGACAGGCCATGTACACGGTGCATCCATGCATGTACAAATGGAGTGCTGTGAAGTACCCCAGGCCGCTATTAGCGCCTGTGACCAGAGCTGTCAGCCCCGTCGTGAAAGGCAACTGGTCGGGGTGGAACATGGAGTTGTCGACGGTCATCGGAGCCGCATCCGATCACCTTTAATCGACACTTCCACGGGCAATGCAACTAGTTTAGAAGCCCGAAAAGTCCTTGGGGGTTCCATTTTGTTATCATAATTCAAACCATAGAAGCATCATAGACGTTAACATGTATGTCGCAAAGGTAATCGTAGTCGTATTTCATAACTCAATGGTACGCGTAGTCGTATCATACATTATATATATACAATAGTTAGTCCTCGCCTTCAAGAACGGTAAGGAATCCACCAACCAGATGCAAGCTGCCGGTAACAAACACATCCGAGGTGCCCTCCAAAGACCTAACGTAGTTCACAGAATCCTCAATGTTTCCAAACACACGGCTCTCGGCCCGCCCATCGAGCTTCTGCCACAGGGCAGCCAGCTCCTTCTGGACCTTAAGCGAGTCCACCTCCTCCTTGGAGTTGTTGAACGAGGCCAAATCAGCGGAGTACTTGCCAGAGGACCAGGTGACATTGGTAGTGAACACTACGTGGTCGAATTCGATATTGTTATCAACGATAATGGCACGAAGAGACTCAATGAGCACGTTGATGTCCCGCGTCTGCTGGTTGAAGAAGAGAACACGGTTGTGCGCCTTGCGCTCGTGGGCCTTCTCACAAAACCACTGGGCAGCCACCTCAATACTCTCCCGCGTGTGTGCACCGTCCAAATGCCAATGGATGTTACCGTCCTCAATGGTCTGGCATCTTCCCGGCCAGGTAGCCTGTTCAAGGCCCTTGACAAACTCTAGAGGAAGCCTATCTTCGGCAACCTCCACGCCAAAGTGTCGCAGATGCTCAATGCACATTCGCGCTGCTAGCGACGCATTGATGCCCTGGAAAGTGGCCGGTAGCCCAAGCTTGATATCAATGATCTGCGGGTAAACATCTACGACTTGAAGCTCGGTGCCCTTCTCCTTAGCCCGCTCTCGCAGCACTTCCATAGCGGCCTCTGGCTGCCTCACAGTCAACGCAGGCGCTCCAGGCTTGTAAATGCCGCCCTTGTTCCACGCAATGGACTCAATTGTGTTTCCGAGCACATTAACGTGGTCAATTCCAAGCGATGTCACGCCGGCTACAGTTGGCTTCACAATAATATTCGTCGAGTCGTACTCGCCGCCAATGCCGACCTCGTAGATAGCTGTGTCCACTCCTTCGGAGAGAAAGACATGGAACGAGAGCAGAGTGAGGTATCGGAAGTACCCAGGCTTGACACCCTCGGTGTGCTCCGGAAAGAGGTTCAGATCAGACTTGGTCGACTCCAGACGGTCCCAAAGCTCAAAGAAGTACTTGGTGAACTTCTCCTCCGAAATAGGCTGTCCGTTGATACGAATTCGCTCTCTCACCGACTTGAGGTGCGGCGACGTATAGAGACCGATCTTGTGGATGGGGCCCTGCGGCACCTGGTACTGGGTCAGAATGCTCTGGATGAACGCGCAGGTCGATCCTTTGCCCTTGGTGCCCGTGACGTGAAGCGGGTTGAGCTTATTGAACTCCCTGGGGTCATACCCAGCCCGCCTTGCCCACTCGAGCATTTGTGGAATCGCCTGGTCGTTAGCCTTGACCCCCGCCGCGCGAATGGCCTGGATCACGGCGAAGTTGGTCTGGAGGCTGTTGAGCGCCTCGATGGCGTCCTTGTAGGTCCTTGGCTTCACTGTCGACATTTGTCGCCTGAAAATCCCTAGCATGACAAGGATAGCGCCGTAAGGGGTCCTCTCCTGCACAAGCCTCGTCCGCGGCGATCGATGATTGGGCTTTCGCACCGCTTAGCGTTGTGTCATACCTCCGCTACCGGGATAGCGCCGCACCTGGTAATAAAACTAATCCAACAAACGAACCAATATATAGTTTGATTGAGTTACAGGTAGATGGTGAATCGTTAAAAATATATATATATATATATATATATATATATAATCTGATGAAAACTATAGTCAATGCTCTGGAGATGGCTTATTAAGTACGAATACACTGATGGTAGTACCGTACACAATTATGACGTTGGATTTTATAATATGTGCTGTACCGGTACAACATGGCAATTTCTTGGTGAAGAGCTAAAACGCACCACTCAGAGTTTGGCACTCGGGACAACAACTAGTAGTAGTGAAATCAATTGATATAACCAGATAATTTCAGCAATGGATTAGAGCTATTAAGCCATTAGATGTGCACAGCGGTTTCACTAACCGACACCTAGAAAAGGTTACTGAAATGGCTTGTAACTGTGAAAACCGGGAAACATGGAGTCGCAGTTTATTTGTTTCTCAAAAACCTTAATTAGTTTATTCAATCGCTGACATTTTAGGTCAAATCCAAGAGCCTGAGATACGTGGCAATGTAGATGACCAAGAGACTACCTGGTATTGTTATATTTACATTTCTGAGCTTTGAGGTCGAATCGTGACGATTTATACTAGCCCTTACTCGAGACACGGTTGCTTGGAGTAAGCACTTCCATGACTACATTGCTAGCTGCGATAGCGCAGTTGTGTACTTGTGTTCTACCGGTACTGGGTCCCTGAATGCACGGCTGAAGCATTGTATATTCGCAAATGAGCACTTTCTTTAACTCCTATTTGTTCTTTGGTACATTTAATTGCGGGGTACTACCAACTATGCTCTAATGCGTCAATTGATGTATATAGCTAATTGTAATAGAAATAAGTATGGTATTCTTCGGGGAGAGCATTACCGGCGTTAGTAAATATATATATCCAGTCGACCATAGCAGGCGACATACCAGTGTTTCATGCATACGCATCAACGCACTGGCAGGGCTGCATTTGCATATAGTATCGATCGTATTGCCGTACGTGTGAAGCCATCTTCAGGATCATCGCATGGGCCCGAACAGCCGATGCAAACAAATCCCCTTAATTTGCACTGTGCGCAGCATTGTGTACATTTCCATTTGCTCCGGGTCGAAAACTCAATTACAATTTGCTGTCATAGTACGGCGCTTGCTGTAATCGCCCCCGCTATTACGTATCTGAAGGAATATCGCGAAGAGTGGACGCATAAACTTGCGGCCGATAGTCTTCGTACAAGTATGAACAGCCATGTGACTAAGACGAGTCGTAGGCAGAAAAGATTAGCGGTATTTCTAAATTTTGAAATATTTTCATTTGCAATGAATAGAAGGTCATGTTAAGATATTGGTTATGAATGGCGGATTCTCAGTTCGATCCTTCAACTGAGACATCTTCTATCATTTCTATTACGATTCGCACTAATATCAAATGAAGAAAAAGTAGCCAATGGCAACGAGCCTTGTACCATGAAAGAGCCAGCCCCACGATATCCATTGCAAGTAAAAAGGCTAGCGGCTCAAGATCACCTTGAGTAGAGGGACCTTTTCGAGCTCGAGCCTCAACAATTGGAGGATCCTCAATGCATTCTGCATGGCTCCCGATTACGGCCACTATACTTTGCCTATTCGACAAAAGAGCCGCTCCAAAAGTATTCAAATCAAGAGATCATGACGATGGAGACGTGGAGGAAACCATCAACGAACATGCACTGTGCAAGTAGCTCCGCTAGTGGAGCCTGTAGTGGTATTACAATGCCATGTATGAGCGGTCTAGCTCTGATGCAAGTTCGACGAGAAGGAAACAGTTCCGTCAAATGCTCATGAAGCGCAGTCCCCACAGTTTGTGGCTCTCGCTTATCCTCTAAAGTAGGCCTAATCAGCCGCTGGAGCATCTTGTTGGTCACTGGAAGGTACACCTTAACCGGTACATAGCGCAGATTAGTAGCAGTATTTGGTAGCAGTCGACGGTCAGTAATGGACCAGAAAGTGGCAAACCTATGAGCCTTCACCGACTCCCACAATTCGTCCGTCTCATCTTTGGACATGTTCATAATCGCCTTGGCGTTGCCGTCCCTAAGGTAGCACGCCTCTTTAGACTGATTCAGCCAATAATCTCTTAAACTGTCAATCGACTCATACCCAAGAATGTAGTCCTTGGGGTAGTTCTTGTGATGCAGTTCGAGAGCCCATGGAAGGTGGCTGTCGTTCTTTTCTTCTGCTGCTTGGGTTGGATCGAGGCCGGTCAGTAAGTCGTACGACAACCCGACCGGCCAATTCCAGCGCACAGGGACCCCTTCAAAATCAAACCACCAATCATGCTTATCCGCATTGTGTGGGTCGTTCAGGCTCGGTCGGAAGTAGGCGAGTATTTGTGGAAGGTATATTGATATGTAACTATTTCTCGGCACAGTAAGCTGTGTTGTTAGCTCCATCATTCGTTGGGCCCATTATTTATATTGCTTCAACTTACCAAGTATTCTTGTTTGTCTGGACTGCGGCTTTCGTTACCCGCCAGTGTCACTTTTATTGGAATCGTCCCGTTCCATATCAGTTCCCTGACCTCGGACATGGTGTCGGTGGTGATGTTTTAGGATCCCCGGTGACATCATCCTCCACCCCAACCGCCGTGGGGTTACCCCCATAGTTAATAATACAGGTACAGCCACTAACGGATATTTTCGTGCCTCAAATATTGAGAGAATAAACCTTCAAGTTTTCAGTAGTTTCGCTTTGCGAAGTTCATGATAAACTAAGTGGCCTAGCTAAATATACTGCAGGGCATGTAGACGGTAGTGCACAATTGATCTAAATGGTTTCAACAAACCTAGTCATTGAATGACCTATTAGTCTTTATATCAGTCTTACTACCGGTTGTATAATGACTCTAACTGCCAAATGATGAAAAAGTATATTCAGTGTAAATGAGTCAATTAAGTTGTGTATGCTATTGTCAATGGCAAAACCAGTACCAATAGTACCGGTAGGTCATAAACACCGAAATCTTAACAAATAGTGTTGATTAACATACATGGTAGTATAGAGTATAGCATTGATTAAGAATGACTGGCAGAGCATTGATTGTCAGAGCATAGATTACGCAACGTTGATTAGTACAGTATCGATAATATAAGTTAGATTCAATTAGTACTGTATACATGCGATTAGTGGTCGCTAGAAATCTGGTCAGGGTTCGGGATGGGAATGCCTAGCTGGCCGAGCAGAGTGGCCGCAGGACCAGTGATGCCACCACCCGATTTAATGCTGTCAAGAAGGTTCTGAAGAACTTGGTAGTTCGGATCTGACTCCTCTGGGAGAACGCCCTTCTCACGCAGCTCCTGTTCAATCGCATCCCAGTCCTCTTCGTCAATCTCTTCTACTTCCTCGTCTGATGTTTCCGCATTCATGCGTCTGCTAGTAGAGAAATGCGAAGAGGAAGCCTCTGAAGACACTTGGCTCGGCGACGGCCGTACTTCCTCCGACAGAACTTCTTCCGTAGGAGGTCCAGCCCGGAACTGTTCAATCTGATCAGGAGACAGCTTGAGCGCTTCTTTTAGGAAGAACTCCAAAAAGTCGTCCTCGTCAATGGCTGGGTCCCCGGGCCCAAAGTGGACTTGCTCCTCATCTTCGTCGTCGCTATCACTGTCGCTGGAGCTCGAGTCGTCGGCGTCCATCCCGTCTATTCCTGATGCCTGTCTTTCGACGAACTGCTGCACTTTCTGCAGCATATCGGCGACGTTTTGTTCTGTGGGCTCATTGATTACCTCTGGTTGGTTGGTTTTTTCTAAGTCGGCGTAGTCGACATGCAGCCACTCGTCGGAATTCTCAGCAGGCCATGTATCAATCTCCTCATCCGTTGGCAGTTCAAGCTTCCGGACCCTTTTATAAAAATATGCATTCTCAGACTCTATGCGTCGCGCTGTGATGTACGGAAGCACCGCCTGCTGAAACAATTCGTGATACGTGTCTGACGACGGGCGGTGGCCCATAAAGTACCCTTGATCGTGGAGATCTTCAATGATCTCGCGGAAGTCAAGATCCTTGGGAGCGGTTTCTTCGGTCAGCGGTTTAACGGACTCGCTGTACCTGGCCAACAGCTCCACGGCGTGTGTTAGCTTGGCACTTAAGCTATTGTCGGGAGCGAAATTGTCACCAATCAGCTGCGCATACAGTCGTCGCGTCATTCGCACAGTGCAATTGACAACATCAACGGGCGGGAACTCGGCGGCAGGCTTCAAGCCGCGCGAATCGCGCTCCGTGAACAACCGCACTGCGGGAGCCACGTATTGGGGGTATGTATGAAGCAGTCCGGCCAGTTTTCGGGGGATGCTTACTCGTGCGTAGTGTGTGTTGTCGGTAATGCTCTCTTCGGGGAAGTTTTCGACTTTGGAGAATGCAGATTCGTTGAGGTCATACAAAAGATAGACGTCGCTTGGAGTTGACCTGAAAAACTCGACGGCAATGGCCAGCGTAAGTGGCTTTTCGGGGAAGATGTACTCAGGGATGATAACTATTTGCCCCTTATTCAACCATACCTAAACCGTTAGCTTAATCACAAAAAAAACTGTCGGCCATATACTTTGAACCACTTGGACCACTAGAAGTGCACCAAATAATTGCCCAATATATAATAGCTGGTCCACAGAAATTTGTGTACCAGAGAATAGCTCTTGATCCACACTCAGAGACTACTAGTTGCTTAAACCAATAGCTGAACAGTAGCTTTTATGGTTGTACAAACCATTAATTGTTCGCCAATTAATAAACCACTATTGGCCAAACAAAAGTATCTAAGGCACTACTTGGCAGGTAACAAGATAAGCAACAGCCACCAAAGATTCGAGCAATGGTCTATCAGACAAAAAAAGCCAACCAACAGAATCTTGCCAATTGTTCATCCAAGGAATAACCGCTTGAACAAACATTGCCCAAAAAATCATCCTTCAAGAAAGCATTGTAGAAAATGCAGACTGACAATATTATTATTGAAACAAATGCTCGCCCTGCAATCGTTCTTTAAAACTATCGTCGTTCCAAAAAACTTCCTCAATCAAAGGCAGGAGTATTTCCACAAACAGCTTCTAATAGTTCAAATAACAAGCAAACTTCTGTCCAAAGTAGTTCAAATAACGGCCCCAACATCAAAAGATACTTACCCTGTTATCAGCGATGTCTGGCGAAATCCAGTCAGGGACATGCTCAGCTCCCTCTATCAACAGAAACTCGCCGTCGGAGTCCTGGATCTTGATATATATATCTGGGTACATGCGACTGAGCTCGCGGAGAACATACACCAGAACCCACTCGTCCTCCAGGCACCCGCCATACTCGGTGGAGCCAAACAGACATTTGATCTGTGCGAAGCTAAAGTGGTTCAAGTTGAACCCCTCCTGGTACCATATGTACTCGCCGAATCGGTCGAGCAGTTCGTACGCAGACTGCAGCACCACGTCATACCGGGTCTTTGACGGCCCTTGCGGGATCACCACCGTGTAGTCAGCGACCTCCTGGTACGGGTGGTCGAAGATTTCATCCATGGTGGTCGGTGCAGTCAGAAAGAGTGAGAGCCCCGCCTGACGATAGAAAAACGGTGAGCCGGGCCTTGCATTTTGTGTCTCAAAACCTCCCAAGTTAGTACCCTCCGATCCATCGCACCATCCAGGGGTATTTCGACTAAGACCGGCCAGCTTAAAGCTCGAGCATTGGAGAGGATAGAGGCTGTGTGTGGAGAGGTCATGTACGGGTCGTTCAACCGAGTCCAGGCGCAGAATCACAAGGCGAAGGTGCGTTGTTGAACATCACGTCAGAGCAGGGTACTAACCAACCGGGTAGCTCGCAGACTCCTACAACCAACTGCTGCAGCAGTTGTCGGACAATAATAATGTCGCGAGTATAGGAAACTATGCCATCTCCAAGCAGATTGGCGAGGGTATGTCCGTAAAGAGTGGGGGAAGGTGAAGAGTGAGGGATCGTGGCTAATGGTTATAGGGAGCTTTGGGAAAGTGTACCTTGGCCATCATAAATTTGTCAAGTCAAGGGTAAGTCCAGTGAATTATGAGCCATTCCATCATGATCATTATCATTTAATGCATGGACCAACTAACAAAATAGGTTGTGTTGAAATCGACAACAAAAGATCACCCGCATTTGGTGCGAGAATTGCACCACCATCGGCTGTTTAAACATCCACACATTGCGCAGCTTTACGAAATTATCGTCACCGAGTCTTTAGTATGGATGGTTATGGAATACTGTCCAGGTATGTTTGATTTAGTTTGGGGGGTTTATTCATATTTGCTGACAAAAGGTTAGGCGATGAGCTCTACTCGTATTTGATAAAAGACGGCCGGTTGAAACTCGAAGAGGCCAAGAAAATGTTCTCACAGCTCGCTGGTGCAGTTGCATACACCCACGCCAGGAATTGTGCTCATAGAGACCTTAAACTTGAGAATATCCTGCTGGACAAGCATCGAAATGTCAAGTTGTGCGACTTTGGGTTCACCCGAGAATATAACCCAAGGGCGCTGCTAGAAACGGTCTGCGGAACCTGCTGCTACATGGCCCCGGAAATGCTAATGCACAAGAAGTACTCAGGAGAGGCGATAGATGTGTGGTCGCTGGGAGTCATTCTCTACACTCTAATCTACGGCGAAATGCCATTTGAAGAAGAGAACGACATTGACACCAAAAAAAAGGTTATAAACGAGGACCCAAGGTACCCTGATCACATTGAAGTACCCGGAGCTGCAATTGACCTTATGCAAAAGATGCTGACTAAAGATGCCAAGGCGAGAATCTCACTGGATGAGATTCTCAATCACCCATTCCTGGAGGAGTACGCAGGGAAGCAGAAAGATATTCTTTCCGAAAAGGCGCACAAGCCACTCTCGACCAAGATCGAGAAGAAACTCATGCGAAAACTTCGCTCGTGCCATGTAAACGCTGATGAACTGGTAGATAGTATTGTCAACAACCGGTGCGATCCCTTAGCCGGGTACTGGGCGCTGGCGCTCGAGCGCGAGGAAAAGATCCAGTCGAGGCGTCGGGCTCACCGGGCGAGTCTGAGCATTACGAAGTACTCTATCCGGCGGGAGTCGAAGGCGGACCATCACCGTCCCGGGTCATCGCGGTCGAACTCGGCGACAATGGACAACAATGCTCAGACACGGTTGTCACCGCGCCTGCGGAATCTGGCGGTCCGAGATGTTTCCTATGATGCTGAGGCCGAAGAGTACAGCGAAGATGGCGCTACTAGGCCCACTAGCGAAGTCATTACGCCCACGAAACCCATGTTCCCGTCTAAACTAAGCAACGAGATAACACACCACTCGCCACAGGACACTATTCCAGACTCACCTCATGGCGGACTGAAGATGGAGAACCTAGCACAGACCGATGGCAAGCTCTCCAACAGCCCGAGCACGAAATCGAGCATGTCTTCTGTGCTAGCGAAGACTAATGAAAAGACAAAAGAATTTGGCAACACCTTCAAGCACGTAATGCTCAAGTTCATTCTGCCTGCCAAGAGAAGATCGCTCAAGAAATCGCATACTTTCCAGAACCCGCAGCAGCTACAACAACAGCAGCAACATCAGCAGGGTTCGCCTGGCCCTCAGAGTATGGCTATTAATCCCGCTAACGGTGACAAGCTTGGCGATATCCAGCACCACCAAGACCCATTTGACGAACTGGTACCGACGATACCACTGACAACCCGGCCAAGGAGCTTGGGCACTCCGCCACCACAGCGACCAGTATCGCAGATATCACAATTTTCGCAGCTCTCACAATACTCTTCATATTCAATGGCCTCGCAGATATCCTCTGCGCCGTCGAATATATCGCAAGAAATTGTAACGCGTTCTGATAGTACGTCTGCCAAGAGACCACGGTACAACCGCCGGTCTACCTCGTCATCCTTTTCATCTATACTCTCTAGGAACCACCGGGACCGGGCCCACTCCAAGACTTCCTCGACTTCGAGTGCATCGCTCAATTCATCACCGCACGGGCCTAGGAGTTCTGCAGGGAGTCCGACTGTCAACAATTTCTCAATCGCGTCGCCCTTCAATCATCGGCGCCACCACAGTGGAGCGAAGGGCCGCTTCAACGAAACAGCTGTGTTTTCATCACGGCTACGGAGGAAATCTCCGTTTGATCTGGGAGAACGTAGCGCCAGCTACACGCATCGGGGTCCGGCTACTTCGTCTTCGAAACGGAGTGTGATTGAAGAAGACGAGGAGGAGCCGGAGCCATTGGCGTTTGATGAAGAAGAGGATAGAGGAAGAACTATGTGAATACCATGCGAATAGACTAACTACCGACGCTACGTCATCATTATGGGACGCCATCACTACGCGATTTGTGAGATCTAACATTATTCGTCTATAAAAGGGTCATAAATAATGGGGGTTAAATGCCTCTGTTGAAGTAAACCTCCTTAATTTCATTACCAGTCGAGTCCTTGAGCCCGTGGAACCGGTCCTCCAGCTTGGAGACGTCAATGTGCTGCTTCTGCGGGAAGATAGCCAATGCAAACGGAAGGGCGGCGAACGAGGTCACCGTGATAAGCCCCAGGTTGGCCAGAGTGACCGCCAGGTTGGACTTGCCCTTGAGCACACCCTTCTGGAGCTTGAGGAGCACCAATGCTGGCAGGGCCATGACAGGAGCCGCGTTGATGACTCGCGAGGCCGCAGTCTCGCCGACGGCATACTTGGCTGCAGTTCGCGACGAACCCAAGTCCTTATGGTCCTTGTCGAATACAGAAATACCATGCCTGATTTCCTCACTTCTCATGAGGAACACATTGACGATACCGGCGCTGGCGACCGCCGCGAACGGAACCAGCCGCCCAAGCAGCTGCTTAGTGTGGGGGGCGACCCTGAGTCGCGGCACTACAGCGTTGAGGCCGAGGGCCACCGAGCAAGAGCCGGTCACGGCCAGCGCATAGTTGGTGAGGAGCTGCTGGATCGTCAGCGGATGCGACTTGTTGGCGTTAGCTGTGTTAACAGCGACATTGAGCGACTGGTTCACCCACTGCCAGAACACCGTGCCCACGTTGCCCATACCTGGAGTAAGCATACCCACAGTCACCACCAAGTTCGACAGAACGTACGAAGACATTCTGAAAGGTAGAGTCACTGGCACGCCCGTGTCCGGGTGCAGAGTAGAGTCCAGGGCCCGCTTAGCCCGCCAGAGCTCCGGCGTCATCGGACCGGCGCCATTTTTGTACCCAGAAATAAGCTTCCTGGCTTCTTCTATGTCTTTTTTAGTGTTGAGCAATTGTCTAAACGGTCAGCAAGGCGAGGAAACCACTTAAGTGCGGCGGAACTTACCTTGGATCGGACACTTCAGCGCAGTGCCGCACTCGGCCCCAGTAGGTAGACAAGTCGTATCGAGACTCGGGCAGCGATCGAAGTCCAGGAACGGAAGACGCCATTTTCTATGTCGAAGGATGTCAAAAGAGACGAGCCGGGGGTTTCAAAAATTTTTTTTGACGATTAAATGTCGACTGTTTGAAAAGATGACACATTTTTTTTACCTCCTCCGATTGCCGGCTATCTAATCTGCGGAGCAACTTCGGAAACTTAGATATATTCAGGGGACACTATATATCATATTTGATTGGCTGGTTATCTTTTTTTTTTTTCATCCGTAGTGGGTTTGGTCTCTTCCTGGAGCCAGCCCCAGACCCCGTAGCTACGCTTCGCGTCGGGATAGCTGGGCCAGTTAATCATCAATAGCGGTTCTAGAGGGTCCTGGCGGACTTTCAAGTCCCGAGAGCATAATATATAAACATCAATAAATTCCACGCTGTGTTTCTGGTGCTTATTGTAGACAGGGGTATCGTTATTCTACGGCTATCAATGTGATATCAATAGGGACGGGTGGTGGTCCCAAAAAACTTCCTCAACACGAAACCCCGGAACTCGATGAACGCGGTGGGCCTGGGCCATGACATCGTAAAGACGGCGCGGATGGCCCGTATCGTCGGGAACAAGTCGATCCTCCATCGGTTCTGCCGCAGAGTGCTTCATCCGGTCTACGAAAAACCCATACTAGACCGGGCTGACGAAGCATACAAGATTCAAATGCTGGCGTCGACATGGGCCGCTAAAGAGGCATTGTTCAAGAGCCTCTCGGCTGAGGAGCAGCAGAACTGCGTCTTCAGCGAATGGTATCGAAGCGTTAATCCTGGTAGGTATATTGCGGGAGTAAAAAGCATTGGGGCTAACGATTAGGCACGCGAACGTTGGTGAATGCAGAATACCAGGCTCGTACGGGGGAGAGCTTTCTGGTTAGCGTATCGCATGATGGGGATTACACTTCTGCGACTGTTTTGAGGTTGAAGGGTGCTATTGGTGCGTAGCTCCCCTTCCGTAGTCCATCACCATTCCATGATATGTTCAATCGTTAGTTATATCATTCTATCATTCAATTTTGACTGGTTATTTTAAGCATCCGTCATTCAATCGTTCAGTCAATCGTTCGGTCGTTCATTCATTCAATCATTCAGCATTCCTATCTATACAGCAACATTAAAAAATAATAATAGTAACTAGTCTGTCTATTACGGTAAATTTACTCCCACTCAACAGTGGCAGGTGGCTTGGAAGTAACATCGTAAACCACTCGGGCAACACCCTTGACCTCATTAACAATTCGTCGTGACACAACCTTGAGGAACGCAGCATCAAACTCGTACCAATCGGCAGTCATAAAGTCCTGGGTAGCAACGGCTCGCAGAGCAATGACCTGCTCGTAGGTTCGCTGATCGCCCATAACACCGACAGACTTGACTGGCAGCAGGCAAGCAAACGCCTGAGAGATCTTGTCGTAAAGACCGTGCTTCCTGATCTCCTCAATGTAAATGTGATCGGCGTGTCGAGCAATGGCAACCTGCTCTGGAGTAACCTCGCCCAAGATTCGAATGGCAATGCCTGGGCCTGGGAAGGGGTGTCGCCACACAAGATCGTGGGGGATGCCCATAAGCTCACCAAGAGCTCGGACCTCGTCCTTGAACAGCTCTCGCAGTGGCTCAATGAGCTTGAGCTTCATGTCCTCAAGCAAACCGCCAACATTGTGGTGGGTCTTGATGGTCTGAGACGGGCCCTTGAAGGAGATGGACTCAATAACGTCCGGGTACAGGGTACCCTGGAGCAGGTATTCAATCTCGTTGGATCGCTTTGGCGTAATTCGGGCAGCTTCTCGCTCAAATACCTCAATGAAGGTGTTACCAATGATCTTTCGCTTCTTCTCCGGGTCGGTAACACCCTTGAGCTTGCCCAAGAACTCCTCAGAGGCGTCAATGACAGTCAGGTTGATACCAAGACCAGCATCGAGGGTCTCCTTGACCTGCTGCGTCTCGTTGAGACGCATGACACCGTTGTCCACGTACAGAGCGTGGAATCGCTCGCCAATGGCCTCGGTCATGAGCTTAGCAGCAACAGTAGAGTCAACGCCACCAGAAACAGCGCCAATGACCTCACCGTGCTCACCGACCAAAGCCCGGATTCGCTCGATCTCCGTGTTGATGAAGTTTTTCATGCTCCAGTTCTGCTCGGCCTTGCAAATGTCGACAGCAAAGTTTCGCAGCAGCTGCTTGCCCTTGGCGGTGTGGGTCACCTCCGGGTGGAACTGGATGCCGAAGATCTCCTTCTCGTCGTGGGCAATGGCGGCGTATGGCGAGTTGGCGGTCGTCGCTACGGTGTGGTAGTGGGCTGGAAGGGCGTGGAGCTTGTCATTGTGCGACATCCACACCTGCGAGTGGTCCACCTCGTTGAAGAGCGGGCAGTCGCCCTTCTCGACGTTGATGGTGGCATGGCCGTACTCTCGGTGCTCACCCTCACCCACGTTGTTCTCGCCAGCGATCCACGCCAGCTCCTGCATGCCGTAGCAGATGCCCAGGATAGGGACGCCCAGGTCGAAGATCGCCTGGTCCACGTGTGGCGCGCCCTCTTCATAGACGGAGTATGGCCCACCGGACAGGATGATGCCCTTGGGCTTCCACGCGAGCTCCTTGATCTTCTGCGTGCACGGCAGCATCTCGGCGTAGATGTTGAACTCTCGCAGTCGTCGCGTGATGAGATGCGAGTACTGGGAGCCGAAGTCGAGCACCAGGATGGTGTC
This sequence comes from Blastobotrys vanleenenianus, assembly GCF_965637985.1. Taxonomy (NCBI): domain Eukaryota; kingdom Fungi; phylum Ascomycota; class Dipodascomycetes; order Dipodascales; family Trichomonascaceae; genus Blastobotrys; species Blastobotrys vanleenenianus. The sequence continues at coordinate 293,878 of NW_027481884.1, read as the reverse complement.
GAAGACAGCAGACACTTGAACGGGTTCCGACATTCTTTTCCTTAGCTTGCGGGTGGATGACCGAGAGAAGAAATCGACTCAAATGAATTTCCGAGGAAAAGTTTTTGGGCTCGCGCACGGCTGAACTGAAAATCTTTCCAAGACATTGCTGCGGCTCATCTTTTTTGCAGCCGCACTCAACGCCGCACGGTGTGCTCTTCCCTCCCCCATTCCTCTGTGGGGTACCTCTTCGCAAAGATATCTCCTTAAGAAGGATCCCCACTATTCCTCGGCGAAGCTGAGCCACGGGGGTTTGGGGGTTGGACCTTAATACACTTGGTCCCCCCCTCCCCCAAACCCCCTCCTCCCTGGGGCACCACTTCGCGGTGAGTTGGAGGAACCAATTGATTGTTTAACTAGGGTATAACCTCCGCGAAGCGGAGCTACGGGGGTTTGGGGTCTGGCCCCCAATGACAGTGGTGCGGCGTGAGGACCTAACTAAGAACGGCGTGACGTAATTATGTGTGTCCCGACGAACCTCGCCATCACGGAATGAGGCTCGCACCGTTGCACCAAATACATATAGCGGGGGTTTTGTGTAGCGAAAGTGTTTCACCAAGCCAAAAGACGAATTGTATTGAAAAATGACGAGTGTGTTTGATCAGTACGACTGGTCCGATGTTGCTGAGGAGGTGGCCAAGAAGGGTGTGCCGAAGGGGACCCTGCCTCCGATTATCGCTATTGCCTATGCCCCGGAGTACAAGCGGGCGATTGACCACCTCAGGGTACTCATGGAGCGAAATGAGCACTCAAAACGGGCTCTGGAGCTTACCGGAGCACTCATTGAGGAGAATCCGGCTCATTATACCGTGTATGCATACAGGCTCGACATCCTCAAAGCGATGGGGAAAGAGCTGATCCCGCAGGAGAACTGGCTGGTCAAGTCCGGAAACCCAAAAGTTGTAGAAGACGGCGACTGGATCAACGAGGTTGTGCTCATGAGACCAAAGAACTACCAGGTGTGGAACTACCGACAGCTACTGGAGGTGGATACGGCGGAGTACTACGTCGGAGAGTTGTGCCTTACGGACATTGTGCTGGAAGAGGACGCAAAGAACTACCATACGTGGACGCATAGACAGTGGGTTGTGTCCCGGGCCCTTGATAAGTACGTCCAGTTTGATAAGGAGCTTCAGATGTGCACCAAACTCATTGAGGACGATGTTAGGAACAATTCAGCATGGAATTATCGGTATTTCTTGTACACTCAGAAGCCCGAGATCCTAATAAAGGAGGAAGTATTTGCCAAGGAGTTGGAGTACGTCGAAGCAAAGATCAAGCTTGCTCCGGAGAACGAGTCTGTATGGAGCTACCTAGCAGGCATATACCGCAAGTGGCGCCCGGAAGAAACTGCAGAACTGGAGGAACTGTGTCTACAATATGGGGGAGACGTTCTTAAGAGTACTTATGCATTGGAGCTACTAGTTGATTTGTGTGAGAAATCGCGTCCCGACAAAGCTAAGCAGGCGCTAGAGACTCTGAAAGAGCGCGTACCTGTACGAAAGGGCTACTGGGACTACCGCGAGAAGCTCATCGCGGTTTAGTCCTATCTACTTGTAGAGTGGCATCTACCTTGTACAGTACTATCTATTCGTACGGTACTATCATTGGTTAACGCCGCTAATACGAAGGTAGGTTTGAGTGATAATATGTAATGCATACTACGTGAGAGAAATGGCTGCGAGTAACGAATAGTAGCCAAATATGTTTGGAGTGGTTGGGCTTCGTGGCTGAAGATCACCGATTGATGGGAAACTGTTACACAAACCCAAATAACTTTCATCTTCCGACACGCCCTACCATATCATCGATTTGACCCGGAAATCAGAATTTCAAGGGGCAAACGTGAGAGCGTATTCATCCCCTGCGCTTCATTGGACCTGCTGCATTGAAGTGCTTTTTTTCTGTTGGGGCCTCCCACGGACGACGGAGTAATATTGCGACATCATATCCCCGGTCTCTGCATCGAAGCAGAATCTTTTAGGCGGATGCGAGATCACAAACTACTGTAAATATTTTTTTTATTGCTGTGGTTCCGGTCATTGATTTCTTTCGCCTAACCCCCCTTATCATAGCAGATGAAGTGCCTGTTGGCGTGGGCTTTGGTTGCGGCACAGGCTGTGGTGGGTGCGCTTGAATCGCAATGCCCGCCTACTGGCGTGCTGGACAGAGCCTTGGGGTCGAGTCCAGTGCGAATTATATACACTACAGTGTCAGCTCAATCCACAGGATATCCCGCATCTCCGGTGGTGGCAGCAGAACCGCCAAACGGACTGGAGCCCTACCACGAGATACTGGACGTGGGGCTGGAAGACACGTTCTTCCCGTCGTTCGAGGAATGGCGAAAGCAGAACCTCGAAAAGTCGGGCCAGTCCGAGGACTTTGAACCCCGGGAGGCGCCTGATTTGGCTCCTGAGAGCGAAGATGAGCACTACGTCGACCAGCAGCCGGGGAAAGTGTATAAAGAACGGTTCAACTATGCATCCTTTGACTGCGCCGCAACCATCATGAAGACTAACCGAGACACAAAAGGCGCCAGCAACATTCTCAGCGAAAATAAGGATACCTACATGCTCAACGAGTGCACTGCGGAAAACAAATTCGTCATCCTTGAGTTGTGTAACGATATCCTTGTAGACACGGTCTCAATTGCCAACTATGAGTTCTTCTCCTCCATGTTTCGCAACATTAGGATCTCAGTGGCCGATAGATTCCCGCCGTCGAAGGACGGGTGGAAGGTTTTGGGCGAGTTTGAAGCAGTTGGAGTGAGGGACATCCAGCATTTCCATATCAAGAACCCGTTGATCTGGGCCAGGTACTTGCAAATTGAGTTTCTCTCCCATTGGGGGCATGAGTTCTATTGCCCTGTTTCGGTGGTGCGAGTCCATGGAACGACAATGATGGACGAATACAAGAGCGAGGAGAAAACGAAGCATAGACCAAGAAGAGCCCAGTCTGCTGCCGAGCCTTCTGCTAATACCAATACTAACAATACAGCCTCTAAGCCAACGACTATTGTTCCTAATAAGGTCAATGTCAATGGCCAGAAAAACCAGTCCTGCATCGTCGGAAAAAAGAATGATAGTGAGGCTATACCAACGACGGAAGAGGCGTGTAATCCTGCGCCATCGGAGTCAGAGCAGCCAGCATCATCGCCCGATATGACCCCCAACGAAACAACAGACATGTTATACTCAAGTGTGTCTTTTGTCAAGGAGGTGTCTCCGCTGGTTTTCAACGAGTCATGTTCGTGGAACGAGTATATCCACATTGAGCCCCGTGGAAACTACACAGTTCCGGGAGAAGAAGAAGAGCCGTATGCATTTGAACAGAAGACCCAGGACTCGGTCTACCAAACGATCATGAAGCGACTGAGGCTGCTCGAGAGCAATGCGACCTTGTCGCTACAGTATATTGAAGAGCAGAGTCAGAATCTGCGCGAGCTGCTGTACAAGATAGAGAAGAAGCAGACACTCCGCATTGAGTTATTCTTTGGCCAGTTCAACAACACTGTGACCGAGCAGCTTAATCTCATTCAGCACCAGTACAGCGCCATCATGATGGACGCCATTTCTCGTATGGAGACCCAGCGCCGCAAGGCGGACCAGGACGTCCTCGCACTCAGCTCGCGGCTTACATTGCTAGCCGACGAACTCATGTACCAAAAGAAGGTCGGGGTTGCCCAGGCGCTAATTCTGTTGGTGATTCTGCTCTTTGTAATCACTACCCGGGGCGCTGTCAGCGGGGAGGGTTATGCTTTGGACCGCACCTCCATTGCCCAGCGGCTGGGGCTGGCAAGTCCAACTTCACCATACTTCACTGCGACCCCCCACCGGGTATTTGTCTCGCGCTCTGTCGAGGAGGTAGACCACCCGTTTATGCATAGCGACAGCGAATTGAACGAGGGCATGTCGTCGCCAGACCCGGAGGATGACATAGACTATCGCCGAATGAGCATGCCTGTCTACGACGACGACTATTACGAAAAAGAGTCCTATCCTACTCCGGATTCTGAATAACCCCCCACTTAACTATGATTCTTCCCACGACTTTAACTACCACGATTTATGTGTAATGAAGTAACGAGTTGGTTAATTTATTTTTGTTAGTATGTATCTATTATTTCTTTGCTGCTTCAGCTGCTTGCTTCTCAAATGCTACAAATTGGTCAGTCTACGCCTGTGAAACGGAACAAAAACAAACACAATCTACGTACCAGCCTTTTGCTTCGCTCGCATAATGGCGGCCTGCTCTTCTAGTCGCTTTCGAGGGTCACCAGCCTGCTTCTTCTTCTCCTGGGCCTGCTTCTTTTGGTTCTTCTCTCGAGCCTTCTCTCTCTGGTTGCCTCTAGTCATAGTGCTGTGGTGTGGGAAAAAAAAAAAAGGCGGTAATTTAATTTTTTTTTTCGCTTATATGTGATGCTGCGCTTGCGCGGGGTTCACTTGATTTGACACCACGACACGACCAGCATACCATCAAACCAGCATGAGTGATGATGATAAGGCAGAGAAGCTCGCCGCAGCCAAGAAGCGGGTACGCATAAACCAATTGTACTGAATTATACTAATATTTAGTAGTTTGAAGAGTTAAAGAAGAAAGAGAAAAAGAAGAAGAAGGGCAAGAAGAAGGAGGATAAGGCAGAGAATGTCGAACAGAGCGCGTCTCCTGAGCCTGAGGGCTCAGATTTGAAGGAGTCTATCGAATTGAATACCGAGAAGAAGGAACAGTCTGAAACTGGCGAGATCGATCTTTCAAAGGAAGAGAGTACACCCACCAAACCTGCTGAGGAATCCCCTAAACTTGTTGAGGAACCTGCTAAACCTGCTGAGGAACGCGCTGAGCTTGCTGAAGAGCCTACTAAACCCGTCGAGGAGCCTGCTGAAGAGGAAGATAAGCCTGAGGAATCGGCTGAAGATGAGGGAACGGCTGAAGGTGTGGAAACGACTAAAGATGGAGAGAAAACTGGCAAAGCTGATCCGAAAGAAACGGAAACTAGCGAAGATAAGGCAAAGGAACCAGAAGAGAAGGTGGAGTTTGGATTTGAAAATCATGAGGGTCAAACTCTGGACGATTTGTTGACGCAGGAACCCCCAGCAAAGACTCCTACCCCACCAGCAAAGAGTCTAGATGCTATCTTCAACAATCCGGAGGACGAATTCCTAGACGAAGAGGATGACGTTGTAGAATTCCCGAACAAGCCAGCTCCAGCCCCCCATACTCCGTCTCCACTGCCAACTGACGTAGCCACGCTCCAGCAACAACTGAGAGCTCTCCAGGTGGAAAACCAGTCGCTCAATTCCCAGGTATACCATCTCAATGGAGAAGTTACGCGGTTGAAGCATGAGAACTCGCTTTTGAAGGCCAGAATGGAGTCACACGAGGATAGCACTGATTCGCTGACTCCACCAAGAGGAGGAGGGCACCACCACCAGCCGTCGATTTATGCGCCAGCTAACCGCCCAAGGGTGCCTTCGTTTGTCGAAGTGGATCTCTATGGCGAGGCGTCTAAGATATCCGACATTCGCAAGCAGATGGAGCAATGGAAAGGCTGGCAGGTGGACATGCGAAACTGGCGCAGCCTTGGCGTAGGCCCAGCATTTGATCTCTAACTTATTTAAATCCTCCGCGAAGCGGAGCTCCAGGGGTCTGGGGGCTGGCCCCCAGAATACATCGACTCGGAAGCCTTCTGGTGAAATGTGTATTTACAATGAATAAATATATACAGGTTTTTAGTTGACTCGGCAGAGGATCTCGCCGCCCAGCTTCTTTCGCGCAGCCTCCTGGATCTCAACCACGTCGCCGTTGGCCAGTCGCACGAACATAACTTCGCCCATCGCCAGCGGCTCGATTTGTCTGTAGGGCTTGCCCGCCACCAGGTCAGCAATGGCTTTCGGTTTGGCGACGACTCTTCGGTTCGGGTGGCTCACGAGCCGCATCGACCGGATGACCGACTTGAAGTCGTGGTACTTGAGCCCCAGCCATATTCGCCGCGTCGAGATGTTGTCGCATGTGTTTGGCGTGAACACCCGGTCGGGGCCCTTGAGGTCGCCCCGCTGCACAGACGAGAGGAATCCTTCTTTGTAGAGGCCCAGGGCGACCTGGAGATGCAGCTTCGTCATGGGGACGGATGCCAGGGACCGGTTGACCCGCGTGACGTTCTGGATATGGGCGCACATGTGCCCTAGATTAACCAGCGACATTTTTTTTTGTTAGAGAATCCGTTAGCGTTCTATGGAGACTTCGTTCAAGGTCGCGGAGAATGGGTCGGGGGTCGATTTTTCAAAATTTTGTCGCCGATGCGCGGCCCACCCCCCTGGAACATCAGATCAAATCTGAAAAATCTTGAAAAATTACGGCAACCCGCCGAAATAGTACAAGATGCTTGGTCGTCAGTTTATGAGATTTGCTCGACAGGGTCGGCTGCAGGCTGGCAAGCGATTCTACTCGAATCAAGCCCGGCAGGACCCCCCAAAGCTCCGGTACATTGCTTTGGTCGCTTTGGTTGGTACTGGTGCGTTCATGCTGGCTGCCAACAGCCTCGATCGAAAGAGCCCCAAGACGCAGATGTCCGAGGAAGAGTACGAGCAGCTGAAGCAGAATGCCAAGATGCGGTACAAACGAAGTGCGTTCTCGAGCGACGATGTGTCGGTCATCTTCGTGCTCGGCGGACCGGGCGCCGGCAAGGGCACTCAATGCGAGAACATCGTCAGGGACTATGACTTTGTGCACCTTTCCGCCGGGGATCTGCTTCGGGAGGAGCAGAAGAACCCAGAGTCCCAGTATGGCGAGCTCATTGACCGGTACATTCGAGAGGGGTTGATTGTTCCTCAGGAGATTACCATTGCTCTGCTGCAGAATGCCATGAAGAAGGCCATTGCCGAGAAGGGCATCAACAAGTTCCTGATTGACGGGTTCCCGCGGAAGATGGACCAGGCGGTCAAGTTTGAGGAGGACGTGGCTGTTTCCAAGTTTACGCTCTTCTTTGAGTGCCCGGAGCAGGTCATGCTGCAGCGGCTGCTGAAGCGGGGCCAGAACAGCGGCCGAACTGACGACAACATTGAGTCGATCAAGAAGCGGTTCCGAGTGTTTGAGGACACTAGCATGCCGGTGGTGAACTACTTTGCCACTGCCGGGAAGGTGGTGAGGCTGTCGTGCGAGAGGACTCCGGAGGAGGTCTACTCCGACGTCCAGAAGGCGCTGGCGTCCCACGGCATGATTAAAAAAATAGACATCCTTTAGATTCGCTAACCATCATATGTGATAGATTTACCAATTCATATACCCCGTTAAAGCCGGTACACTACACTAACCTTTGCATCCTTGGGGGGACAAGTCCCCCCAAACCCCCCTGGGGCTCCGCTTCGCGGAGAAACCCAGTTACTAACCCAACAAGAGTTATAGTATTTCCAACAATTGGCCATTCATAAGAGCATCTTTCATTGCACAATGGCCAATCGTAACATAAACCCGCCTCATGCTAGTCCTTCATAGCAATAAATGGCCTAGATCAAGCTTCCGTCTCCTGCAACAATCAATCTTCAGATAATGATATGATCATGATCAATTATTCACAAACAGCGGTTTTTTGGGTTCTTCAAACCGAAAGAAGGCATCAATAATGAACGAACTCAATGAAGAAGGTCGTACGAAAGGAATGGACTTCAGTTTCAATAGCAAAGGTGTGCCCTAAGTAATAGGCAGAAGTAAACGCTCATAAAGGATCGTTCGTAATGTTTCACAGTATCGATGAAATACGCGATTTCAAAGAACTTTCTTTTCACTGGTAATGGTTATGACTTGCCAAACCCAGAGAATCCCATGACGGAAGCGATATCCTGCGAGATTTGATCCTCTTGTGAAGACTCTCGCTGCCTGGCAGCCCTCTTTCGCCTCGCATTGCGCTCTCGTTTCTTACGCAGCTCCTCCTCTTCCACTTGCCGTCGCATTTCAATCCTCTTCTTGATATCGTAAACCTGATTTCGCTGCTCTTTCTCCTGCTTCCCCTTCAAATACTTGAGTCTTGCCTGCACCTCTTCCAAAGTAGCCCGCTTTGAGCCAACCTTCTGTCCCGAAGCATGCAAATGCTGCCTCGAATTGATGTGATCCGTATATTGAATACTGTCCTTGAACGTCAGGTCGCACACAGCACAGTAGAACCCGGCGCCTTTGCCTCGCTTGCCTGCGCCCGATACGCCTCCGGGGACCAGCGTCACTTTGCCCAGGCCCTCTTCGAAGTTCAGTCGCCCTTGCCTGGCAATCGCCTCAGTGGCGCCTTCCTGTTGAGGAACGTAGCGTATCTTTTTCTTCCCTTCGCTCATGCCAGTTCATCCAATCAGCAAGGTATGGTCGATGATCCGGAGAATTATGTCGGTCGGCCGTTCGATCGCTTAGCCGTTTAGTCACCTCAACCTAGGCAGGGACCAGCTGAAAAGAATATAATGACTATTGATTACAGAGGAGTAAGTCATTTCGCGTTAAGAATGAGCTGTCGAAAATGGATCTAACTATGACAGGCTACTGTGGAGGACCTGGACTTGCTGCCAGCCCTGTCCATTCACCCAAACACCCTGCTTTCGGAAGCACTGGACATGTCCTACGAGCGGTCGTACTCGTACCTGCCGGTGATCTCGTCCAAGGACAAGCGACTACTGGGGTACTTGACTGCTGAACAGCTGCAGAAGGAGGCGAATGCCGACCCGAAGAGCAAGGTTAAGGATTATTACGTCCGGTTCCAGAAGCAGGCGAAGACCGGCCGAGAATTCACCCAGATCACGCCAAACACACCATTGGAGCAGCTCGAGGAGTTCTTTGCTAGTGGGGAGCAGTTTGCTATTGTCACGGATGAGCAGAACCGGTTTGTGCTTGGTGTGGCTACCAAGGATGACTTGGACAAGTACGTCAAGAGCCGACCATCTTTGAGCTAATGCATCTCCTCACAGTGGAGCTTTTTTTTAGACTATGTCAAAATTATTCTGTTATTGCTATATAGCTAAAATTCTTGTTAGCGTATCTGACAATATTATCCAATTATAAAAAGAGAGCTCTGTGAAGTCGTATCTCGAGGGGGCTACCTATGTTGGTAGGAAACTGTCACACTGGGGATATGCACAGAGAGGATTACAATTACTGAGCCCATTTATAAACTAGCCTAGTATATCATCTCATTATTATGCTCTAGATGTATTAGAGATCATTCACCATGTTCCGCCGTAATTTGTTGTAACCAATCCGCCAAGTGTCCATTCACTTCGCGTTTATTGCATCTTGGGGGGAAGGAGGGACTGGCCATTACCTCCTAGCTCCGCGAAGCAGTTGGAGATTAATATTGCGTAGATTACTATTGTCATTAAACTATTATGCGTTACGATTCGTCTTCAAGCAAATCCTTATTACGCGCAGCGGCAAGCACAACCTCGTGGAAACGAGCACCGCTGCCCTTAGAAGACGACGTAGACCCAGTAGATTCGGTAGAAGCGTTGGTGCCCGACCGACTAATAGCGCCAATGGCCTTACCCAGGCTCGAAGCAGCAGAGGGCTTCTTCTCCAACTCTGGGACGCTCTCCTCTTCTTCGTCGCTAGAGGAATCGACGTCGATCTGGAGCGCCTTCATTCGATTCGCCAGTCTAATCGCCTCAATGGCCTTACGGAACTTCTTACGAGCATTGAAGCCCTCCCGAATGTTCGGCAACAGATCGGTGGTATCCCGGGCAGCATCACCAACAAGCCACGGATCCTTCATGATCTGATCCGCAGTCGGCCGCGCACTGGGCTCGTGCTGAAGCATCGCCGTGACAAACTCCTTCGCCGCCGGTGACACGTCCTTCCAGTACCGCTCGTGGAACACTGGGGTATACCCTTCAGTGACCTCCTCGAGGAAGTCATTGACGTTCTCAGACCGGAACGGCGAGTAACCTGACAGAATGGTGTAGCACACGACGCCCAGAGACCATATATCGCACGGCTTACCATGGCCAGTCCCGCGCAGAATCTCAGGGGCGGCGTAGCCAAACGAACCGGCCATCGTCGTCAGCTGCTCTTCAGGCGAATTGAGGTCCTTGGCAATGCCAAAGTCGGCCAGAACCAGCTCAGAGTCGACGGCTGGGGTCACATAGAGCAGGTTCTCAGGCTTGAGGTCCCGGTGCACGATATTGCGCTGGTGCAGGTACTGGACTGCCTCGGCGACCTCCCTGACGCATCGCGAGGCGTCGTGCTCGGTGAACCGCCCGTAGTCGCAGATACGATCAAACAGCTCTCCGCCAGTAGCCAGCTGAGTGACAATGTAGAACTTGTCCTTGCTTTCGAACCAGTCCTCAAACCGGACAATGTGGGGGTGGCTCAGCTTCTTGAGCATCTTCAGCTCGTCGAGCACCATCTGCTCGTTGCCCTTGAGGGTCTTCTTGAGAATAATCTTGACGGCCACTTCTTTGCCCGTCTCCACCTGGGTAGCATACTTGACCACGCCAAACGTGCCGGCCCCCAAGGTCCGGCCAAAGTGGTACTGCTGCTTCTTTATGTGCGAAGGCGGCTGGCCCGTAACCTTCTCAATGATGTTGTGGAAACTCATAAAAGCGATGAACTATAATCCGTTATTTGTGCGTCTTGCGACCGATTTATACGCACCAGTATACCAGAAATATATGGTACTGTGCGATCCTTCTAGTGCAGGAGGTAAGGGGCGGTGTGTGCAGTAGGGTCCTAACCTTTTGTGACCACATGGGTTTCACCCTGTCACTACGCCGCATCCTGCAACACACGGTACTATCAAACGTATAAACCATCTTAGTTCGTTTTCAACGCGTTTAAATGCTGGAATTTGTTTATTTGTAAGGCAAGAATAATAATATATAGAAGACGGTGGGCATTTGATTTGTTAGTATATTTGGAAGGGGCATTTGGTCATGGGTGGAGGTTCGGTGGATCTCACATCGCACTGCCATCTTCCCCAGATCGGTAGAGGCGATACGTAGAGGCGTAGATGCATACGCGATTACTATTCTCTTATTAAATAGAACATGTTGATTACGTGTGTAAGTCAGTTGGGTGCTCTTGCGACTTGCTAACTGCTAACTGATTGAGTATGACTGCGCTAGTATGAGGGTAGTAGTACACGACTATGCGGAGGTACTTAGCAGTATAATTGCCAGTACGAGTGATTGGAATAGCTGGTTTTTTAATTTATATATTAATTTATATTTTGGATATTTGACTATGTGATTAATCGACGCAGGCCCCTGTATAACCCCCAATGGTTGGTGTTGAAGAGCGACGGGGGAATTGTCTAAAAGGTGAAGTCGCTCTTGCCTGATCGGTTATCCAAAATAAAACTAAAAAAAAATTAAAAAAAAAATTAAAAAAAAATAAAACCTTAAAACCCTTTCACAATCTAGTCTCAACCAACCGTCCCATTGTCAACCTCCTCAATTGTACCATCAATTGTACCAATAATGTGATGTACCGTGCTGTAGTGTAGTGTATGTCGTAAAAATGGTTGAATAAATACCGCAGAAGATACTAATCATCGTACCAAATTCCGGCGGGTAGTCTGAAATGTGTAGATTAAATGTCAGGCGACCGGAAATAGCTGTGTAGGAGGTACTCTATAATATGATTGTGTCTGCTGAACTGCGGGTCTGTCTATGGTGCCCCTCCCCGTTGCGCTGGGGGGAGGGGCACCGAAATAAATCAATGGCGGATTGTGGGGTGTTTATATATTTTTTGTAAACTGTGTAAACAGGTAAAGGTTTTGGAGAAAAAGCTATAAACAACTAGAGTTTATGAAAACGCAAGATAACGTTACAACAGAATTGGTTCACAAAAAAACGTAGCAGCAAAGATAACGCTACAAGCAGAATTGGCACTTATTTACTGTGATGTTGGCCAATATTCTACTGCCGCTGAATCTTTTGCAAATAACTAACTCCACTACTGGTTTTGCTGAAGCAATTGGAAAAGTTAGCAAAGAAAAAAATAACTTCCTCCATAAGTAACAAGAATCACTTCGCAATTTACAACATGGCAATAATTGTACACACAAGCTTTGGGCAGCACATTGACCAGGCGGTGGTGATAGAGCCAGCTTTAACGCACCGCAAGCACAGATCAACACAAAGTGACGGTGAATTCACACAGTATCCACTGTTGATGCGAGGTGGATACCAGCTAGATGATAATTATAAATGCCAGGTACTCCGTAATAGTTTAAGTACAAACTATTAATTTATTACAATTGACAATCGACTCTTTTGCTATTATTGGTGCTCGATAGTTATCGTACTTTTATGATTTGGGCGTAAATAAACGTAAAGAGACGGTCATAACATTTTCGATCATAGCATTTGGCTTTATATTTTCAATAGCAACATTAAATGTAGGGAACAGACTCTTACAATTCGCGTAACTATGTAAAAGGTTATGACAAAGTATCACTACTAGAAGTAGGTAGTACAGTACCGGTATACACTGTATAATGATGATAACCTCCGCGCAGCGGAGCTACGGGGGTTTGGGGGCTGGCCCCCAAAAAAAGAAGCCAAAATATTACAGAACTGCAATTATGTGTATTCAAAGGTCAGTCCTCGAGCTCCTCCAGCTCGGCTACGCCGAGAAAGCCGCACCCTGTACGGCGCAGTGATATTCCGAGACATACGCTGGACTACGGAAATCCCCCCAGGCTGACTACCCCTGAATTTACAGGCCTATCAAATGTAGCTTAGCAATAGTCAGCTGGCACAAGAGCAAAATGACGTGCTGCATGTGCCGTCTGCCGAGAAGGCAGTGCTCACACGTACACCAATTATGTATCACAGAGCTACTTTTTTTTTTCCAAGCGATAGCCAACGGGTTCCTAATGTGCGTCGCCGATCCCCATTTGTTGACGCAAGACACTGAACCGCGGGGGCTACCCCAACCAATCCCACCAACCACCAAGGAACACCAAAGAACACCCACCAAATGAACAACCAACCACCAACGAGCAAGAGAATGAGCAATTTATAGACATTAGCAGTAAATAGCTATAAGGTTAATTATTGTAGCAGCCCCAAATGGAGAGGGAGAGCAACGCTAGGCCGGCAACCCCCCCTAGATGGCTGCATGCGTGCGCAGGCATAACGGCTTCCAAGGAAAAGGGTCGCTCTGCGCCCGCCCCCAGAGGCTCATTACGTGAGGCTCCTTGGCTGCTGCCTGGCCTCTCCCGCTACAGGCAGACGTAATTTTCCACCGCCCCGGGCGACCACCTAACTGAACGACACCTTTTTTTCCTGCAACGTCACCACGTTTCCTGTGCGCATTTTTTTTTATTCCAAACGACGCGGTGGTTTTGCCTGTGGTGAATTGATCTCTCATTTTTGTAGACCAAGGCGTAGCTGTACCCCCCTGTTTAGATAGTATAGGACAGGACCCCCCCAATCCCCCAGAATCCTTTCAGACTCAGTCGCAGCGAGTGGTACGTCACAAGGGTAGATTTGGAGAAGCACGCTAATTGTTGTAGATTGAAGACCCCTGTTCTGCTGACAGTATCCTCGTAAGGAAGGTTATCCATAAAGGAAGGCTATCCTCGTAAAATATCCATCAAACGAAGAAGAATCCGTCAAAGGACGAATCCATCAACGGAAGAAGAATCCGCCTAAGAACCGGTAAAAGGAAGAAGAAGTCCCGTGAATTATGTCCGAAGAGTCATCATTGGCACAGAACCTCATGGCGAAGCACGAGGTGGAGCCCACTGCTGCTGTCGAGAGCGAGAATGGCACTCCGGCCGAGAAACCCGTAGTAGCGGAGGAAAAGGAGGAGAAGAAGCCGTTTGATTTGAGGTCCGAGGACCTGTTCCCGGCTCTGGGGTCAAACGGACCACAACCCACGGCTCCAGCCGCTCCGCTGGCGGGGGCCTGGGGCGGCGCCAAGGTGCCAGCGGCTGCCCCGGCTCCGGTACCAGTGAGCCCCAGCGCTTCGACAACGTCGACATCCTCCTCTGGGGTTCGTTCCTCGGTCGTGACAGAGCTGTTGACGCTGCGCGCTGACCAGCAGAGGCCTACCGAGCGCCAGGCTATGTCGTCCATCCTGCTCAAGGTCAAGACGGCCACTAACACGACGATAGAGAGCTCGACAAGCAAGGCGACCAAGGCGACGACCTTTGTCATTAAGGGCCGTCCCGAGAACGTGCAGCGCGCCAAGCGCGAGATCCAGAAGGAGCTGGCCCACAAGCTGGTCAAGAAGCTGCCGGTACCTGCCTCGGTGCGTGCGTCTATCATTGGCGCCCGAGGCGCCACGCTCAAGCCAATTGTCGAAAAGAGCGGGTGCCAGATCCAGCTCCCGCGTGCCGAGGCTACTCCAACTCGCCAAGAGAGCGGCGAGGCGAGCGATGATGAAGAGGAGGAGTGCATTGATGTCACCATTGAGGGTGACGCTGAGGGCATCCAGGTCGCCGTCGACGAAATCCTGGCCATTGTAAAGGCGCGGGCCAAGGCGACCGTGTCTAAACTGCGTAATGTCGACGCCAAGTACTATCCGTTCATTAACGCTCGAATCACAAAGCTTGAGGCTGAAAACAACGAAATTCAGGTCAAGGTTCCATCCGACGCATCGGGCCCAATTACCATTAGCGGTGAACGGACTGCTGTGCTCGCCGCCAAGGCTAACATTGAGAAACTGGTGACCGAAATGGCCGCCACTTACCAGTCTGTAGAGGTGACCAGCGTTCCGCGGATAAAGCAGAAGTTCATTAGCCCGCAAGAGGTATTTGAGAGCACTGGCGTGGTTGCTACCTTCCCCGCTGTTGACGAGGTAGAGGGAAGCGTTTCGCTGTTTGGCCCGCCTTCCAAGCTGTCCAAGGCGTCAGAATTCCTCAACAAGAAGGCTGCTGAGCTGAGCATCTTGCTGCTGGACATCTCCAAGGCCCACGGTCGAGCCCTGGAGCACGCGCGAAACCTGGCGCTGTACTTTGATGCCTCAAACAAGCTCAAGGCTGTTGAGAAGGAGCATGGCGTTGAGGTGGCTCTTCCAACTCCACAGTCCCTGGCTAACGCGGATACCGTAGTGCTGGAGATTGTTGGCAAGAGCGAGGAGTCGGTCAAGAAGGCCAAGGCTGCCCTGGTTGCCGTCGTCAACGCACTCCCTCCGACCCACGTTCGGGCAGTTACCGACATTGAGCCATTCTTCTTCAGCCACATCGCCAAGCTTAAGCAGGGCATTAAGAGCGAGTTCTTTGTAGACGTTGTGCTGCCGCGTGATGTCCACAAGTCGCAGACCATCATCCTCGCTTACGAGGGTAATCCGAACCCGGACGAGGAGGACTTTGCTCCCGGTGTTGCTGAGATCTCGGCGACCCTGGATTCAGTGGACCACAAGTTTGACGATATCCGAGAGAAGCAGAAGGACATCACGTCGGAAGTTTTGACCATCCCCGCCGAGAACCACAAGTACATCACTGGTCCGAACAACACTACGCTCAATGCCATTATCAAGGGCCACTCTGAGGGCGCGGCTCCCCACGTTGTTGTCGTGCTTGGCGTTGATAAGTCTGCATACGGCTACAGCGACGACCTTAAGCTTACCAAGAACAGCGTGTGGATTCGAGGTACTAAGGCTGAAGTTAAGCGGGTTGCCAAGGAGATTGAACAGGTCGTCGAGGAGTCCAAGAACTACGAGACGCTGTCCAAGTACACTACCGAGTTCACGTTCCCGACCGAGCACGTTAATAAGCTCATTGGCCGACAGGGCGCCAACCTGACCAAGATTCGAGAGGAGTTTGGCGTGCGGATCGAGGTTGACGAGAAGGGTGCCGGCTACGTGCGGGGTATCAAGAAGAACGCCGATGAGGCCAAGGCGCGAATCCTGGCGCTCGGTCGACGACTGGCTGACGAAGTTGTGTTGCGACTCGACGTTCCAAACGAGCACCACGCTACTCTTATTGGTTCTGGCGGTAAGTTTGTCAAGCGACTGGAGGACCGGTACGATGTGCGAATCCAGTTCCCACGAGAGCAGCAGAATAACGCCGCCGAAGAGAACGGCAATGGCAACAAGGACCGGGACATGCCTCGATCCAAGGACGAAGTTGTCCTCAAGGGCCCGTCGCGAGGCGTGGCCAAGGTCAAAGAGGAGCTTCTAGACCTGCTTAAGTACGAGATTGAGCACTCGTTCAGTAAGACCATCAAGGTGCCGTCCAAGGCTCTGCCACGGATCATTGGCAAGCAGGGCGAGCGCATCAACGAGATCAAGGATAACACCAATACTCGCATCGACGTGAGCCACGAGGAGACCGATAAAGAGAACGGCGATAAGGAAGTAGGCATTACCGTGACTGGTACGCAGAAGGAGGTGAACCAGGCCATCTCTGAGATCCAGGCGGTTGCCCAGGACGTGGTGGATACCGTTACTGAGATCGTTGAAGTCGACCCTAAGTACCACCGGCTGCTGATTGGTCCAGGCGGCTCGATTATGCGGGATATTGTGCGCAAAGCAACGGGATCTGACGAGAACAACCAGCGCATGATCTTCATTCCAGCGTCCAAGAGCGACGACCCCAAGGTTCGCGTTGTCGGCAACAAGAAGGTTGTGGCCAAGATCATCAAGATCATCAACGAGATTGTTGATGAGCAGAAGGCCAAGGTTTCTGTAGACATTCCAGTGGCCGTAGACCGGCATGGTGCTCTCATTGGCGCTGGTGGTTACGTCAAACGGGAGCTTGAGGAAGAATTCCACATCTCACTGGCTATTCCACAGCAGGGCTCCGGAAACGAGAACATTACTGTTGTCGGCCGGGCTGAGGACGTGGAGAAGGCGCGGTCCAAGATTGAACAGCTCACGGCCCCGCAATACAAGGTCGAAGTGGTGGTTCCACGGCACCTGCATGCTCAGCTTGCTGACCGGGGCACGTTTGTGCAGCGGCTGCGAAACGAGTTCAATGTGCGCGTAGACCACGGCAAGGTGAGCCTGCCAAAGACTGGGCCGGTAAAGAAGGCGCCCGCCGAGGCGTTTGGTGAGGTGCTCGTCACGGACGACGAGAAGGAGGTTGCATCGCGGTACAAGTGGACCGTTGTGGCTGACGAGGCCAACGGCTCGTCGAACGGCCAGGCCGACGGCGTGGTCCCGTGGAAGCTCAAGGGCGAGGACGCGGACTGCCAGAAGGCCAAGACAGCCATTGAGCAGGCGCTGGAGCAGATCAGGAAGCATGACAGCACGGGCTACCTGTGGCTCGCGGACCCAGGCCGGTATAGACGGGTCATTGGCCCTCAGGGGAGCCGAATCAACAAGATTCGAAGTGAGAGCGGATGCACTATCAACGTGCCCAAGAGCGGGTCTAGCAAAGACAGTGAGGTGATTACGATCCGTGGCAGCGCTGAGCAGCTGGAGAACGCGCAGAAGATGATCCTGGAGAGTGTGCTCGACAAGAATTGATGATAAAAAAACTCAAAATATATGTATTATCGTTGTACTCGAATGCTATTTATCGACTTATCTCTCTCCGCTTATATGTGCTTAGTCTCTTGAGGGGCCAGCCCCTCAAACTCCCCGTGGCTCCGCTTCGCGGAGGGTCCACCAGCCCTGCGAATTACTATCTGCTATTAAGATTATCGGCGAATTCAGTTGCCGAGTAACAGGTTGTGATTGTCTCTATATCCAATCCATAAACACAGCAGAAAGCCCCAAAGGAATATAAATATTCCACTGTTTCAATTGACCTAGGGGCCAGCCCCCAGACCCCTAAAGCTCCGCTTCGCGGTTGGGGGGACTGGTCTCCCCATGAAATATAAGTAGGTGTATATCAGTCAATTGAAGTCATGAACTCTGCGTAGCGGAGCCCCGAGGGTTGTCGAGCTACATTTAGTATTGTTGAGGGCTGAGTTCCCGCAAGGCCGCACAGAGCAAAAAGGAGATCACAACTGACTGTTTTACTAAACAAAGTGTGTCTCACGAGGATGTTTTACGGACCCCGGAACAAAAAAATACCCGTATCCGGGAGAAGGTTGATAACCCGGGGCCGCGCCGGTACGAATACATCGTATTAGGCAAATGCGGGCCGGGATTGCCTAGGCCCTGATTACCCGTCCCCGGAGGGATCCCCGGTATGCATAGGAACAGCCGCAGAGGTTTACAGCCAGCGTTTCCGCGAGAATTTTTTTTTTTTCGCGCGCGGAGAGCCGACGCGCATATGTACATAAATTTGGCCCTGCCTATGACGTTCAGCCGTATCGGCATGCCGGGTGCGGTTCAGCCGTGCGGCATCCACCGGAGCTCTCCTACCTTGGCAGGTTTCAGGGGCGGAGTTTAGCGCGCCCATGCGGCCGTTCAGAGGAGATATTCTTCGTTGGAGGCGGCAAGCCGGGGTTATACTCGGGAACTTATTTAACGGAGGGGCTTAGATAACCATTTGTCATAATTTGTTCAAGTTTGGAGATTTAGAGCCGTTGAACGGGAAGATCGGTTTGATTGATGTTTTTATCGGTACTATCTGTTACAGTGTTAGTAAGATACTAGAGCGTATGATGAAGGGTAGTTCTAGGAGTGATGGCGGTAATATGCCGGACAACGGTGAATATTATTTACGTAGTACTGTAGACGTTAATTACATACGGTAATTGGTAGTAGTTATTGACAGTAGTTGTATTGTAGTGCTGAAATGTAAAGTTAATTGGTTATGCCAGTGTATTTGGACGGTGCCTGCTCTTTACGGCGAAGGTGGTTGGGCGATTGTCCTACATAGGAAGCCGCAATGCCAATTATGGACACAATCCGGCCAGACGGCCTAAAACGGTCTGCAATATGCTGTAGGCTGCACATGTATAACGCTGAGATCCAATGCTTACTACAGTAAAGGCTATGTGTACACGCATTCCCGAAAGACGCGAGTACTACTGTATCTCAGGCCCCCGGCAATTGGCCCAATGGCGCCGCGAGCCACGTATCCTGCGGCACTCTCCAAACGCCTACAACCATTGCACACAAGATATACGTATATCTATATATACACAAAACTGTAGATCTACTTAAGTGTGTTGTAGTAAATAGAGTAATGATATGCCTTCGGGAACATTCCAACAGTAGATCGAGTATGTCAAATAACCCGTATAACTCCGTCAGTCGGAGGTGAGTCAGGGCTGAGCCAAGCCTGTTGTCGGCAGGCCGCCTGGCAGAATCCGGACGGAACCCCGACCAAGACAAGGCAGTTCCACCTGCATGGCCCAGAAAATCGTAACGTATCTGATGAGCTCATTCCGAGCGCATGGAACATTGATAGTGCGAGGAAAAAATGTGGATATAAAAACAGATGAGACGGCTCTCATGTGAGATAAAAGATTTGATCCGACAATTTGTTATTCCGGTTATCTGATTATATTGTATACCTAAACGCATCTTGCGTATTTGTGCAGTGTAAGTATTATTCTTTGATTTCCCGAGCCGTTGGTACCACCAGTAAATAAGTAGTAAGGCTGTCACTATGATTTACCGTATCTATCCATCTATTACCTTGTGGAATGTTCTCCACTGATCCGGATACGCCGTCTGCTGGTTCTAGTAGAAGTGGGGAGGAGGATCGCCGATGGGGTGGATTATACGCGACAACTTAAGAGTAAAGTTATTGATGAGTTTCAGGGGACAAAGAGGGGGCCGAACGGGGCGTAACGTCAGGAAAATCAAATGGCAAGGCTGTGGGTTTTTCTGGGCTGAACCTGCGACAAGCTCTTATTAAAGTCCAATTGATTCCGTTAATCCGCTCCCTCGACTACACAAAGAAATTTCATAGCAACGGCTTACCTTTTTACTGCTGCAATAGCGAGGAGGTTCTTGGAAGGCTTTTAGCTAACCTCAGTATAGATCATGGATAGCAATCATCTTAAGGCTGTCGAGCAGGGTTCGCCCGGGCTCAATGACAGCCAGTTTAGTACCCCGCGAAGTAACGACTCGACCCCCTCGCTGGATGGCGAGCCAATCCCCCTCAATGACCCAGAGGCTCTCGACGAAGACTCCGTAGGCGCCCACCAGCTGGCGCGGGTCATGTCACACCCGGAAGCGCTCGAGCGGCTCGAGTCCCTGTCGCGAGTGCTCTCGACGCGAACACGACGGGATGGCAAGCTCGAGATCGATCCTGAGGACTTTGATCTCAGCGTCATTCTACGTATGGTCGTCAACAAGATGGACGACGCTGGCCGCAAGCTCAACAAGGTCGGCGTCACCTTCAAGAACTTGACGACCAAGGGTGTTGACGCTGGCGCGAGCTACAATCCTTCGGTCGGTGAGCTCCTGCGTGGCCTGATCAACCTCCCCAAGGCCATTATGTCCATGCGAAATCCACCGCTGCGTAACATCATTGAGGGCTTTGACGGCCTCATCGAGGCCGGCGACATGGTCCTCGTGCTCGGCCGACCGGGCTCTGGTTGCTCGACCCTGCTCAAGACCCTTGCCGGTGAGATTGACCAGTTCAAGGGTGTCGAGGGCGAGCTTCTCTACGACGGAGCCACTCAGCACGAGATGCTCAGGCACTTTAAGTCTGAAATCCTCTACAACCCAGAACGTAAGTATCCCAAGTTCGGCTTTTTTGAAACAATTGGTCGGTAACTCGACAAATTGTTCATTGGAATAATTGTTCATTCGACAAATTGCTCGTTCGAATAATTGTTCGTTATTGGTTTGATGATTGCTAACGATAGAATAGTTGATGTCCACTTCCCACATCTTACCGTCGAACAGACTCTCAAGTTCGCCATTGCCTGCCGAACGCCTCGATCGCGACTGGACAACATGAGCCGATCCGAGTACCAGCAGCTCATGACCGACCTGCTCGCTACCGTCTTTGGCCTCCGACATACGTACAAGACCAAGGTCGGTAACGACTACGTGCGGGGTGTCTCTGGCGGTGAGCGAAAGCGAGTCTCCATTGCCGAGGCCCTCGCCGCCCGTGGCTCTGTCTACTGCTGGGATAACGCGACGCGAGGTCTCGACGCCTCTACCGCCCTCGAATATAACCACGCCATCCGATCCGCTACCAACTTCTTGGAGAACTCGGCTGTCGTGGCTATTTACCAGGCCGGTGAGAACATTTACAAGCTCTACGACAAGGTCACCGTGGTTTACTCGGGCAAGCAGATCTACTTTGGTCCAGCAGACGAAGCAAAAGCCTTCTTCGAGGAGATGGGCTACGAGTGTCCATCTCGTCAGACGACGGCTGAGTTCCTGACTGCCGTCACCGATCCAAATGGTCGACAGGCCAAGCCCGGTTACGAAAACCGAGTTCCTAAGACGTCCGACGAGTTTGTCGCCTACTGGAAAAAGTCTCCACAGTACGCCAAGCTCCTTCAGGACATTGACGCATACAACGCGAAGGTGACCCCCAATGATACTCTGGACCGGTTCAGGGACGTCCGAAAGCAGTCCAAGATGAAGCGACAGTCGTCCAACTCCAAGTACCTTATCACCTACCCGGCCCAGGTGAACCTTGCCATTAAGCGAGGTTTCCAGCGTGTCAGGGGTGACATGGCCTATACCATCACTAATGTTACTGGTAACATTATCCAGGCCTTGATTATGGGTTCACTCTTCTACAACATTTCTGCCAGTACGAGTGGTGCTTTCTCTCGAGGCGGTGTCATCTTCTTTGCCCTGCTGTTTAACTCCCTCTCTGCCCTTGCCGAAATCACGCATGCCTTTGAACACCGTCCGATTCTACTCAAGCAAAAAAGCTACTCGTTCTACCACCCGTCTGTCGAAGCTCTGCAAGCAGTTCTGTCTGACTTGCCAGTCAAGATTGTTACCCTGGTTTGCTTCACGCTTATTCTATACTTTTTGTCGAACCTGAGAGTAACTGCTGGCCAGTTCTTCCTCTTCTTGTTTGTGCTCATCATTGCGTCGCTTTCCGTCGGTTCGCTTTTCCAGATGATTGCGGCTCTGACTAAAGACGCATCGACTGCCAACTCCGTCGCCGGTATTGGCGTGCTGCTGCTTTCTGTCTACACTGGTTATATGATTCCAACTCGAGATATGCACCCGTGGTTCAGATGGATCAACTGGCTTGACCCTCTAGCGTATGGCTTCGAGTCGCTCATGGCGAACGAGTTCCACGGACGTGAAATGCCTTGTGACCTGCTCGTTCCATCCGGTCCGGGTTATCAGAATGTCTCGCTTCAGAACCAGGTTTGCGCGTTTAGCGGTGCCGTCGCTGGTCAGCCAGACGTCTCTGGTGATCGATACTTGTATGTGTCGTATGATTACAGCTGGTCTCACTTCTGGCGGAATGTCGGAATCATCTTTGGTTTCTGGGCTTTCTTCTTGGGTATTAACACTTTGGCTACTGAGTACCTACGGCCTGTTTCTGGCGGTGGTGACGTCTTGCTCTTCAAGCGAGGCCACATGCCAGACCGAGACGATCTCGCTGAGGGCCGTGTCGCCGATGCTGAGGAACTGCACAATGTTCTCTCTGGGTCCGCTGAAGGTAGGGAAATCTTCTCGTGGCAGCATGTCGACTACACTATCCCACTTGATGGTGGCCACCGACGACTTTTGGACGATGTTCAAGGTTACGTTAAGCCAGGAACCTTGACTGCCCTCATGGGTGAGTCTGGTGCCGGTAAAACTACCCTTCTCAACGTTTTGTCGCAGCGAATACACTTTGGCGTTATCACTGGTGACATGCTTGTTAACGGCAGGCCGATCGATGAATCGTTCCAGCGACGAACTGGTTATGTCCAGCAGCAAGATTTGCATTTGGCAGAGGCCTCTGTCCGAGAGTCCCTGCAGTTTGCCGCCCGACTCCGACAGCCTGCCTCTGTTCCTGATTCCGAGAAGATGGAATACGTTGAGAAGATCATCAAGCTTTTGGGCATGGGCTCTTATGCCGAGGCTATTGTTGGTTCTATTGGCCGTGGCCTTAACGTCGAACAGCGAAAGAAGCTGTCCATCGGTGTTGAACTAGTTGCCAAGCCATCTCTGCTGTTGTTCTTGGACGAGCCTACTTCGGGCCTTGACTCGCAATCCGCTTGGGCCATTGTTACCTTTTTGCGATCGCTTGCTGACGCTGGCCAGGCCATCTTGTGTACCATTCACCAGCCTTCGGCTACTCTCTTTGAGGTGTTTGACCGATTGTTGCTCTTGAAGAAGGGTGGTCAGACTGTCTACTTTGGTGATATTGGTAAGAACTCTGAGACTCTGATCTCCTACTTTGAGCGACAGGGGGCTCGAAAGTGCGGTCCGGAAGAAAACCCGGCTGAGTACATCCTTGAGTGCATTGGTGCTGGTGCCACCGCCCACGTTGCTGAGGACTGGCACCAGATTTGGAAGAAGAGTCCAGAGTGCCACCAACTTACTGACGAGATTGCCAAGCTGCATGCCGAACTTGCTGCCATACCAGTGGCTAACGTCGACAAGTCGATGAAGCAGCGATTCGCCTCGCCATACCGAACTCAGTTCTGGGAGGTTTACAAGCGAGCTAACACCCAGTTCTGGCGATCCCCAACCTACATCTTGGCCAAGTTCTTGCTCATGATTGTTGGTGGTTTATTCATTGGTTTCACCTTCTGGGACATCAATTTCTCTCTTGCTGGTTTGCAGAATGCCATGTTCGGTATTTTCCTTATCCAGGTTTTGTCAGCACCATTGACCAACCAGATTCAGGCCCATGCCGTGGATGCCCGAGAGCTGTACGAGGTTCGAGAGGCTTCGTCCAACACTTTCCACTGGTCTACTTTGCTGTTGTCGCAGTATCTTGCTGAGCTGCCATACCACTTGGTCTTCTCGACTTTGTTGTTCTGCTGCTTCTACTTCCCAGTGAAGTATCCCACCACCGCTCGAGTTGCTGGATACTTCTACTTCAACTATTGTATCCTTTTCCAGCTTTATTATGTGTCGTTTGCTCTGATGGTCGTTTACTGCAGTCCGAACGCTCCATCTGCGGCCATTATTTCGTCGGTGCTATTTTCCTTCATGATTGCCTTCTGCGGTGTTATGCAGCCAGTCTCTCAGATGCCTGGTTTCTGGACCTTCATGTACAAAGTGTCTCCGTACACGTACTTCATCCAGAACTATATGGCGATTGTGATGCATGACCGACCAGTGAACTGCGCTGCTTCTGAGTGGAACATCTTCCAGCCTCCACAAGGCATGACTTGCGGCGATTTCGCTGGCGCCTTCACCCAAACTGTTGGTGGCTTCTTGCAGAATCCAAACGATACCTCTGACTGCCACTTCTGCAAGTTCAAGACCGGTGATGACTACTTGGCCAGTGTTGGTGCTAGTTATTCGTATCGATGGCGAAACATTGGCTTCATTTGTGTTTACATTGTCTTCAACATCGTCGCCATGCTTGCTCTGTACTACCTGTTCCGAGTCAAGGTGTGGTCTGCTCCTAAGTGGCTCGATCGGTTCAAGAAGAAGGCCCCAGCCAAGGAGGAGCCTAAGGACATTTATGCTCCCCAGGATGGCGACGAGGAGATGGTTTTCCGACACCGAACCAACACCACTACGAACAATGAGGGCATTAGCGAAAAGACTGCAAGCACTTCAGCTAACTAGCCCTTTTTATGATGCCCTTACCCCCCCTTTTCTCCATTGCATTATAAATCCCACCCTTTTGAACAAACTTTCCTCCTTAAAAATTATCATTGACCCTCTTGGTTTTATTTAATAATATTAATATATATTTTTGCTGATAGATTATATTGCTCTAATGTTTCAACGGCTGATATTCTTTTATCTACCTGGTACTTGAGGTACAACCAATTCAGTAGGGTACTGTACTAAACGGTTTGATTGCCAGCCCAATTGAAGAGTTCCAGAACGGCATTCACTATTCGAACTTACTGAGTGCGTTCGCACTTCAGGCTATGGAGCATAGCTGTGGAACATACCGAATGGCTGGATAAGTTGACAGCTGTCAATCATGCATATCCCGAAGGTGAGACTTCCCAAGATCCGTAATGTTGGAACGCAAGCCCCTCGATCGATCGTATCTTGATCGAGCGTTGCCTAGGCAACTCCAAACACAACCTCCGGCCAAGATTCAATCCCCGTCCTGGGGAAATCCTATTCAACCTGTCGACATCTGATAAAAGGGTATACAACTTGAGAACGTTTTATTATATTTAGTAGTAGCTACAGATTTCTGTTAGTGCACATTTTGCCAATTGATTCCTGAATCTGGCGTGCTAACCGTATTCGAAATAGATGTGTGGCTGGTGTTGGAAGAACGTGTACGACAGGGGTCCGTACTGCCTTTCGGCCGATCTGACGTTACGATGGATTCTGTAAACATAAATGTAATATCTCGGAATCATTTATGCAGCAAGATGGGGTCAGTTGTCAATAATAAACCTCCTTGGTGGTGAGCCAATCCTGTCCGTTATTTCAACAGCGTTCATGACATTGTCAATTATTTGCAGAAGAATATTATGATTCCAGTAATCTGGTACCCTGGTTGAGGGGAAGCCCCTCTGGCAACTTACTCCTCGAAAGATCTTAGGTCATTACGTGGGAACAAGCATCAGGTGTGTCAAGATCGGCGTTACGGGGCAGGTGCATTTATTGAATGTAAATGGCGTAAAATGTTTTTGCAACAGGCATTGATTGGCGCGAATAAAATGCCAGGGAATTCTGCACTGAGAGGTTCACTTCACAGATTTCCTCCACTTCGCGTAGATTACCCCAGAGTATAGCCTCGCGAACATGTCGCGTAAGTCGTCGTTCGAAAATGTCGTGACGCCAATGGACAGTGCTATGTCCGGCTATGACATCGAAGGAAACGATGACTACTCCAATATGGTCCATCGCCTCAGCCGAGTTATGGAAGACCCGAGCACTATGGAGCGTTTGGAAAGTTTAACCCGCGCGATCTCTACAGCGACCAATCGAGACATTCAACGAAATGAAAGCCGCCTGAGTCTTGAAGAGCGAGATCTTTCACGTCTCATCCAACGAGCCTGGAAGAACATGGACCGTGAAGGTGTGGAAAGTAATCATATTGGCGTATCTTTCACAGACTTGTCTACCGTGGGGATATCCAAGGAAGTTAATTACGGACCCTCTGTCTCAGAAGCTCTAAGAGCATTGGTCGATATTCGTTTAATAGCCGAAAAATTGAAGAACCCCCCTACCCGTAGGATAATTGAGGGATTTGACGGGGTGGTTCAGGCCGGCGAAATGCTGCTTGTCCTCGGGCGACCAGGATCAGGATGTTCAACTCTATTGAAGACGATTGCGGGAGAGATTGACCAATTTAAGCGAATCGAAGGTGACATATCGTACGATGGTGTACCACAAGCTGAGATGCTGAAGAATTTTAAGTCGGAAATCATTTATAACGGAGAGCGTAAGTGTGTTTTACAGATTGAACCGAAAAATTTGGTTAACAAGTTATGTGATATAGAAGATGTCCATTTCCCTCATTTAAATGTGGATCAGACGCTACGATTTGCAATTGCCTCGAAAACACCAGTTAACCGGCTCGAGGGAGTTACGCGATCGCAATATCAGACAGACCTCCGAGACATGCTAGCAACAATCTTTGGGTTGAAGCATACGTATGACACGAAGGTCGGCAACGAATATGTCAGAGGTGTATCCGGCGGAGAGCGAAAGCGAGTTTCAATTGCTGAAGCATTGGCATCCCGGGGCTCTATGTATTGCTGGGATAACGCTACTCGAGGCCTGGATGCATCGACTGCTCTGGAATACACTCAGGCGATTCGTGCATCGACCAATATTCTTAGGAATGTTGCTGTAGTGGCAATATACCAAGCCGGTGAAAACATCTACCAGCTCTTCGACAAAGTAACTGTCATATACAAAGGACGCCAAGTCTTTTTTGGGCCCGTTTATCGTGCAAAGGAGTATTTCTTGGAGATGGGATTCGAATGTCCTCCTCGACAAACAACAGCCGAGTTCCTGACAGCAGTGACAGATCCTAATGGACGGTCTCCAAAACGAGGATTCGAGAACAAGGTCCCGAAAACTCCTGAAGAGTTTGTGCAGTACTGGAAGAGGTCCGAAGACTACCAAGACATGTTTAACGAAAGGAGGGGATATGCAAACGGGTCCGATTGCAATTCCACCCTTCAGAGATTCAGGAAGGTCCGGTCAATGGAGAAGATGAAGCACCAGCGATTGAAGAGCCGATATCTTTTGACATACCCATCTCAATTACGACTGGCAATTCGAAGGGGATTTCAAAGAGCCCGGGGTAACATCGCTTATCTCACTGCCCGTACGGTGGGCGCATGTATCCAATCACTTATTACGGGTTCCCTTTTTTACAACATCTCCGATTCAACTTCTGGCGCTTTTTCGAGGGGCAGTGTTCTATTCTTTGCTATTCTCTTCAATGCCCTTACTTCGTTAGCTGATATCCCGTTGGCATTTGAAAATCGGCCAATTCTGTTGAAACAGAAGAGCTATTCCTTTTACCATCCTTCTGTTGAGGCAATTCAGCAGTTGATTACCGACTTCCCTTTCCGTCTTTTATTTGTCGCAACCTTTTCCGTCGCCATCTATTTCCTTGCGGGGTTGACGACAAGCGTAGGACAATTTTTCACCTTTTTGTTATTCATATCAATTACCGCCTTTACCACGAGCAGTTTGTTCCAGATGATTGCTTCTTTGACAAAGAGCAGTGCTCCGGCGAATTCAATTGGTGGCATTGGCATTGTCATGTTGTCGATTTATGCCGGTTATCTAATTCCAACGCCAAGCATGCATCCATGGTTCCGGTGGATTAATTATGTAAATCCATTGGCTTATGGTTTTGAATCGTTAATGACGAATGAATTCCACAAGAAAAATATGCCGTGCAACACTCTAGTTCCGTCTGGTCCTGGCTACGAGAACGTGAAGCCTCAGAATCAGGTATGCGCATTTACGGGCTCTATTCCCGGCCAGTCCGATGTTGTTGGCGACAGATACTTGTACGCTCAATATCGCTACCAGTGGGACCATGCGTGGAGGAACCTTGGAATTATCACCGGATTTTGGGTATTCTTCATTTTTGTTAACGTTATTGCCACAGAATACTTACGCCCTGTTGCGAGCGGTGGAGAGGTTCTGCTGTTCAAGCGAGGGCATCTCCCTGTAGCAATCCATGAGGACCCTGTTGTCACTGATAAGGAATCACTAAGAAACGAGCTTTCTACTGGCAATCGCTGTCAAGAGCAACCATGCAAGCAGATATTTTCATGGCAAAACATCGACTACACAATTCCGGTGAAAAAGGGCGAACGAAAACTGCTACATGACGTCCAGGGATACGTTAAGCCAGGAACTCTGACGGCGCTAATGGGCGAATCAGGGGCTGGGAAGACGACGTTACTTAATGTCCTATCTCAGAGAGTCAATTTTGGAGTAATCACTGGTGATATATTTGTTGATGGGAAGCCTGTTGATGATTCGTTCCAGAGACGGACCGGATACGTACAGCAGCAGGACTTGCACTTAGCTGAATCAACTGTACGAGAAGCACTTCAATTTGCGGCCCGGCTTCGACAACCAACCGCAGTTCGAGATCAGGAAAAGTTGGATTATGTTGAGACAATTATCCAGTTACTTGGTATGAAGGATTATGCTGAGGCGTATATTGGAACAATTGGCAGGGGATTGAACGTTGAGCAGAGAAAAAAGCTTTCCATTGGAGTTGAGCTTGTTGCCAAACCCTCTCTACTGATTTTCTTGGATGAGCCCACTTCTGGATTGGATTCGCAATCTGCCTGGTCAATTATCTCCTTCCTGCGCTCTCTTGCTGATTCTGGGCAAGCCATTCTGTGCACTATCCACCAGCCCTCTGCAACATTGTTCGAGCGATTTGACCGCCTGTTGCTACTGCAAAAAGGAGGTCAAACGGTGTATTTCGGTGACATTGGCGAGAACTCCAACAAGATACTGAGCTATTTTGAGTCACAAGGAGCTCGCCCATGCTCAAGCGAAGAGAATCCGGCAGAGTACATTCTCGAATGTATTGGCGCAGGAGCAACAACTCAGGTGGACCAAGATTGGCATGAAATCTGGAAAAATTCTGAGGAATACCTGACAATTACGATGGAAATTGAGGAGATGCATGATGATCTCGCACGATATCCTAACAAAATGGTTGATAAGGAGCTCCACAAGAAATTTGCCGCCGGTTATTTTACTCAATTGAGATATGTTCTGGCACGAACTTGTGTCCAGTATTGGAGATCCCCTACTTACATTATGTCCAAACTAGCCATGATGGTCGTTGTTGGTCTGTTCACCGGCTTTACTTTCTGGGACGTGGACTATACGCTAGCTGGGTTGCGAAATGCAATGTTTGCTATTTTTATTATACAGGTTCTTTCTGTGCCGTTATGCAACCAAATCCAGGTATTTTCAGTTCCAGCACGAGAACTCTTTGAAATTAGGGAGGCTGCGTCCAATACTTTCCATTGGTCGGCTCTCCTGTTCTCACAATTCATTGCTGAGATACCCTATCACGTTGTGTTTGCGACGATGCTCTTCTGCTCGTTCTATTTCCCGGGGAAGTTTTCAACCGATATTCATGTTGCCGGAATGTTCTACTTTATTTATGCGGTAATTTTCCAGCTCTACACAATTTCATTCTCGTTCCTGATTGTGAATCTGATGCCAAATGCCCCCTCTGCTGCCGTGGTTACTTCGCTTTTGTTTTCATTTATGATTCAATTCTGTGGCGTTCTGCAGCCTTTAAGCAACATGCCCGGATTTTGGACGTTCATGTACAAGGTGTCTCCATACACATACTTCATGCAGTCTTATCTTGGAGTTGTTTTTCATGACCGCGTTGTGGAGTGCAGCCCTGAGGAATTCAATGTTTTCCAGCCGCCACAGGGGCTTACGTGCCAGGATTTTGCTGGTCCTTTTGTCAAGCTTGCTGGTGGATACCTGGACAATCCTACTGCCACGACCAACTGCAGCTACTGTCGATTCAGAACAGGTGACGAGTATCTTGCCTCAATTAATATCCAGTACTCATATCGATGGCGGAATGTCGGTTTTTTCTGTGCTTTTATTCTGTTCAACTTCATTGGCACGCTTTTGATCTATCGATTCCTTCGAGTGAGGAAGTTCAGATTCAAGAAGAATAAGCCCACCAAGGCAATTGCTAGGAGACGACCTGCAGATGATGGAGTGTTTTATCATGATTCGGAAGAAGCTTATGACGACGACAGCGACACGGAGAAGCAGTCTGGCAAGAAAAAGAGACTACAATTGCGGCATTCACAGACTAGGTTCAATAACAGCACATCGCTTGTTGGAGAGCTGGGCCCCAACAACTTTGTTGGAAATGACTGCGATCCTCGTATCAAAAAACGCCAAGCTTATGGCACAATGCCGATTGCTCTTGACGACCTTAATGCTTTTCCCCGGGCAGTGAGCCAGCCAGTGATTTCATCGCGGGTCTATACGCACCGGCGGGAGCGGAGCACAGGGTCAAACAGCCTAACCGGCGTTGCTATTACTAGTATGGGGGTAGTACACGACCGGAAAGGTGGTGGTGCAAGCGATTTTGAATTCCTAGAGGGACCAATGCTGGGAAATCGTAGTCACTCGCCAGAGAAGTTCTAACTGTTTTTTTATGGTATTTGTTAATGGATGATGTTTTGTTCAATTGTTTCTTCACCATCTTTCTTGGTTACTCGGTCTGTATAACATATTGCAGTTGCACCTGTTATTGATGAGGCTTTTATGCTCATTCATCTACTTATGTATTTGGTGAAAATTTGGGACACGCTTTGGAATGGATAACGGGTTGCCTCAAATGCCACTCATAACAGGAGCGATTAAGCGTGGTAAGAATACCGGAAACAGATTATCGACAAACATGTGGAGGTTTTCCAGGGGAGGATTATGTTTGTGACAATTAATATTGAAGCAGCTTGAGGAAGAAATGCGTTTTCTAAATTCGCAGCTGATCTAACATGTATTTAAAACCATGCATATTTACCATCGAGAACCCACTTCTTGTTCTCGTTATCGCCGCCATGGAATCGAATCATGGGCCACGAATCCTCACGGTCGTTAATCATTTTGGACTTGACAATCGTAGTAGATGCAAGAGACTCGGAGAGCTCGTCAATAGTGATCTGAGATGGGATATCTTGGTCCCAGATAGTAGCGACTGGGAATTGCCATCGAGATGCCTCGGCAAGCAATGCATACACCAGCTTCGCAGTTGACTCCCGCACCTCTTCCTTAGAAGCACCCTCTTCGGCAAAGATTCGCAGAGCAGTCATCTTGTCCGCGGAGAAATCCTGGGTCCAAATAGTCCAGCACTTGCCATGCCTTGCGCCAAAGACCGAGGGCGTCTTGATGTCAGTTTTACTCAAGAATGGAGCCAGGTATGTGGCTCGGATGAAAGCCGTCTGGTAGATCTTCAGCGTTGGTTCCACAGCCACTCGCGTAACGCCATCCTTTTCGGTCTCTTCCTCCATCTGCTTCTTCAATTGGGTAATGTCCTGCTGTACAAGCTCTTCAAGGTCAGCGAGACCAATTGGGGTGACGCCCTCTGGCCATTGCTGGACGGAGTCGCCGTCCGCATAGCTAAGGGTGAATTTGAGCTCTTTGGAGTCGGTCTTTTCGTATTCAAAGCGGGAGTAGTAGTCGCCGATGTCTGACCAGAGCACGGAGAAGCTTGCATTTCGCTTTTCCTCGGACCAATTGTCCATCTGCCAGTCGTCAAAGGCTTTGACTCCTCGCTCAAACATTTCGGCGGCGTAGCCCTTTCGTCGGTTCGCGGCCGGCGTGAATACTGAACCGACAGAGTGGGAGAGGGTAGACAGAATCGGCTTGCCTTTCTGCTTGCACAGAGCCGGCCGCGCCAAAGTTTCCATCGAGCACACAGACTTCCAGGATCCGTCGGGCTGTTCTTCCTGCAGAACCCAGTAGGTGAGGCCACCATTAGCGGCGGTCGGCGACGACGCAAAGACCTGCTCTCGCTTGAGATAGTCTTTGAGGGAGAGGCCCTTGCCCCATGCGACGAAGTTATGTTCGTGGCAGTCCTGGACTTCCCTCGGATCGGTGAGGTTCTTGAGTCGGTATGAGTTGGTCATGGCGCTCGAGGTATGTATGCTAAAGCGGCTTAATTATCGGAGCACGGCTGAATTGGTACTGCTAGTGTAACACACGAGTTGGTAGGGATCCCCAGCAGATGAATAGGGATAACAAGGTTTGCTGAGCCGCTGAGAGCGAAAAAGGTTGAGAATCGTAAATTTGAGGCCCCAACTGGAGCAAGACATTGCCTTTATATAATTAGCGCCAGGCCTGTTTATTTTTTCTCGTGTGTTCATATGGACTATTATATTCTCCATTATCACTAGGTCGGACTATTATTTACTCTAGGTGAACACCGGTCAAAGGTTTTGTACTTCTCGAGTTGGACCGGTTCAAAAGCCTCTAACAGCATCTCAACGCGGAGACCCACCCAGGTAGCAGGGACGCACGCGGCACTATGATACAACACGGATCAGAAGCACCGTAGGAGTTGGACCATCGAATGACGACAGTCATTGCTGATCAAAGGAAGCCCCTCTCTCTATTGCTCCTCCTCCAGGTGACCTGTATATTCATTTGAGAGGTTCGTATTATGAGATGGTTTGGGCCCAAAGGCAAAAACACACTACTCATCACGTGGATCTGAAAGGGGGAGGGGGTTCACTACGCAGAAGTACCTAAAGAGCGGAGCAAGGGGTGCGGAATTCGCAAATCCGCTTCTACATGTACTACAATACTACTACTGGTATATTTTTTAAAAAATGGATAAATTCATTCAATATATTGTATTATATTCTGGTAAGCCCATCTCTGCTGGCAGATTCCAAATGGCGAAAGCGTGGGGAAGTGATGAGATGAGTGTGTTCTGGGCACTACACCACCGTATTTGTCC
The DNA here is from genome assembly GCF_965637985.1 of Blastobotrys vanleenenianus. Classification (NCBI taxonomy): domain Eukaryota; kingdom Fungi; phylum Ascomycota; class Dipodascomycetes; order Dipodascales; family Trichomonascaceae; genus Blastobotrys; species Blastobotrys vanleenenianus. The sequence goes on along the minus strand of NW_027481884.1, from coordinate 260,994 downwards.
GGCAATGTTTCAATTCGCTACCGTTAACAGCAGCTGCCGGCGATGATGTAAACCGACACGTCAAGGCTCCGTGTGTTGACAATGCGCCTCCCCGCCTTTTCGCCGTGTTATGGGTGGGTATGGGCGGCAAAGCCGGATATCAATAGCCGCTGCTGGTGTTGCTTTATCTTATCACTTCGCGGCGGGAGCTCGGTCCGGGATAAGTGGAGCGCGAAGAAGCGGAGACACTACGAATACACTGGTCGGAACGAGAATGTAGTAGCTATAGCTTAAAAGCAACAGCTAATAAAGCAGAGAGAATAATTTTAATGTCGTTATGTCGCTTTTTCTAACAAAACCTGGGATTTTAAATCCCATTAATGTTAGTCTAATCGGCGATGTGCTCTCAATTAAGCCGCACAATGCTGCAGGTAGTGATATGGTGAATACATGTATACCCTTCCTGGGGCTCTGCCCCAGACCCTGTAGTTGGGGGCTCTGCCCCCAAACCCCCGTCGATACAGCCGATAGACTCCTAGCATGCCATAAATTCTTGGTATCTTCTTGTTATATCTAATTTGGAGTTTAATTGACCGGGTAGTGTTCTCAATTAAGCCGCAAAATGTAGCTAGTTATTGATAGTGGGACTGATAAATGACATATCTCTTTTTTATCTTACAGCATCTAGAAAGGCCTCTGGTATGATAAGGTAGCAGGGATTAATAGAAGGAAAGTGCATTTATCTTGCACCCGATAAGGGCGGTTGACTTTAGGCTAATATTGGGAATACCAGGCAATACAATACACAGAAGAATCTTGCCTAAAGCGCACTATCAAGGTGGACGAGGACACTTCTAAGTACAGGAGGTTTTCAAATAAAGTAATGATAACAAATTCTTGAATTAAAGTAAATAGTACACCTTGTTTTTAGGGAAAAGAAGCAAATTGCATTTCTAGCGCACTTCACATTACCGATCCTCGCCTATCAAAACTGCAATGGTAAATGGATCTTATTGCGTATGCTAATAACTACTGTATCGATGGCCAGTATACTTTGGAGGAGTCTGCCCCCCAAATTTCCCCTAGAGCTTTACTTCGAGGAAAGACCAATTGAGCTCCTCCGCGAAGCGGAGTTACGGGAGCTCGAGGGCTGGCCCTCGAATACCCATTACCGGTAGTATGCCTATGCACTCTGGGCATTTCATTAGACAGGATACACCACTACTCGAAATAGATTAACGTAGCACAGGCGTCATGCAAAAAGATGCGTCGAGTAGCGCAATAAGAACTAACAATGTAACATAGTTCGTAAATCACATTCTATAACAACTACTGTGACGATGCAGCAGTATTCCTATACATTCCTGGTATTATTTACAAAGACAAGATACACTATACAAAATAGAATATGCACACATTAGTATAAATCACACGACCACAAAGAAGACTAGCTCTTTGCTGCGTTTGCCGCCCCTCCACTTTCCTTTCCCGCCTGCTTCTCTAACTCGTACGTCAACCGCTCCATAGACCGGTACACCTTCGACTGCAAGTAGAACGACCCGGACTTGTCCTTCGAGTTGACGTCGAACAGGTAGTCATACTTCTTCTTCACCGCTTCCTTGCTGATGCTGGCAGGATCAATGTCGAGGATCTTGCATGCTTCATCTAATGAAACGCCGCCGGCCTTCTGCTTCGCGGCAGCGCTGGCCCGGTACTTGAGGGACGCCGAGCTCGACTGCTTGTATGCCTCAGCAAATGCCCTTCCGAAGACCTGAGAGCCAGTGATGACTACTCTCATCAAAAGTCTATGCGCCTGGTTACTGTTAGCGGCAAATTTTTACAAACAACCCACAAATAAGCCTACAAAACACTCCTGTGTACATACCATTTTTTTCCTTTTAGAATGTTAGTCTCTATCTGTGTTAAGAAGATACAAATCACCCCTCGTTCGTGATGGTTCTCAAATTTTTATTTTTCAGACTCTCTCCGGCGACACCCTATATTAAACGGCTGTAGTTGATTTGGTGGGAGGAGAACACTCTAGTAGAAATTGAAGGGCTGAGGACGGAGCTCCGACAATGCCATATCTGGTCATCTCTGACATGGGGGGAGTGACGATCTCCTCGGCAACCAACCGGGGTTTCCGGCGCGCGCAGGCGGGGGGAGGCTGCCGACGTACGGTACTGCAATGATCGAGTCCTGCCTCACACATACACACACACACACACTGAACGAAAAACGAAGGATGCCAGGGGGTGATGGTCCTTTTTTGTTTTTTTTTCCCCCTTTCCATCCCCGGTCCTAGTCGACATACGAGTTAAAAACGACAGGATTGTCAGTTCTAAGCCATAAGCTTCTATTATCTATAGTGGTACCGGCCAGCACACTAACATGGAGAATCTATCCTGACAACCTCGACCTGTTTTTTTTTTTGGTTTTCGCTGACGGAGCATCGGCGCTTAGGGGCCCCGTCCTTTGTACTGCGCTGTGGTTGTTGCACTCTCTGCCCAATGGTCCCAATCACACTAGTGGCGGTCTTCGCTGGGCTCTCAAGGTTGGTTTGAACGCCACCCACGCTCCCTTCCCCAGCGTCTAGGTTGGGATCAAAGGCAACCCAACTCGTCCCACAGCACATCCAAAGAAAGGGAAATATGCGCCTAAAACTCCCAAAGGGCCTTATTGGGACGAGTGCACTTTAACCATCAAAGATTATTTTTTGAGAAATTTTTTTGATTTTTTTTTTCCAACTAGAATGTTCACGACTGGATAAGCTACACGACAGTTTGGTTACTTGTTTGTTGTACTGATACCTTTTTGAAGCTTCCATTTTATTCGACAGGATATCAGAGTCTCTGTGTGTGTGCTACACTCTCGTTTTCGCTGGACTCTTTTTTTCACTGGAAGTTGCCGGAGAGGACGAGAGAAGAAAGAAAGGAGAGTGGTGAAGTGTTCTAGCCCTAAGAATACGAAGTTGAAGAGAGAGGTGAATATACGCGAAGAGAGGGATTTTAGATACTACGAAAATTTGCACTTCGACTGGAGCTATTGTTTTTTTTCTTTTCGTCACTACGGGTATTCGACGTGTTTCGTTGCAACTTTACTGGTATTTGTTTGAGAAGCGGAAGGTATAGGACCTGACCGTTTTGTTATCTTCACCCACACTGGAATAGAGAGGCGGCTGAACCTTTTTGACCAAGTGAGAAGGAAAGTAACATCCGCACCATCCGCTTTACTTTTCTCCATCTTTTCATCCCCTGATATACTCCGACCCTTTTTTTTTCCAAACTGCTGGTGTGTGATATGACGAATGACCAACCTTGTACATAATAGTGTTCGAGTGCCTCTGATATCTCCTCCCCCTGCTCCTCCATCGTTTCGATCACAGAGTTTCTTTGGAATGGAGCAACCGACAACGAAGGAGAAGCAACAGCAGTTGAAAGAAGACTTTGACAAGTCGCCCATGCTGGCTAATGGGCCGAGCTCGCCAACCTCTGTCACAGGCGGGGGCAAGGGCCCGCCTACCCCCACCGAGCCCAGCCCCCAAATCTACAACGAAGACGACGGAGTTATCCGCTGTGTGTGCGGATTCGACGACGACGATGGGTTCACCATTCAGTGCGAAAAGTGCTACGTCTGGCAGCACGCGCAGTGTGTGAATATCACAACCGACGCCGTACCTGACATATACTACTGCGAGCAGTGTGAGAAGCGGCCCGTTGACGTGGCCAGGGCCATACAGCTTCAGACAGCTCGGATAGAACGAGAACGGCTGGCCCTGACTCAGGATCAGCAGCCAATAGCTGTGATCGAAGAAGAAGCAGCAGCAGCAGCTCCCCCTCCTGCTCCCACTAACAACAACGCTCGTCGAAGACGCAGGACAAAGGCTAAGAGCCCTTCATCGAGTAATAATGACCTAACCCTTAACGACAATGGTGATACCACCGCCATGTATGATGATTCTAACAACTCGTCTAATCTGAGCCCCAAAAGCGTTGCTACCAACACCCCTGCGCCGTCGGCCACGACAACAACGGCTACGGCGACAGCGACGACAACCGCAAACTCTCGTCGCGGGGGACGTCGCAAAGTGCTCACTGTGCAGGAGTCCCAGCTCAGTTTAGATGACGGAAACGAAAGCGATGCCGAGCCGGACAGCCGGTACTACTCCTCTCCAGCAAGCTACAACCTCTACTTCATCAAGGCCGATGAGTGCAGGTTTGCCAATGACAGAACAGCTCGCCATTTCAGCGAGAAGATCCACTCGCTCTGCGAAGATGACGCTAATTGCTCGTTTCTGTCTCTACAGGAGTTTCAAAAGATCAAGCCGGCCAAAGTCGCAGCGCGAATGGTCAAAGATCAGCACAGCAAAAAGTTTATGGGCTTCTCACAGTATGGCCTGTTTTTAGAGTCAGCGAACTCGGTCCCTCGCGACCGATTTATTATTGAGTTTATGGGCAGCGTGACGCTCGTTGATGACTACATTAGGAACCCTATCAACCAGTACTTTAGATGCGGCTGCCCGAAGCAAGGAGTCCTGTTTTTGAGGCACCTGGGAGTCGCCATTGACGGCCGGCAGTATGGCAACGAGGCCCGTGTCATTCGCCAGAGCTGTACGCCAAACCTCAAGTTTAGTCCTGTCGTTGTAGAGGGCCAGACTATGGTGCGGTTTGCGGCGTTTGCGACTGAAATAATTAAGCCCGACCAGGAGCTCACCATTGGATGGCAGTGGGACCCCCATCACCCGGTGCGAAAGCTCGAGGCTGGCGAGAAATTGACACCCGCTGAGAAGGATTGTATCAGACGGACTGCCGAAGAACTGGCCAAGTTAGGCATGGCGTGTGCTTGCGAGCATAGAAATACCAACAAGTGCTTGATCAAGCAGATGAAGAAGCTTGTTGTTGATGACTCTGCTAGCAAGGCTGATGTTGGTGGTTCTGGTGATAGCAATGGCAAAGCTTCTGTGTCGGGATATTCGGCTAGAGAGGAGCGGAAACTGCGCGAAGCGATGGAACTCATTGAAAAGCTCGAAAAGAAGGAAAGCAGCCGTAAACGAAAGCTCCAGCAACAGCAATCTGAGGAGTCTTTTGTTGACGGACCGCTAGACGAGGAGCCTGCCAATGGTGGCGATGAAGGTAATGATGTCGAGCCAGTAGCACCAAAGCCAGAAATGGTGTCTAGAGCCGTCCAGACAGAGGTAACCAGCGAGACCAAAAGTGTTGCATGCCTTCATGTCTATGACCCGGCCAAGATTGCCGTGCTGCCTAGGGCCCGAATCATTCGTCGCTATTTGTCTATTCGAGAGGAGTATAAGGTTAATCCCCAACGATTTGCCATGGCCCCGCCACCTTGCTCCTACCCGGCGTCACGAGCAGGTTCCCCGCCGTCTCCTAGTTCGAGACGTACCACTGAAAGTTACACTCCGGTGTCTGCGTCGACGTCTCCAAAGCCAGCGCAGGCACCTAGTGTTGAGGCTACTGTGGTGGCCACTTCGTCTGTTGAGGCTGTTGCTGTGGAGGTGAAGGATTCTGTGAAGCCTCCTCCAGCCAAGAAAAAGCTCACCTTTGCCGACTACAAGAAGAAGATGAGCCAAAAATAGACACCATTGGGCTTGTCTTATTATTTATTGTATAGCTAATTATCTCTCTTTTTATTTATAATGCTGGCTTGTATTAGCTGGTCTAATGTATATGTTTCTACTCTTCTCTAATGTTATCTCAGTATTGTTAGTTCCGAAATGGAGAGGCACTCTTAGGTAATGACATTGCCAATGATGGTAGCTGCTATTGATTGTGTTAGGACTACTCTGCGAAGGTATGACAATTGCCAAACATCTCATGTTACGCAGAGGGCAATTGAGTATATCTGAGCTAAATAGAACTATATCCAGGCGTATCAGAAAGACTACACAAGAAGTCGTTAGGAGGAGCCAGGACATGGTCCGGTTTAGTGACGCAGTAGTTGGAACTGTCGCCATCAGCAAAGGTGTAGTCGTCGAGGAAGCTCGGATCGTCTTCACAAAGCTCCTCGTCAGAAAGGAAGAGTTTATGGTACAAGAATCCCAGACTAGTGATTCGCCGGCAAGCGTTCCATTGAAGGCACGACCTTATTGCCGACTGCAAGCACGGATCAGTGCCAAGGGCGGACACATTTGCTCCATCACACTATACTGTTAGCTAAATAGGGCAATAATTGGGAGAGAGAGAGAGAGAGAGAAAGCGTACTTTGGGTATGGAGAAGTGGCACTTATTCATAAAGTCATAGTATGCGGGCCAATTACCTCCTAGACAGGAGTCACTTGGGGTACCCAGGAAATGCGTGTAGCGAGAGATTTGGTCCAGGGCATCGTTCCCCGGGAAGAGAGGGCTGAGTTGAACAATTTCATAAGCAACGGCGCCAAGGGCCCACATGTCCACGGCAGAGGAGTAGTAGTCGCTCTGGAGGATCATCTCCGGTGCCCTGTACCACCGAGTCGATACGTAGGACGTGTAGGGGTCTTGGCAGTTAGAGTGTCGCGAGAGGCCGAAATCGGCGAGCTTGACTGTGTAAAGCTGTGGGGGTGATAGCGAGGACTCTGAACGGGTTATTACGAAGCTGTATTCTTTGGCGGGGATCCTGGCAACGAGAATGTTTTCCGGTTTGATGTCTCGGTGGATGAAGCCGTGGGAATGGATGTGATAGAGTCCGCTTGCCATCTGGAAGAGCAGGTGCCGCACCGTTTCTAGATGCAATGGGACTCTATTTTGCTGCTGAAGGAGCTGGTAGAGCGTCAGCTCCATTTTCTCCATGACAATGTGGCAATGGTGCACGGACCTGTCGACGAACATCTCGTAGACCGAGACGAGGTTCGTGTGGGGCGGCACCTGTTTGAGGAAATCCACTTCGCGCAGGCAATTGTAGTCGCGGATGTTTTCGAAGGTCGTTGAGACTGTTTTGATTGCCACCTACGATTGTTAGCGGGACGATTCCTTAAGCTGCCGAATTAGGATATGTAGTTACGATTGAGCCCTTGGCGATGACAGGGAATTCGACGAGGGCCTTGGGCAGGGGAATTGCCGACCACACTTGGCCGAATCCGCCATGGCCAATCTTCTCGAGGACTTTGTAGCGGTTGTGCATTGAGTGGAGCCGAAGCTTGTGCAGATCGCAGGCCGTAATCAGGCTCTTTTTGGGCTTGCGAGGCGATCTCACCGTGTTCTCCACCGCCGATAACATACGACAACTAGTTGAACTACACAATTGATCAATTGGCCAAATAAACAATCCGATCCAAGTCTCTTGATCAATTGGGCCAAATAAACAATCCGACCCAGGCCTCTTAAAGAGCCTTAAAAGAGCCCTAGAAGGTTATTGAGATGGTTAAAGTTTCCTGGCTAAAGTTGAGCTGCTAAGGTTAACAATTGGTTGGTTATACTCGAAGCTGGCTATATATTACCGGTACATTATTAAAAGTGTTGTAATGCGACCTGCTACATGATGGTGTCACATTGTATTAGTCTAAGTAATACTGTCACATTGTACGGCTTAGTCTACATAATATTGTCACATTGTATTAGTCGCAGTTTGCTAGGGGTCTCAGTCGTTACGGGGAGACCAGTCGCTACACACTCAGAACTCAGTCGTTTCATTTCCAACGTTGTGTGTCTCGATCGGCGTAACACAGCCCATCTCTACCAATTGATCTTCTTCCCCTTCTTTAGTAATAACATTTATGTAGTGTTTTCTTTGGTAATGGAGCGAAATGGCCTTGTTACATGGTGATCAAGGTATATGTTCATGAGAATATGTATAATAATGGGGGGTTGGTAGTGCGCGCGCTGGCTAACCTCTCTCACGAAAAATTGCAACGAAACGCGGGTCTTCTAAGCTTCAACGGGAGCACCAAACGGCCGGACCTTCAAAAGTGTACAACCGACACTTGATCAGTGTGCGACCGGCGAGAGTTCCCGGGTAGTCTTTTTTTTTTTAGGTCACTACGCGCTTTTTTTTTTTTTTTTCGCCTTTCAGTTTCATTCGGTGAAACGTTCCGCAGATAAGTTCGACACACACGTAGAAACACGTTTTAACCATACCAACTACTAAATATACGGGGGAAAAGTAGAGACACGTCTAAGCATACCACACTATTATACGGGGGAGGCTATACGGAACAGATCTAAACTCTGTGTGTATATATATATATTAAAGCGTCAAAAGGAACTGGAAAGGACTAATTGGAAAGCAGGTGATGAACCTCAACTCCAATTACACCAAGGCCATGCCCAGCTACGCTCAGAACCGGCCAGCCCCCATTCGTATTCCTCCTCCAATCGAGGATCATCAGGCCGTGGGTAACCCCGGTGGGGTCCAGTCGCCGCGGGCGGCCCTGGTTGCTGGACTGAGATCAGCGACAGACCGAAGACGACAACAGCAACAGCAACAACAGGCTGGAAGTCAGTACCACACGATCCAGGCCCACATGTCGCCTCCAGGATCCCCATCGCCGATCCAGCCGCCAACCAGCAAGCCGGGTCACCACCGAGTGTCGTCCTCGTCCTCGTCCTCGTCCTCGTCAGTGTATTCTCAACAGTACCCCCATCAGTCGCCGCAGCTCCCGTCGTCGTCACTAGCAGCGGACTCGGCCCGGATATACGCGGCATTGCAAGTCAAGCAGCAGGAACTGCTGGCTACGAGCATGCTCATCTCGCAACAGCAGCAGCGCATCCAGCAGGCCATGAATAGCGCCGCCGCAGTCTACGCGTCCTCGGGCTCCCAGCCTAGCACCCCCACCGCATTCTCCACGGGCTTTGATAGCTACATGGATCCATTGGCCGGCTCAATGGCCCATCTCTCCTCTAACGACATCTTCCTCCAACCCCCGACGCCCACAGGCTCCTCTCTGCACCGCTCCAGCGGCATCTTTGGCAGCCAGTCGGGCTCCTATTACGATGTGGACCCGCTATGCCCACCGTCGTTTGGTACCCTCCGCCCATCCTCACCGTCGCTACCCGTAAGACCCTCTTCCTCGGCATCAAACCGCGGATCCCTTTTCTTTGACACCCATGGGCCCCAGCCGTCGGGACAGTCGCGGTTCAAGCGCGGCCACCGCAAGGCTTCGTCCCTCTCCATGGTCAATCGCTCCGGTAGCCCCAGCTCCAACGTGGGAGTCATTGGCACGGGCCTCAATGGCGTCTCTCGAGGCTCCCAGCCTCCTCGCCCGGCCCATTCCGCGGCAGAGATCCCGGTCCGCCAACCCATTGGCCCGCCTTCGACCGACGAGCTCCTGGCTCACCCGGATCGCAACTTTGCTCGCCGCTATTCTAGCACCCAGGTGGTCGCTGATTCCAGATATTAATAGATTTTAGATGGCGCTGTGCGTGTTACCACACTTTGGAAATGGATTTCGCTTCTCTATCCTTGGGGGCCAGCCCCCAAACCCCCGTGGTCTCCTCTTCGCGGAGCTCATCCGCATCAATTGAACTCTTCTCTTGGGGGCCAAGCCCCCAAACCCCCGTGGTCTCCGCTTCGCGGAGATCTACTTCCTATGGATCCGTGTCAATAGGACCCTCCTCTATACTTTGGGGGGCCAGCCCCCCCAAAACACGGAGATTTCCTCCTGTTCTCATCTATTTATGTCTTCCACTGTATCAATTGAACCCCTTTTTAGACTGTGCCCCAAATCCCCCGGGTTAGCTTCACGGAGATCTCCCGTACCTTGGTAATCTATTGAGAGTTGATCCGTTCTACGCTGTAGACACTCATACTAATAATACTAGACCTTCGTGAGACAGACATCTCCCGCCGTTTTCATCTGTTATGTCCTCTATTGCTACACGGAACCGGAGATCATTCAGCCTCTCCACTCTTGGGGGCCAGCCCCCATACCCCCGTAGTCTCCGCTTCACGGAGATTCTTGCTACGACTCTACTAGGTGGTACAGTGGATCGGTATCAATTGACCCTCCTCTACACTGAACATACTACAATAGGTCTCCGCGAAGCGGAGCTACGGGGGTTTGGGGGCTGGCCCCCAAGTACACTGTAGAAAGCAGGAGGGGGGTTAATACAATAGAGGAAGGCAGAAGCGTAGCAGGAGATCTCCGCGAAAGCAGAAGGGATGACACGGATCCGTAATAGGAGGGCGGCTAGCCGCACCGATTGCGTGTCGAGTCGCGCGCGGCTGAGTGTATCCGCCGGATCCTTGTGCGGAAATGAGACATGGCGATCCGTTGACATTTCGAGGCAGGGACTAAGATATAGACTCGAAAGGTGATTAGAAGGGCATATTTTTTCTGCAAGTATTTAGCATATACCCGACGACTTTTGTATTTGGCTGTTTGATCTTGCTTAGCTGTGCTCCGGTGTTCCTTTTTGTTACGATATTTTTAGACGCTAACCTGCTTGGATCTGCTGCATGAACCAACGGGCTTATGCGAAGGTAGAGAGTAGCTATAGGGCGTACATATTTTGTCAAAGTCGTGAAACGCTTTTTTTTATTCGTGGGGTAACAAATCTCCTTCGACACCTTTGGATCTCAGCTTTCGTGAGATGGGCGAAAGCTTGGACAATAAACGCGAAACAAACGAGCATGAAGATGGCGAGACCGAACAGGACTACTTCAGTCATAAGCCGAAGGTGGCCCATTCCTCGGGGACAGAGTCCCCAGCAATGATGCTTACCCGGCCAGATCTGTCAAACGTAGACTTGAACGAGGACGGTGAAGAACAGATGGAAGAGCGAGAAAACATTGACGAGGACGACGAGGAGGCAATGAGCATAGAAGAGCAAAAGGCTCTGTTTAAGGAATTATCCAGCGGCAGCGAGCTGAGTAGACGACGGGCGCCGTTTTCTCTCGAGCAGGATTTGATGGACGACGCCAATGTCATTCCTCCAACCTCGGCTATTGCAGGAATGCTCGATGTAGGCATATACACCTCCGGCGGACTGGCCCCGGGAGCCAGTAATTATACCCATGTGCACCCGGCCAACGAGTCCACCGAGCTCAGGTCTCTTCGCGCTCGTCGAGACGAGCTTTTTCGGTCCATTGGTTACGATACTCCTCCCTCCCCGGCAATTCAGCTGCCACCACCACCAGCATTACGGACCGGTTCTCAACCCGCGTCGCCACGAGACCTCGACTCCGCACAACCAAGTGCACGGCAAAGCATAGAACTCAAAGAACTCGACAGCAGGCTTAAACGAGTTCAGGTCCTGGAACCAGAAAAAGAGAAGCCTCGAGATGAGGGGCAGAAGCACGAGGAACGGGAAATTGCGAGGCAGATAGTTCAGTCGCATGCTCTGCATCTCAATCCAAAACACCTTCTTAAACGGAGGAACTCAGAGAGCAGTTTTCTTTCAGATAGTCGATCTAAGAAATCGCAGGTTTCGACAGATTCAGCAGCGCCTATTGAGTTTGACCAGAACGGCTATGTCGTCAAGCAGAATGCATTTGTGCTCCCTAATGCAGCCGGAAATGACCTTGAATACGGGGCGGCAGGAGAGCAATTGGACCCTACAGGGACAAACACGCCAAGACACCACGAGGACTACGTCGCCCCGCCTAAGCAGGTGCGCCAGGGTGTACTTGGGTCCCTGCTTAAGCTGTACGGGAATAACCAAGACGAAACCGCCGAGAGTAGCGGAGCAACCAGCACCCGAGACTCCCTATCAAGCCAAACGCTAATTGTCAGTAGCTCTTCTGCTCCATCCAGCCCGCAAGGTGACGGGAAACTGCCAACCACCCCTACCCGACCGCCAGGACTGCCAAGAATTAGCTCTTCGTTCTCAGAAGCAAGCACGACGACCACTACATCAGGACAAGCTCTACTCAGTCCCAAGGAGAAGAAGAAGCGCCCTAAATGGCACAAGCATAAGCCTAACAGCCACTCAATGTCATCTCTGGCATTGAGCGCGGCCCAGACTTTTGCCGCGCCAGGGGCGGCGACAGCGTCTGCGGCTCAAGGGGCGCGTGTTGCGGCTGGCGCCGCACCCGCTGCACGCCCGAGCTTTATCAAACGGCCCAGTGGATTTAAGAAACGTAACAAGGCGCGTATCGAAGAGCAGATCCGCATTACTGTACACATTGCCGACGTACTCCAGCGCCAGCGATTCATTCTGCGCATTTGCCGCGCCCTCATGCTCTACGGTGCGCCAACACACCGGCTTGAGGAATACCTCAAGATGACCTCGCGAGTACTGGAAATCAACGGACAGTATTTGTATATCCCCGGTTGCATGGTTGTGTCTTTTGACGATGCTACGACGCATACTTCGGAGATGCAAATCGTGCGAGTCGTCCAGGGGCTGAATCTGTCCAAGCTGCAGAAGACGCACCAGATATACAAAGAAGTTGTCCACGACATAATTGGCGTAGAAGAAGCTTCCCAGCGCGTGGACGAGCTGTTAAGCAGCAAGAACCGCTACCCGAACTGGCTGTGTATAATCTTCTTTGGGCTCGCCAGCGCCATGATCACACCCGCATATTTCGGCGGGTGGTGGGCAGACATGCCCATTGCATTTATCCTGGGAAGCGCTATCGGGGTTCTACAGATTGTCGTCGCGCCGCGAAGTGATCTCTACTCGAACGTATTTGAAGTAACCAGCTCGATCATCGTCGCGTTTCTGGGGCGGGCGTTTGGCGCTATAGGCGGGCCCTCGCGTGAGATCTTCTGTTTCTCGGGCATCACCCAGGGGTCGCTTGCCATGATCCTGCCTGGATACATCATTCTATGTGGTTCACTAGAACTGCAGAGCAAGAACATTGTCTCCGGGTCTGTTCGCATGTTCTACGCCATTATCTACTCGCTGTTCCTCGGATTCGGTATTAGCCTGGGAGCCGCCATCTACGGGTGGATAGATCGCGATGCGCCGAGTTCAACACAATGCGCACGGGTTGTCGACCCGTGGTGGAAGTTCCTGCTCATCCCGCTCTTTGCCATCTTCATTGCCCAAGTGAACCAGGCGAACCTGCGCCAGCTGCCAATCATGACGCTCATATCTAGCGCTGGGTACGCTGTCACGTACTTTCTGCGAGCGAAGGTGAGCGGGTCTTCGGACTTTGTGTCGGCCGTTGGCGCCTTTGTCATTGGCCTCCTGGGCAACATGTATTCTCGGTTCGGCCACGGGCTGGCCTTCGCGGCGATGCTACCGGCCATCTTCGTACAGGTACCCAACGCCGTAGCTAGCCAGGGGAGCTTCTTAGCGGGCATCGAGAATGCCAACTCCATTGTCAATGGGACACGAACGGTAGTTACAGCTTCCAACGGTGCAACTGTCACCCAAACATTGGCCGCGACCCCTACTAGCAGCGCGGCGACCATGAGTCTCGGCACGACCATGGTCCAAGTGTGTATCGGGATCACAGTCGGCCTGTTTGTAGCCACCCTCGTCATCTACCCGTTTGGCAAAAAGCGAAGCGGTCTGTTTACCTTCTAACTTGTATCTTCTTCTTTTCAGCGCTATTATTTGTTTTAGAGGGCCAGCCCTGAGCTCTCGTAGCTCTATTGCTTCAATTGACTTGGGGGCCAGCCCCCAACCCCCCGTAGCTCCGCTTCGCGGAGAAACTTGTAGCGACCAAGGACCTTCGTCGAACCCCTACAGTCCATTTGTAACAGTTTGTCGCGGTGTTACCGCAGCTTGTTACAAGCTATTGGGAGTTCGTGACGCTGTAACAAAATTGCCTACAACCACGGGGTGTAGAACTTACATAGTTCCGCAACGCGAAGGAACTCAACTGATCTCCACCAAATAAAGAGCCACACGGGGCTTCTATTCCGGTTTTCGAAGCAGAGGGAAGCAATTGATCTCTCCACGAAGTGGAGCCCTCAGGGGGGTTTGGGGGACTGGTCCCCCCAATTATACTCGAAAATGGGTATTCTAGGGAGTCAGGTAACCTCTCCACAAAGCGGGAGCCTCAAGGCGGTTTGAGGGGACTGGTCGCCCCCAAGTGCAGCAATAGGTATTTGACGGGCGGAGTTCCGTGGAGTTATGTAATGCCGCAGTCAGAGACGTACTGAGAGGGAGGAGGGGCAATACGATGTGACACAAGCGGGAATACATGGGTGATAACCCTGCTGAGGTATGTACTCCAATTTTGACAGGCAGCGACATACGACCTTCCAATTACACTAGAGGATTCGCATGTTGAACAAGCGATCGATCGATCGAAGTGCGGTAGTGCGGTAGGGTGGAGAATGTGATATATCTCAGCACGCCACGTAACGCGTTGCCCCGGAGAGAGGTTACCCCAGGCAACGCGTCGGGTGTTGCCTGGGGGTTGATGATGTGCACGCGTTGCTTTTCGCCCGCTTGAGCTTAATTTTCAGAATTGGTTTTTTCACGGGGTTACTTTTTCAACGACGCATTTTTTTTTTTTCACAATTGCATGGGTAAACAAGTTGGTTAGGTTATTATATACATATATACGTTGGTTGGTCAAAAGTGGGCTGGAAAATCTTTTTCTTCTTGTTCTCTTCTTCATCCATCCACCACCATCGGGCACAACAATGGTCGATAAGCGAGCGAAGCGAATTGGCACGGGCCGAGTTAGCAAGACGACGAGTAGGCCTAGGGAGATCGGGAAGGAGAGGAGGAAGCGGGCTGTAGTCGCAAAGCTACCGAGCTCGCCGAGCATGTCAGATATATCGTCGACGCCGTCTCTTGCCGCGTCTTCATGGGGGTCATCCTCTCCGTCGACGTGTTCGACGGCCAATGGGCGAATATACGACCTGGATGCTTCAGTTCTAGGCGATATTTCGCCCCTGGGAGACAAATTGAAGCCATTGAACAGCACTTATCTGGAGCCGGCCAAGAAGCGGCTTAGCTATCCGCATAAAGTAGCCCTGGTTGTCGAGAATGGACGGGCCAGGATTACGCCAGCTCCTTCTCCTCCTCACCCAATGGTCGCTAGGATGAATAGAGCGCGATTGAACACGAATACTGACGACGACTACAACGAAGATGAAGAAGAGGTGACCGCCCAAGAGAGCGAGGACGCGGTGAATGCATTCCAGAGGACTATGGCGCGTAGCCGGGCGTCCATGCGATCTGTATCTTTATCTTCGTGCTCCTCATCCTCTGCCTCGGCGTCGTCGTGCCCGTCGACGCCGCGGACTGGACGGAGCATTGACTTTTTCATGAACGCCAACAAGTACCTTCTGACCGACAAGAAGTACTCTATGTTCGACTCGGGCATCCTGACTTCCAAGTTCTCTTTGGTTGATGAGGACGCGAGCTTTGTCGAGGCCGCCGACGAAGACTACTTCCGCCCCGAGGACTTCAATGACTATATCAACTTGCATGACTACGACGAAATGACCCAATCCACCTTTTTGTAACTTATTATTATTATTATCTATTATCTATATTATTTGCATATATCGACTGTTAATAAAGAATTTCTCTCATTCTCATCTCTTCGATACTTGGACTGGAGTTCTTCATAGTGGTGAGGAGAGGGGCACTGTGATTGGCCTAGCCCTACGTCAATTTACGCGTTCGTTGTGTGAGGTGTCGCGAGACTCATTACATTGCCTAATCGAGCACAGCAATCTCAAACCCGCGAAAATGTGCCACACCCCCTCCAGTGCCCCTTGGAAACGCCTTAATTATTCACAATTGCTGGAATCCAGTGTTTAAAGGTTGATTCGAGGATGGCTAATGACCATGTCATTTGGTGAGGGTGCTTTTAGAGGGTGGTGGGCCGAAATGCGGTTCACAATCAGCGCTTCAAAAAAAAAAAAAAAAAAAGGAGTGCTTTGCCTCCTTACACCGACATCCGTATGTTGCATGTGTGGTACTATGTGCCCTCTGCCCATCAATCACCCAAGGCTTTCAGATGTATGTAACCAGTGATAGACCCTTTATCCACTCCCCCGCCTTTCTACGGCATAACCCCCTATACCTTCGCCCCTTTATTTACCTGCACAAATGGTTGGGCTGTCTTATGCCACTGCCCTGGAGGCGGCCGGCAAGGATGGTGGGTTGATTAATATGTCTTAGATCCCAGGGCTGTTAAGTGAGGTTACCCCTGGCAACAGCTGCTCAGCCGTGCTTCAGGCACGGCTGAACGCGAGACAGTTACGTAGTCCGACCGGCTAGAGGAGGGACCCTGTGGAAGACATTGGTGGAGGCCTATTGTTCGGCTCAGACCTAAACCAAGCCTGGAACTAGTCTAGGGCTCTTTTGCGAAAGCATGTATATTTGCAGTACTTTAGGGGCGAGAAGGGAGGGAGAGCAGAAAGAGGGAAAAATGCGCCGTGAGGCAGGGGTGAACGATTTTTTTTCACTGGACAGTCAGCATGGAATACCTCCTTTTGTTTTCCAATGATCTGTGCATGCACAGTTCTTTGGCTGTGTGCCTTCTTTCTGTTTATATTTGCCCGAGTCTGGCCGCCTGCCTTACGTAGTGCATGCACAAGTGCCTTATATATTACCCACTCGCCTACAGACGAAACATACTCACTCACATAAATCTACCGGTACACATGCAACCCACCTTTCTCTCAACCGCTTGCTCAAAGACCCACTCACTCACCCACTCAAAAACCTAGACGTAGCCAATCATAATCAACCCTCCAAGCAACCAGCCAATCGGTCGTATAACTAGCCAATTATCTATACTCAACAGTGTTAATGGTATTCGCTTAGATAGGTGAAATGATATGGGATATAGACAGAGGACGTTTTTTCTACACCATTACGCACTACCATTGAAGCCGGTAAGAAGCTGCTAATTTTTTTTTTCTTCTTTATTTCCATGTACCATTTCATGCAAACGCCAACGTTCCGTATACATGATTTGTCTCTTTTCGTTACCGCGGTTCATCGCCAACCACCATCCCGCAATGTTGGTAGGTCACCCTGCCACTCATCGCTTACATGGTACAACCTACATCACATACCATGTACCCATTCTACCACTATGCTGTTATTGGCCGGGCAACCATAAGAAAAAAATTTTTCAGCCTATTTCAATTGGTTATTTAATTACAGTACTGTACATATTTGCTTGACCCTGGGGGCAGAAGATGCATGCTAGTGGACTCAATGAGCCGCACACCGCCGCACTCCGTGGTATAAAATTTACTACTAACGCCGCACATATCTAATGAATACGTCAGCATGACACACTTCTCACCTTCGACCGTCTTCTCGATGCCGACCGTTGAACTGCGAATGAAGTAATGTCAACTCACCGCTAGAAGAGTAGCACCAATCAATCAACAGTTCGCTAACTACGACTGTGTATCTGTATATCCGCTATACTCTGTGGCTGATCCAAGCCGTTAAATCGCCTGTGTCACGTGATTCTGACGACTGGTGATACATTTTGGCTAAAATCTATCGTATTTCCCTCGACTAAGCCGGGGGATATATAAAGAAAGGCACAGGGGCTAGATACAGTATTCGAACCACTAGAAATGCCAGACATAGAATCAGAGTATACGTACGACTCGTCATCGTCCTTCTCCGACGATGAAGAAGACGAGTATGATCTCCACGGTATGGACCTCAGCGAGATCCTCAAGCTAGAAATCGAAAATGGCGACTACACATGCCTCATTTGCACCAGTGAAATCGACGTTGATTCAAAGATCTGGAGCTGTGATGTGTGCTACCGCGTCTACGACCTCGAGTGCATCAACCAGTGGTCCCTGCGAGGACTCAAAAACAAGCCCACCAGCGAAAGCGGCGGCCGCAAGAACTGGAAATGCCCTAGCTGTAACGCTGCCTACTATCATCCCGTGACACGGTACACCTGCTGGTGTGGCAAAGTCGAAAACCCGGCCTACAACGGCCTCATCCCGCATTCGTGCGGCCAGACCTGCACCGAGAAGCTCGAAGGATGCGTTCACGGGTGCTCCTCGATGTGCCACCCAGGACCCCATACTGAATGTACCGCCATTGGTCCAGCCATGCGGTGCCGCTGCGGCAAGAACAAAAAGCAGTGGCCCTGTGTCATTACGCCCTACAAGACGGGCTGGGGATGCGGTTCAGAGTGCGGCGAATGGCTGCCTTGTGGTGAGCATCGGTGCCAACGAAAATGCCATGACGGCCTCTGTGGCAAATGCCCCGAGTTAGTGCGGGCCCAGTGCTACTGTGGCAAGGATACGCGAGAAATTCCGTGCTACGAGAAGTTTGGCCTCATGAGTGAGCTCGACAATGGCGATAAATGGATCGGGTACTTTTCTTGCGGCCAGGTATGTGGTGAGCAGTTCGAGTGTGGCCACCATACGTGCAAATCCAAATGCCACTCGCGAAAGACCAATGACCGGCAGTGTCCGTTTACTCCGGTCGAAAATGAGAAATGCCCCTGTGGCAAGACCCGAGTCAACGAAGTCCTCGGTGGCCGCGAACGGGCTTCGTGTACTGAGCCGCTGCCTACGTGCAAGAAGCAGTGCGGTAAGTCGTCCAAGTGCGGACACCCGTGCCTCGCCTTATGTCACACTGGACCGTGTCCGCCTTGCCGAGAGGTCCTGCCGTTCTCATGTGCCTGTGGATCCATGAAATGCGACGTCCCGTGCGCCTACGCCAAAAGCGGGTCCAAATTCAAGTGCAAAAAGCGGTGTACGGCCATGATGGACTGCCGTCGCCATCGATGTAGCGAGATTTGCTGTGGATACGAGCAAACAGCGCTTGACAGAGAGAAGCTACGCAAGAAGAAGCTGCGATCGAACATCAGCCTTGGTAGCGAAGACGCTGTTACCGAACCCGTTCATCAGTGCCAGGAAACGTGTAATAAACTGCTCAATTGCGAGAAGCATCGGTGCAGGGAGACTTGCCATTCAGGACCCTGTCGACCTTGTCTCGAGTCGAGCATGGAAGACTACCACTGTCCGTGTGGCAGAACTACGCTTCAGGCACCAATTCGGTGCGGATCAATGCTGCCGAAATGTAAGCACCCATGTACTAGGGTGCCTGCCTGCGGCCACCCTCCTGTGATCCACGAGTGTCACGACGATACTGTCGAATGTCCCAAGTGCCCACAATTGGTCACGAAACAGTGTGTCTGCGGCAAGGAAATGGTTAAAGGCGTCCAGTGCCACCGCGAGTGGGCCTCGTGTGGCAAGATCTGCGGTAAGACGCTCAGTTGTGGGCACATTTGCCAGAAAGTGTGCCACAAGGAAGGCGACTGTGAGAAGCCGCCTAAATGCCGGGCTATTTGCCAGAAGCCGCTGCTGTGTGGCCATCCACATCGGGCCATGTGCCACCCTGGTAAAGAGTGTGGCGACGTGTTCCCGCCCTGTGAGGAGATGGTCACCGTTAAGTGTCCGTGCGGGCACCAGCAGAACGTTAAGCGGTGCAATAACAAGGCCGAAACGGAGGTTCTGGTGTGCAACGAGAGCTGTGCCATTGCTGAGCGGAACAGGAAGCTTGCCGAGGCGCTCGACATTGACGTCGCGAAGCGCGCTGATGAACAGGCCCAACATGAGTACAACGATGATCTGCTGGACCTGTATCACGTAGACCCAGCGTTTGGCGACTCAGTTGAGCAGCAGCTCATAGATTTCGTCAAAGGGTATGCCAAGTCGGCCGACCAGGCGTTCAAGGTGCTCAATTTCCCTCCGATGAAATCAAGGCAGCGAATGCTAATCCATCTGTTGGCGGAGGAGTTCAACCTTCCGTCTGTTTCTCAGGATGCCCCGCCGAACCGAAATGTCGTCGTCATGCACCCGGCCCGAGGAACGATCCCCAAGGCGCGCCTGCGAAAGTACTACACGAAGTTGAATAACTAATTGTTATAGATTGATGAAAATTAGATCCATCTGCTGTTATAGATTGATAGATGTATATTAGATCATAGAGTGACTAACGAATATATATATATAAACCAGCTGACTACTGTGCAACTACCAAGGTGCTTTCAACTGCTGCATACTCCTTATGCCATACATACAGACTTATGTATGTACACCCACTCATTTCAAGATTTATTTTCCTCATAACCATACTATCATTGCAAGCTTTCCATATAATAGGCTGAGGTTGTATCCATGTCAATTGAACTATGATGTTCGAGATGAGATCTGAATCTATCTACAGCTACCGTATCTTTAAATCATCCAACATATCTACCCTAATCATTACGGTACTACTTTTATACTTAGCCATCACCCATTGAATTATAAGCAGTCCAAGTACCTGGGCACTGAATTGATTCCTTAGTTGTAGGCGCTGTAATCTTCCAGGTGATATATTATCAGCAAAAGAATACCATATGGAAGGCCCTCAAACGGTAATTTGATATCATAGTAAAAGTACCTCGCGCCATATTTATTTATTATTTTGTCGATGATTAGGTACGTTTCGATCAACGGAGTGTACCAACATAGAGGCAGTATACCACTGGTGACCTCCGCGAAGCGGAGCTACGGGGGTTTGGGGGCTGGCCCCCAAGTTTGAAATAATGCGACTTTGCAAATAGCATTATGAGACCAATTGACCGTATTGGAGCATTAATACCATATCCCGGAAGTGGTAGACTGTCGCTGGTCGGAGGTGACGCGATCGGCTCCGATACCGCGCATGATTTTTCACTTCCGGTTGAGTCAACCCCTTCGGACCAACAAGAGAGACTCTCAGTTACAACCCATTGGAACGCACAAAAGTTAGCCAAAAATGTTCAGACGGATCGGAATTCGACAGTTCAGCTCTACTTCGCAGATGCTGCAGCAAAAGACGCTCAAGATCGGCTTGATCCCAGGTGACGGTATTGGCCGAGAGGTCATCCCAGCCGGTAAGAAGGTGCTGGAGAACCTGCCAGAGAACCTCGGGCTCAAGTTCGACTTTGTCAATTTGGACGCCGGTTTCGAGCTGTTCCAGAAGACGGGCGTTGCTCTGCCAGACAAGACCGTCGAGGTTCTGAAGAACGAGTGCGACGGTGCTCTGTTTGGCGCTGTGTCCTCTCCTACCACTAAGGTCGCCGGCTACTCTTCGCCAATTGTCGCCCTGCGAAAGAAGATGGGCCTCTACGCCAACGTACGACCGGTCAAGACTGTCGCAGGTGCTGCCAAGCCCACCGACATGGTTATTGTCCGAGAGAACACCGAGGACCTGTACGTCAAGGAGGAGAGGGTGTACGAGGACAACCAGGGCAAGAAGGTCGCCGAGGCCATCAAGCGAATTACTGAGACTGCCAGCGCTCGAATCGGCCGGATGGCCTTCCAGATCGCTGCTCAGCGACAGGCTGCCCGGGAGCTTGACCCGACTTCTTCGATCCACAAGACTCCGCTGGTCACCATCACCCACAAGTCCAACGTGCTGAGCGCTTCCGACGGTCTGTTCCGAGAGAGCGTCAGGGCTGCGTTCGACGAGGCCAAGTGGCCGGGTGTCAAGATCAATGAGCAGATTGTCGACTCTATGGTGTACCGAATGTTCCGAGAGCCAGAGATCTTCGATGTTGTGGTTGCTCCAAACCTTTACGGTGACATTCTTTCCGACGGTGCCGCTGCTTTGGTCGGTTCTTTGGGCGTCGTTCCAAGTGCCAACGTTGGTGATGAGTTTGTCATTGGTGAGCCATGCCACGGCTCTGCTCCAGACATTGAGGGCAAGGGCATTGCCAACCCAATTGCCACGATCCGATCCACTGCGCTCATGCTTGATTTCATGGGCTACACTGAGCCGGCTCTGCTGATCAACAAGGCTGTGGATGCCAACCTCGCCGAGGGCAAGGTGGCCACTCCAGACTTGGGCGGATCCAGCTCCACTGAGGATGTTGTTGCCGATGTCATTCGACGATTCTAAACGAAAAAATTCTTGTGCTTATTAGTTTTATACCTTTATCTCTATTTTTTGTAAAATGTACTTTGTCATGTGCACTTTTTGTAAGTTCCTTTAAGTTAGTGTACTTGTGAAAAACGTTTAGACTTGTGAAGCATACATTTCCAGGACATTGCGCAGTGTACTGGCACTCTTTGGAGTACTTGGGGTCCCTCAAATTCCCTTGAAATTCGTGGAGATCAATTGAGATTCTCCGCGAAGCGGAGCCACGGGAGCTCGAGGGCTGGCCCTCGAATAACACTCCGCTAATAGTTGTACTTGGGGGGACCAGTCCCCCCAAACCCCCTGGGCTCCGCTACGCGGAGATTAAGGAATCCTCCGCGCAGCGGAGCCACGGGAGCTCGAGGGCTGGCCCTCGAATACCTTCTTTTTCTCTAGTGCACTTGGAGGGATGATGTAAATTCAAAGAATCATTACCAGATCATTAATTATTAGTGCTTTTCGACGCTATTCTAGCCTTTAGAGCAGCTAGCTTTGAGCGAACATCAGTAGTCTGTGTTGTCGGCTGGGTCACCGGTGTTGAAGGCGAAGCCGGCGAAGGAGTAGCAGTTGAACCAACCTTGGTCGTGCTCCCCTGATACGATATAGAATGCAAAACGGGACGTAATAGTAAACTCTGAGAGTAGTCTTTAACAAAAGCCTTGGCCCCGGCAAGTGATTTGAACACTACCACAGCAGATGCCAGCTTCGTTTTCGGCTTGGCTACTGTCGCAACCAGCTCAACCCCTCCATCAAACCGTGCCAAATCCTCCTTCAAATCGTCATCATCAATTCCCCCTTTATCGCCATCCTGCTTCCACCGAATCTTGACGGTGCGATTAGTCTCGTCCGACTCCGTCTCTAGCTTGTATTTCCGCGCCTGGGACTCCTCGAACATTTGCCGCTTGCGGCTCCCTTCCGCCTGCAGAATCTCTACTTTCCGCTTCGTCATGCGGTCTCTTTCTATGCTCTCTGCCGCAGCCTTTTCGTTCTGTTCGAGCTCCTCCTGCTTCCTGCGCCGCTCGCGATCCATGGCCATCCGCTTCTCAGCACGCTCGCGGCGGGCCCTCCAGCCACTGTCGTACTCTTTCCGCGTAGCCTCGTTGCTCAGAACATCTAACGCCACGGAGAGCCTGTGGAACATGTCCGCCGCCTCGGCGGTATCATTCTTGTCGGGATGGTACTTGAGCGAGAGCTTTCGGTACGCTCGCCGGATGGCCCCCGGGTCGCTCTCAAACTCGACGCCAAGCAGGGCGTACAAGTCCTGCTCCTTCACCTCCGGATCTAACGTCATTCACCTCCTTATCGCCATCAGCTACGGCTTACGATTTGCTCGGAGGGTCGGTCGTGTGTCTCATCATTACAATTTTTGATTACATAAGCGGTGCGGCTCAGTGCGGCGTGCGGCTTCGAAAAAATACCAAGCGGCTTAAACGAAGTACCACATGAGGGCAAGTTGTATGAGGAAGCTGTAGATAAACAGGAACTGGATCCTGCGCTGTCGCTGGCCCGGATTTATCGTATGAGTCGAGGAAGTCGAGTTGTCCGGCAGCAGAATGTACCGTAGCGACCGCAGTAGGAAGAACGAGTTGGCCACCGACGTGTACAGGAAAACAGACCACTTGAGCATCGAGCTGCCAAAAAAGGAGGATACGAGCATCGTCAGAGTGATGCCAATGAATTTGTACCCGCTGTAGGCGACAAAATCAAGCATCTTCGACCCGGCACTTAGCAGGTATGTGCCCAGCTTGAGCAGTGTCAGCTCAACAATGGTCATGAAAATGGCCTTGGACGCCACAAGGCCCAGAACCTGCGGGTGGAACACCCCGTGAATACCAGCCAGGAACGACGACAGAAGCACATATGTTGTGAACGCCATGGCCGGAATATACATATCTGGCGCATTGATGTCTTCTCGCGCCGTCGCATACCCGTCTACTGCTCCGCTGCCCTCAGACCGCTGTAGAATCCGCGTCCACGGCTTGTGTCGCCATGGGAAAAGCACCAGCAAAATCTTCCTCAGCACATATGAATTGGACACCTGGAAATAGTACTGAAGCGCTGATACCGACACGTACTGGTTAATGTTGCGGCCAATGTATTCCTGGCCGTAATTGAATGCATTACGCCCGACCTCAATGCCAATCTGCGCGCTCGGGTCATTGAATATGTTGGGGTATGACCCACCGCCAAACCCTTGACTAGCATGGGGCTGCTGCTGCTGCTGCTGCTGCTGTTGCAGCTGCTGAGGGGCGTATCGATTCGTCGCCGAGGATTGTTGCTGCAGTCCGTCCACTGGGTTTGCCGGGCTGAACGGCGGAATCGGGTGCTGGGGCACCGGATGGTGCAGCGGGGGTGACTGGGGCGCGTTAGCCCCGTACTGTGCCTCATGTCCGCCGGAATACATCTTTTAATTTATCAATTTACCGCCCGCAATTTGTACTACTTCTTTCGCTTCGCTTCTTCTAGGGCCGGGTTTCGAACTGATTAAGGTGGTGTTTTTGTGCGCTGGCGTGGGAGGAAGGCGGGAAATTTGGGACGCAGCACGTGACTCGTGCGGCTGGCGCGGCAGTCCCCTTTCTCCCCCTTGGGTTTTCCCCTGAATCTCGAGGGCCAGCTCTCGAGATCCCGTGGCTCCGCTTCGCGGAGATTGAGCATTGTTTCCATTTTTTCATTCACTCAGTGAGTTGTGTTATGTACAAATTAAACGGTAAGGTCCATCACCAACGTTTACTCATCGTAATTTCTTGAATGTATATACCGGTACAAGCACCAATCGTGCTAGCTATTGTAGAATGTTAATGTGCCTGGAACAATGAATCTCTATCACAGAGATAATTACCAGCACTTGAAGCTATTTCATAGGAGAGGAGAGAGCATATTATGAGGTACAGATACCGGAAGTTTCTCAATTTCTACGTGTTGCCACCAGTATACCTGGTATTTCTATACTGTAAGTACCTGGTACGGTACCAACATGATAAATTTTGATTTTAGTCTGTGCCTTATGCCTTATGTACTAACAAGTTAGTACTGATACGGTACTTTATTAACGTGTTACCGGTACATATTTTTCTGTTTAATAAATCTTGAGCAGTACCAATTCAGTTAGCCCATTTTTCAACTTCCAGTACTTGAGTCATCATCAACTGATAGCTTAAGTCCCTAATACAGGTAGTTCTCCCAAATTAGGGTTCAATTACCGTTCGCTGGTACTGTGAATGGCTACTGTAAATACGGTGGAATAACAACTTCTTGTTGATGCTTTACCTCAAGACTTCCCTATTGACGGCGCTCCCATTAACGATACCAGATACTGGTAATTACTACAGGCAAGCGATCATTATATAACTGCTTCGAATTAGTAGCAGTAATGGATAATGGACGTAGCCGTTGGAGGTCTCATTAGAATTAATTAAAATACATACTTCGGTATGGACAATGCAATAAAAAAAGCCATTTAGACATAAACCATTAGCAAGTGTACTGCTGCTTGATAATTGAATTCCAGTCGCTGACGTCGACAAAGTAAAGCTGTGTCAAACATACGCCTAGGAGACCAAACACCATGCCAGCCCAGAGACCCTCAATGCCCCACCCAGAAACGAAAGCCAGAGCAAGAGAGCACGGCAACATTACAATGTAGTAGAACAGAATGTTGACAAACCCACCAATCCACTGTCGACCCTGGCCCCGCAGAATACCACCAGTGATGGCCTGCACGGCGTCCGATAACTGGAACATGGACGAGTACGGCAGCAATGTGACGACAATTGCAATGACAGCTTCATCAGAGGTAAACACGCGTGCCAGGTGTCGTCCGCAAACGTACATGATGAATGCGTTCGTCAGACCAAGCACGGTAGCGGTTCGCACGCTAGCCTTACAAGCAGTTCGAGCTGCATCAGCGGATGATGCGCCAATGAGGTTGCCAATTCGCGTAGAAGCAGTAATGCCCATGGCAAGGGGGACCTGGAACATCATTGCACAAAGCGTGGCCATGACAGACTGCGCAGCTAGCACTGTAGTGCCAAACTGGCCACAGGCCATTGTCAACAAGTCAAAAGCAAGCCATTCAGCTTCAACCATGACCACACCAGCTGAAGCCAGTCGCATCATGGGCCACCAGTTTCGCAAGCACTCTCGCGACAGAGGAACCCAGCACTTGCTACCGTCAACGTAGGCCACGTACAGAATCGACAGAATAGCCATGAGGCAGTCGGTAATAACAACAGCAACGGGGGCGCCAATGAAGCCCAGGCCAATCGACTGGTTCCACACCAAAACGTAGTTGAGCACCAAGTTAATCGGAGTGCAGATAACCAGGATATAGGTACTCGCGTGGAAGATGCCCTGTACCTGAAGGAAGTGCTTGGCCATCTCGAAGATGATGTACCCAGGAAGGCCCATGATGTATACCTTGAGGCACTGCGAAGCCATCTCTACAAGGTCCTTTTCAGGAATAACCAATGACAGCAGTGTCCGTGAATTGAGCCAGCAGAAAACGATAAAGATGGACAGAGTGAACGTGAACGCTGCACATCTCTGGACAAGGACGCCCACCGCTTTGTAGTCCTTTCGGCCGTAAGCCTGCGCTGCTAGCGTATCGAGACTAGTGGCCACCCCTTGAATAATAGCATAGCCCATGACGCCTACGGTGACAGACACCAGGGAAATAGCCGCCAGTTCTTTCTGGCCAAGATGGCCGACAACAAAGATCGAAGCGGCACTTAGGAAGTACTGCAGGATAAAAGTGATGCTCACTGGTATGGTATTTTTCACCAGCAACCGAGACTCATATCCGACAGTAGTTACGAGTTCACTGGTAGTTTTATCATCAGACACCGCGTCTGAGTTCACAGTTCCATAGCCCGCTGAAGCACCAGCGTTCTGATCAGGAACCATGAGTGGTTCGCTATCGGTAGGACCGGGAGCGCTAGTTCTCATACCCCGGTCTATATGCTCTATTCTATCATTAACATTCATCCTAATCCGTTTGACAGGACTACAGTTAAAGGAACACAAATGAAATCTGTTCAGCTAACAAAAACAACCTGCGGATAGCTACGCTAACTATTATTTTTCAGTATGACTGTTGATGCGTCAGGGATGGGCACGGCGTATTTATATTTGCAAAAAAAAAAAAAGGCGCGCTCATTGCAGATCCGGGTGCAGATCTCGCCATCCGATGGACATCGGCGCAGGACGCGGCTGAGATAAGGTTTCGTATCCGTTCTGCGCCGCACGGAGCCCACTTGAATCACCTCCCCAAACAGAACAGGCCCTAATATAGCACATTTCGCAGTACATAAATAAAATAATGTAAATAAAAATACAATAAAAGCTCACAGGATCAAATAAGGGTCTCGACAAGATTCTGGACCAGTTTAAAGTCGTAGAAAAGAGCCACGTTTTTGTAGATCTTGAGCGAATTCTCGACGCTGTTCGGCGAAATCGTCTCAACCCACTCTCCAGAGCACTCGCAGTGTTCGGCCAGGTCGCTTTCACGAATTCGCTTGCACTTGATGCACTTGAGATCCTGGACCTGGTACAAAGTGACCATACGCTCAATGTCCTGAACCAGCCTCTCCTCAAGAATAACCCGGTCATATGGCTTGCCACAGTTCTCGCAAAGGAAGGAATACGTTCTGTCTTCCTTGCGGGTTAAGTGATCATTACGGCACAAATCAAAGTCCCGCACGTAGTGGCACGAGTTGCAAATGACTTGTGTGACTATAAGCGAAGCGCTTGGGTTTTTAAACGCGGCCTCTTCGCTGAACTCTCGGATATCAACAAGATCAAGGAGATGCCTCCGCAGCAACCGAGCCTCAACAACCAGGTCCCTCGAGAGATTGAAAATAGCTGCAATGGTCTTGATAAACTGGACCACGGGGTTACCCAAGTCTCGGTACATGCCCGCAACCTTTGGGAAATCAAAAACAGCACTGAGATCGGGATTCGCGACAGCCTCGTTATACTGCTTAAGCAGATGTTTAGTCCTCTTCACCAGTGGCTTCTCAATCTCTTTCAAAACACCATTCGCAAAGTGGTTGGGGTCAGCGCTTGCATTTTCCTCGTTGCTACCCACGTTGTTATGGCCCTCAATCGATCTCTGCAATGCAGTGCTGGAGATTTGTGTGAGCCGCGATTCTTCGTCGTCAACAGAATCATCTACCAGCGCTTTCTCGCGAGCTTGAGCCAGCTTCTCAAGATACTCCACAACCCAATCTTCAAGCTCCACTTGCAAAATCTCTGGCAAGAACTTCTTCACATGCCAGTTCAAATATAGAGACATCTGGGTCTTGCTCTCTGTTATCTCCTTGCATCCTCTGCCACAATAGTTGACATTGTCCATCCACAGCAGAATATCCCAGTACTCACGGATATCTATATCGAGATAATTGAAAAGCGGCTTTGCCCGGATCGTTCGCATGATGTAGCTGGAGTAAGCATATGAGTTCTCGATAACAGCCTTGCTGGTCAACAGCACAACTCGGTTCTGGTCGGCAGATACGATACGACACCCCATTCGTCGGAATTCCCTGATCAGCTGCACAAACGCCTTCTTTGAGAGATTCTGGACGTGATAGTAGAGCGACCGGTCATATAAAAACGAGGATGGAGACGAGACCCACTTAATAAAAGTCTGTACCATATTATCGGCATAGCTATTCGACCGTGCTGCCTGATCCCACCATCCCTTGACCACCGAGCTCAGCACTGACAAAGCTGGTGTGTTGAACGAGTTTTCAACAAATGGTATCGAATCGCCAGACCCCTCAACTGTACTACCCATCAAGTCGGTACCCTCAGCAGCATTGATTATAGACGCAGTGAGAATGGTGTTGACAGCGAGATTGCGGATATCTATGTCAATGCAAACCTTGGTATACATTCCCGGATTGTTGACGACGGGGAGGTTGAGATCGTCAACCGCTTTCAACACATCGTCTTTTTCACTTCCACCATTATCCGGGATTGGCATTGGAGACCACCACAGAACTATGTTATTCTCCTTTAGCTTTCGAGCATAGATGACGTCCGTAAGGAACGAGTAGTCGTCTCCACTGATGTTACCAATAGGCACATTTCCGTAGTCAGCAAGCCCACGAACATGTGATATCCATTTTGCCAAGGCGAAGAACTGTTTGTTAATGCGAACGGAGCACTCTCGCTGCCAGTTCAATGACGGCATATCAATCGAGACTGGCGGAAGAGTGAATAACGGGAACTCATTGATGTTACGCACAAGCTTCTTGAGCCTATCCGGATGAGTCGATTGTAAGGCTAACATGCACCTTGTGCCTTTTGCTCCGTGGATCTTGGACAAAATTGTGTTGAGCTTTTTATAGAGCCCTCGAAGACTATCAAAGTAAAAGTCCTCAAAGTTGAGCTCCTCAGGGTAATAAACTGACTTCCTTAGTGCAGGATGCTTCTTCAGAGAAGCAGCAAGCTCCAACCTATAATTCTGATTCAGGTTCGGCAGCTTCTGAGCTTGAGCATTTGGCCGCAAGACAAGAATGTACGCAGTTGGAGCCCCATCACTTTCATTCGCCTTCCAGGCTGGCAAGATTGCAAATACCTGGATATCTCCCGACACTAATTGAAGTACGTGAAGGTAATCCAAACTTGCGGAAAGATACTTGTCAGGGGTCTGTGGCTTGAGCCAACTCAACTCGAAGCCCTTTTCTAGACCCTTGCCAAGCAACCCCGGCTTGCTGTTATCGAGGTAGCAGTTATTACCAAGGGTTAGTAGAGCTCGCTGATGCGGGTCGATGTGCGTCTCGTAGATGCCTTCCACGCTTCGGTCCTTTAGAACACTGTCAACACGAGACAATTCGTCTTGGTACGTCTCTTCGCTCATTTCAATCTTGAATAGGTTACTAGATGAATGGCCATTTGGCAAAACATGAGAGACTTTTTCAACTTTGCAGTTTGGAATAGCGCCATCAGGAAGCTGATCACTCTTGAAGTTAACAAAGATTGTTCTTGGCACTTGGATACGTAGAACCTGGATTCGTTCATTGATTAACGCAAAAGCCCTGACTTGCCCAGGAGTTTCCGAAGGAGAAAGTTGCAGAAGCTGCCAAGTGTTTGCATAGGCTGCCTCCGTTTGGTCTCGAAGCATACCCGCCAACCCTGCATTATTTCGGGATCTGATAGACTCGCCGAAGAGATGTCGACGTCGCTCTCTAGCCTGTCGTTGTATCTCCCACTTAATCTTCTGATACTTGAGCCAAGCCTTATAGTCTTCCTGTGGATCGGGCATCTCAGCCGGTAAGGATGGGATTGGCTCTTGTGGACCTTCCTTGGCATTTGCAGTCGAGCCAAGCTTTCGTTTGTTGACAGTTACCCGAGCAACTTTCCTCTTGATATTAGGGTCTAGCTTCCCATCGGCAGTAATATCTTCAATATCGCCCATGCCAACAGGGGATGACGGCGATGACGGACCAGAGCTATCATCACTCTCTGTGCTGCCATTCCCGTGCTCCAACGGCGGAGGGGGAGGGCCGGCTTGGAAGAAACTAGTAACCTTCATTTGCCGTCGCTTATCCATTTCAAGTGCAATTCGCTTCTCTAGCCACTCTGGATGCGGAAGCCTAGGAACTGGGTTCTTAACATGCTGATATGCTGCTGGAACCGTAATAATCTTTTGGATTGTCGCACCCAGTCGCTCTTTGTAGTATTCCCAGTCGATAATTGCTCGAGGGCTGAAATCATCGAGAAAAGAGTCTTTCAGCCACCTTCTCAAAAAATATCGCTTGTCGTTAGTAGAGGAAGAGAAAATGGTAACGGGGACAGCTCTCTCAGTAACGGGCGCATTCTCAGGCTTACGCGAAATGAAAAATTTACAAGCCAAGCCCTTGTCCTTAACCATTCCTGCTCCAAGGAACTCTGCCAACCGCCTTGCAGTGCAAATAGAAGTAGATTTCTGGCCATCATACTCCTTCAGCGACTTAGACATGGATCGGTTTTCAGAAATCATTTCGAGAATATCTTCATCTGACAGATTGCCGCCTTTAGTGTCCAAAAAATCCAGCCAAGTGTTAGCCACTCTTGCCACAGCATCGTAACACTCTTCGAGCGTGGTGCCGGCCAAAAATTCTTTGAAGACCTGGCTCTGGAATGTCTTAATTAACTGTAGTTCACCTCGTCGCTTGATCTCGAAGCCTTTCAACTCGGCCAACGTACCATCCTCATTGAATACTGCGTATCGTTTCTTCAAGCCCTTATCTTCATCCTTAGAAGTAGGAAGAACCATTGCTTTATAAGGGCCATCGACTTCGAAAAAGATACTGTTATCACTGTGTGTATCATATTTGAAGCGTTTTGGGTCCACTAACGTCTGGTACTGGTGATTTGTGAACTTTTCATGAACCAAGTGATTCAACATGACACAAGGATATGAAATTGGTAGCTTCTTGCCATCTTTCAGCTTAAACATATAGTCCTCTGGGAAGGTCTTGGGCAAAATGCACCAAATACCATCGGTATCCAGCTCCAGTGGACGGCCAAGACGCTCGACTAATGAGCGAGCCAATTGGATAATGGTGGCACCAGTCAAGCAAGTGACGCCAGCCATTTCCATTGAATACCATCTAGATCCCTTTCGCATCACATACCCATAGAACGAGTTCAAAATAACCTTGTGAGCCAGTTGGAGAGAATCATATAAGACAATCATCTTTTTGGCTTCTTCTTTTCCGGCCACATCTGAAGCTGGAACCTCATCGACTTTCTTCTTCCAAACCTTACAAAGACCTTTGAATTCATAACGTCGATCACGGAATGCTCTGACTGTGTTGACGTAGAAGGGATTCTCTCTTTGGCAAATAATAGCTTCTCGTTCAATGGTTTTGGTCTCTTTGACTTTGTGATAGACACGACGGCAATACTCAGTCAACCGCTTCTTAATAAGGGATGCCTGTTCAGAATAGGGTAGCTCGTCGAATGCCTTGTCGCCCTTACCCTTGCCACTTTTGTCGGGGAACTTTTCATTTCTCAAAGAATTCTTGATCATGAGATACTCCTCTTTCTTCGCGGGGAGATATTCTCCTCTCCAAGACCAGGGCAATCGCCTATCGCAAGTCTTACCCGGTCGATTGAAGTCACAAGAAGCACATGTCTCTTCAGTAATCATAGAATCCGGCTGGAGTCGATTCGTCGTCATAATATTTGGATACATTGACGCAACATCGACGTGGTAAATCAATGGGACCTCTTGTCGACCTGGGGTTTTTTTAAGGTCATTTAACGCAGCCATAATTTCGGATTTCACTTCGTCATAGTTCGTTACATCCTCCAACTTCTTTTGCCCTTCGACTTCGATACTGAACTTCAATGCACGATCAAGCTGTTCCACCAGCTCATCAATGGCAGTTGTATCGACATTAAACTTCGCAGGAATATCACTCCGAAAAACGCCTGCTTCAAGCGATTCAACATGACCACCTACATAGGTTTCACTTTCCAAGAGATGGCCGTTATAAAATCGTTCCAGCGGATCAGTATGTTTATTCGGCAGCAAGATACTCTTTTCGTTCGCTTGGACCATCAAAAGCATTTCACACAAAGTACCTGTGCCTTTTCGTAAAACTTCGTCCGGATTCAGAGGAATAATATTGCAAAGCGAGAAGATGAACGGATGAACGTACTTCATATACAGGTAATAAGTCGCAACAGCGTCAGAAACAGAATACTCTGCCATCACTTGTGGCTTGTCAATGGCATAAGAAGTCATCAACTCGGGGTCAATTTCAAGTGGACTATACCCCAGCTTTGCGGTGGTAACAGCTTTCAAACCTTGAGAACCCTGAGGCAGATAACTATCTCGCTTAACCCAACGGAAGCAGTCCATGTGCACACAGTACGCTGATTTGTACTCATCTTCGCTGTCCTTTTGAAACCCAATTTCCTGGTACATATCCAATCCGTGGAACTTCGCCCTTTCATCGACAAAGGGCCAGTCGAAGAAATCACCGTTAAAGGTGGCAATAACAGTGGGCCGCTCTTCTCTTATATGTTCAAAGAATCGAATAATTAGGTCTTTTTCATCCTTTTCGTTAAAAATTGTAAAAACACCGGGGAATTCTGGCTTCGGTGTGTACTCAAAGTCATCAATGTCTTCGGAAACCACTTCACGATTCGTGATAAGATACCCAATGCCGTCAATCATGTAGGAAATCATCATAATTTTATCCTTGGACGAATCGGGGAACTTCAATGGGTCCTTGGTAGTTTCGATATCATAGGCCAGAACAACAGGATCAGGACGGGAAACGAGCTCTGGCATTTCTCTAATCGACAGGGCTCCTGAGCTGGCGTCCACAGTGTACCACTTACCAACACGAATATCCTTATCGATGGAAACACGAACGTGATATGGCACATCGTATTCGTGAATCTCTTGGATAAATTCAGATGCATCTTTATTGGACTTCGACGTGGTAAGGTCTGCTGTTTCGTTCCAATCGACATCGCGGGCCAGGGTTGATAGAGATACCTCTTCGTAACTCTCTGCTGTTTCCTGCTTTCGCTTATTCCTGTCAATAATGGGCCTGAGCTCTTTACGTGCTGTGAGCAGATCAGACACATTGTTAAAATTTACTTTGATCAGGTTTCGTTTGATGCCCAGTAAGTGGTTAGGTAGACTCAGGTCGTCCTTCACCAGTCTTTCAGTGTTCTTATGGAAACCTTCCAGCTTCCTTCGTAGGAATTCCTCGACTTCACTGTCGTGACCATTCTGTGATTTGCGAGTTAGAAAATGTTGAATCAATCGGATTAAGCTTAAACTTACCTTGATAGAAAGCAAAAAATATGGGTAGTATTGCAATGTGGATTTGAAACAGCCACCTTCTTCGTCTAAGAAATAGTAATCCACAGCAGCCAGGCCGCCTTGTATATCGTCGGATTTTGTGATTGTCTTTTTAATCAGGTTAGTAGATGCTTCCGACACGATGACTTTGAACTTACAGAATGCATATTAATCAACCAGCCCACTTTCGCGGGGCCCGAATCATATCGGGGGAACCCCATCATTTCGTCGATTTTGTCCACATTGGCGGCAAATTCGAACTTCCTGCTCTGGGATGTGGCGTCGACAGATAAAAGACTTTCATTAATAGATGATTTCTCGCGATTCGATCTGACGAATCGCGTATTGAACGAAGTATTGGATTTTGATCGACCGCCGCTCATTGTAAATGCTATCAATTAAGAGGGGAAAAAGTGACGACAGGTCGAGTCTGGATCAGCTTCTCTATCGTATTGGCACGTGTAGTGGAAGGTGAGCTCCAAAGAAATTTCGAGACGCGTTTATTGAAACCGCGCGCTACGCGACTAATTTTGGGACGCGGTTCCCCTGGCAACTTCAACGCGTTTTAAGGTGCTGCAAGCCCGGAAAAGATCGGCGCGGCTGAAAGTTGAGCCTCACGATCTAATTTCAACTCTATTTCACTCATTGGCGAAGTTGTTATTAATAGTACTATGAGCTCTCATTTATTACCGTCAGTTATCTAATCAATCCTCCTTCTTCCATTTCAACTACAATTGAAGGATAATGTTCTATTTGCTGCCTGTATTAGTGCTTTTGTGCAAGTGCTTCGCAGCGGTTCCACTGAGCAAGAAAGGTATTACCATTCACAATGTTACTGAACTGGGGGTTGATTCCGTCAATCAGTATGCTGGGTATGTGGATGTTGCTGGAGGGAAGAACTCCCTGTTCTACTGGTTTTTTGAGTCCAGGAATGATCCCGCTAATGACCCCATTATGCTTTGGTTGAACGGCGGTCCTGGCTGTTCATCATTCAAAGGGACTTTTTTTGTCAATGGACCGTCGTACCTTGATGGGAATTTGACCTTGCATAAGAATCCTTATGCTTGGAATGATAATTGCAGCGTCATTTATGTGGATTCCCCAGCTGGGACAGGTATGTCGATTGCGCATGAGAGTGTGCTAGAAGATAGCCAAGTAGGGTCGCAGATATACCGATTTCTGGAGACATTCTTCGAAGCATTCCCACAGTACCAATCCAATGACTTCCATCTCTCGGGCCAATCTGATGCTGGCCATTACCTGGCTGACATTGGCGCCGATATTCTCTCACATGACGACCGACGGTTCAATTTCAAGAGCCTCTCTATTGGTAATGGTCTTATTGACAGTTCGATACAATATCAATACTTCCAGCCAATGTTTTGTGGGCAGGGCGGATATCCCTCACTCCTTTCCGCAGCCACCTGTCAACAAATGGCAACGGACACACCCTTGTGCATTGACAAGATCAGAGCCTGCAATGCCGGAAAGGCTAACTGTACGGAAGCACTTAATTTCTGTGATGCGGTCACGTTTCAAAAATACCACGGCAATTACTTTGATTTAACAACCCCTTGTTCACCCGGACCAGAGTGCTATCCACAAGACGCTTGGTATGTTGAATACATGAACCAGGACAAAGTGCTCAAAGCTGTTGGTGCCGAAAAGACATCATTTGCGGCTTGTAACCAAACCATTATTGGTGATTTTGCTCGCTCTGGTGCGCAACTCGATTCTGGGGGCCAAAATTTGACTGACGTGCTTAACGCAGAAATTCCTCTGCTCATCTTTGCTGGCGACGCGGATACTACCTACAACTGGCTAGGGAACTTAGCCGTTGCGAAGAGCATTCAGTGGAAGGGGCAGAGCGAGTTCAACATGACTGTACCGAGGACATGGACGTTTGATAACAAAGCTGTGGGCCAGATTACGAATTATGATATTCTCACTTTTGTTCGAGTTTACCACGCGGGTCATTTGGTCCCTTTCAGCAACCCCCCAGCTGCATTGAATATGATAAATAATTGGATGAAAGGAAATTACAAAATCAATGAATAGGATCTATACTCAGGTAATCATTGCTAGATAACTTATCACTTTTTTTCTTGGTTAGTCTGCAACTTTCCATTCATGGTCTGTTAATCTAAACTGAGCTCCTCCTTGAGCATTCCACACGTATTACATCTCCGTCTGACCATGTTGTTGAGTCCCTCGGTTGGCTCGCCCCATTCATGCTTGTGCACTCCTTCAAATGTCTTTGTATATGCTTGGGCTCTGGTTTTCTTTCTCATTTCCCTCAGCTGCTGAAGGAATTTCTTGTCCTTACGTTTCTGCTTTGCATCCGTCCGGCGCTCGTATTCGGCATCTAGTCCTTCCTCACCACCCCATTTCTTGAACGCAAATTCTTCAACTTGGTATCTCATATATAGCATCATGTTGTTGTAAGTCTTTTGATGAGGGTTTGGCCGCTCGATGTGAGGCAGTAGTTCCTCGTCTCGTAGCTCTGGATCGGTAAGTAGGTAGTCTTCTCTGCATTCTGTTTTCGTCAACAGCGAATACTTTTCTGGCTTCTTCTCTTTACAGGGCTTACAAACCCGGGTCTTGAACCAGTTGTATAATCTAAAATCAAGCTCAGTAGAACCGCATTCAAAGCATTTTGGAGCATCCGGATCGTCTAATGGTTTCGGTGCCTTATAGTCTTTTTGTTTGGCCCTCCATTCTTCAAGAGTCATACGGTCGGAAGGCTCGCCACCTTCGTTATCAATAATGAAACCACCTTTTGAGTCCTCCATCTTGGAGAAATCGTAGTCAATATAATTTTGGATCATCTTACTCGGCCCACCTAGCTCTTGCCTGGAGGCATCACGGCTCTGCTTGGACATATTTCCTTTTTTAAAATAGTTGGAGTAGCTGGCTTGAGACGGTTTAGTGACTTTGGCCTGCGCTGTGGCTTGGTTGGTTGCTAAGAGCCGCTGTCGAGTCGCCTTCAGCCTGTCTAGTGCTCTCTGTCTGTTTGCTTCCTAATACAAAATTAGCTCCGCTAGGAATAAATATGTATTAAACTCACTTTCTTGGCTAGCTGATCGCTGTTCATGGTTAGTTGTTAAAATGGACGAATTTGAAATCAAGTATTGATGGTGATATGATGCGACTGATAAAGCTCAGCCGTACCGGTAATTTAAGACGCGAAAATAATATTTGGGCCGTGTTTTGAAATTTCACCTCAATGACGAAGATGCTTCTTAAGCATGCGGACCTCTCTGGGATTAGACAGGCTATCCCATGTAGAGATGCTCAAATGTCGCTTCTAAGCTCTTTGCTATCCTCAGTATGTTACTCCAAAGCGGATGGTTGGACTTTTTTTTTTTGCTGACATGGCTTAGAATCCGATTGAGAGTCCTCCTGCCTTGCTACTCCATGGCGCAACGTCAACTGGTAAATCAACGCTACTAAAGACTCTGCTTGAGAATAGCGGAGTCAATTATTCGGTAGTTGATGGCGACCAATGTGTGTCTAGACAGATTCTGTTCCAGCGAGCAGTAAGAGCCATCTACCGCAGCTACGCACCCAAAGATCCGGGTGAATACGTCTCGATTTCGAGCTTTACAACCTTCGCAACGAACGTTCAAGATATTCTCAAAAAGTACAGCGGCGGGAAAACACATATTCTCGTCCTGGACAGAATTGACCGCCTTGGAGAAGACCCGACAGAACTTTATCAGAACTTTTGCCGGATCCAAGAGCAATCGAACATTCGAAATCTCACAGTTGTATTCATCATTAGTACGCTTTTGCCCGGTGCATTCAAAACCTTGTCAATTCCTTCTATTTATTTTCCTCCGTATTCTAAGGAAGAGTCTATTAGAATCATGCAAGAGGCCTTGTCGATACCGAACGCGTCTCCGCTATTCTTGGAGAAATGTGCTGAGGCGCAGCAACGTCAGGTCTGGATGCGATTTACTGAGACGCTTATCAATGCCCTGTCACCTTATCTCGGTACGGATCTAGCTCTGGTAAAAGATGCTGCTAAGCGAGTATGGCCGAAATACATTCAACCGATTATTGACGGCCGTGCTGGGCCTGGAGATAGTGTAAAGCTCTATCGAGAGAGCCAAAAGTATTTCGTTAATGAGTGGGCAATCACCGATTCACTGCTTGGGGAGAATACTGTCGCTAACGAGTCGTCGACATACGATCGGTTATCAAACTATTCCCTTCCTACACAGACAAAGTATCTCATTATCGCGGCATACTTGGCATCATATACCCCGGCGAAGTACGATATTCGGCTGTTTTCCAAGGCCAAGGACGCGCGAGTTAGTAAGAGGGGCATTGAGCAGCGCAAAGCGCTCAAGGTCAATCCTCGGTTCATGGCGGCACCAACTTTCGAGCTAGAGCGGATGCTTGCCATTCTGCATGCCATTGTTCCCTCGGAGCTGGTTTCTAATATCGATATCGGAGTGCAAATATCCACGCTGCGGACTCTACGGTTGGTCATTACGGCATCTTCCAGCGCAGATGCGCTAGACGCCAAGGCCAAATGGAAGGTTAATGTCAGCTGGACGTTGGTCCAACAATTAGCTCGCGACATAGATTTCCCGATAGAAGACTATCTCATAGAATAACGATGCATTTACGATAATACAAAACTGCTCACTACGCTACGATAAATTCATGGATTCAGGACGGCAACTTCGTGTTCAAATCATCATAAAGGGTAAGTATTCGTATCCATTCTATAGTTCAATGAGTACAGCATCATCCTGCTTTTGAGGATTAGGTGCTGGCTGCTGTTGTTGTGTAGGCTTCTGCTGTTGCGGGTTGATGTCTGGGTAGTAACTAGAACTCTCCTGTGGATGTGGAGGGTATGAACCAGACTGTTGAGTTTCCATAGGCGGCGCCGAAGGCTGCATGGTAGGGTTTTGGTACTGTGGCTGCTGGGATTGTGGATACTGTGGCTGCGAATAGTTAGCATATTGAGGGGCGTTGGCATGCTGCGGCGAGGTAGGTTGATTTGGATACGGGTATCCTCCGGTACCCATAGGTTGTTGCACAGGAGCATCACCACTTCCCATAGGCTGTTGCACAGGAGCACCACCAGTTCCCATAGGTTGTTGCACAGGAGCAAGAGCACCACCAGTTCCCATAGGCTGTTGTACTGGTACATAGCCATAAGATCCGCTGGTATTCTGTGGTTCCAAACTGTGGCGATTATAGGCATATGCCAATCGCTCTTCGAGTAGCTTGTCATAGAACCTAACCACAGTGGTCAGCTTGCCGTGCATGTCCACTAGCTGATCGTATTTTTCAATAGTCGACCCCAGAGTCCGCGCCAATTTAGGTCTCAGCGCAGTCACGCTGTCGTTAAGCTGTTGGAGCTTTGCTTCTTTAAGAATCGTGCCTGGCGGAGCCCGCTGGAGGTCTTCCACTAAGCGGACGTATCTATGCAAAATTTCCTCTTCCAATGGCGTAAATTCGTCTGGTTTGACAGCTGCTTGCTGCTGTGATTCAACCGTAGTACTAGAATTGTCAATATCATAAGAGAGCTTGGTGGGTTGTTCCGGCTCCGACTCGGTTTGGTAAAGACCAGAAGTATTCTTGCCTTTATTACTCTGCTCCATGTCCCGCAAGCTCGCAGCAATAGCTGCCTTCATATCTTCGTCCTCTTCATCCTCTTCTGCACGGCCTGACTGTGGCGGTGGTGCTGCTACTGCCGCTGGCTGTGGCGGCGCCCTGGCCCGCTGAGACTCCTCCAAACTCAATTGTATGGCTCGCTTTAAATCCTCATCATCATCACTAGCATTACCGGCTGGTGCACTCACCGGTGCACTGTTATATGGAATTGTCGTGCTAGGCTTGACAACACTGCCAAATGATCCCTTCCTCGCCTTGTAGGTAAGCTTGCCATAGCAATCATCACACACTCTTACAGGCTCGTTAATACCAAAATGGGGCAGCGGAAGATAGTTCTGACAGTATTGCTGGATATACACGCCGCCACAATTGCGACAGTGGTGTTTACGGTTAACGAACGAGAATGGCGTTCCACTCTTCATGCAGGTATCAGAGTCCATCCACTCTGGCGGGGCAGAAGTATCGATGAACGACGCACCGTACTTGGCCCGAGGCTCTGGGAACTGAAACCCTTCGCTCCTAAGGTCGTTGTATACCTTGTTTACGTAGGACAGCTGCATCTGGCCCTCAAACGCCTGGGCCCAGCTCTGGATGTATTCCAGCGCCAAAAGCCTCACATCGTTGTTCACAACACCAGAAGGCGGCTTGACTATGAGCAGGAGCGTGTCCATGAACTCGCGTGATGCAATCTCGACCAAATAGTGGCTTCCGCCGTTTTTGATCGTCGTATCAATGAGATGGAGGGCGGCAATTCGCACATTGGGGTTTTTGTGGAGCAGCCGCCGCTTCAGCGATCTCATGGCGTCTTTCGCAGGAACGGCCTTGGACCTGATCATATCGCATATCTCGAGATTGAGCCCAATGTCCTGCTCTCCGGTCGGCAGGTTCTCCGAGGTGGCCCGCTCTACCAGTTCGTCTATCGACGGACTCGACGAAAACCAAGACATATCTTTATTTTCCGGCTGTTTCTAATGTCGAATAATTAATACTAGAATGGCCAAATGTCGAATAGTTGCTATCGAATTGCCAAATGTCGATTATTTGAATCGATTACTTAGCCAAAGCGTCGCTATTAAACGTCGTTAGTCCCGGCAGTGTCGGTGGTTGCCACAATGCGGCCTTTTTGGGAGGCATTTGGTCAGCCGCACGGCGGCGACTCACCACCCCACCCCGCCACGGTTCTGCAGCCTTCGAAGCGAACAGAGCTGACGAGGACCCAATGGCGCAGGTACAGGCATGGCAGTACAAGCTGAAGGCCCAGCTGAAGATGGCCATTAACCGGTTGAGGCTTGTCCAGCAGAAGGAGACGGCTATTGCTAAGCAGCAGAGGCGTAATGTGAGTGAAGTCCGACCCCACATGTGATAATGGAGCTAACCCCCGGTATTATAGCTGGCTCAGCTACTTGAACAGGGCAAGGAGCAAAGTGCAAAGATTCGAGTAGAGAACATTATTCGCGAGGACTACAATGTTGAGCTGCTTGAGATGCTGGAGCTGTATTGTGAGCTTTTACTGGCGAGAATCACCTTGTTGGAACAGAAAGACTGCGATCCAGGGCTCGAGGAAGCTGTCAAGACAATTATATACTGTGCCAGTCGCACTGAAGTTAAGGAGCTGCACCAGGTGAAGGAGATTTTGAGCCACAAGTTTTCCAAAGAGTTTGTCCACGAGGCTCTGGAAAACCACAACAACGCTGTCCCGGAGAGGGTACGAAAGCGGTTGTCTTCAGAGCCTCCAGATCCCAAGATTGTTACTTTATATCTGTGTGAGATTGCTCGGGCGTACCGTGTGCCATTCAGCGAGCTCCCGCCGGAGGAGCAGGAGGAGATACGCGATGACGAGGAGCCTGGGGAGCCTCCGAAGTCTCCCATTGCTGTCATGGCTCCGACACCTAATAGTGATAACCCGCACCCTACGATTAAGTTGGACGACTCTACACCAACTAGGCCTCGACCAATGGCAAATGCGAAGCCGAAGACTGCAGCAGAGGAGGAATTGGATTCGTTGAAGAAGCGATTCGAAGCTTTACGGAAGAGGTAGACACAGCCAATTAACTTTCTATATACCAGTCTACTCTCCGCGAAGCGGAGCTACGGGGGTTCGGGGGCTGGCCCCCGAGGATAATTTGATATACAATGCAGATATGGTGTTAAATATATCTATGCCCTGTTGTTCTTACTACAGTAGTTATCAATTTACTTTCCGCGAAGCGGAGCTACGGGGGTTCGGGGGATAGCCCCCGAGTGGAACGCACAATTCGGTATTACAATGCAAATAGTTGATATATATATTCTATGCCAGGTTGTTCTTGCCTGAGTAGTACTTCTTCAGCTTTTCAGCCGAGTACCGGATCGACCGTCCAACGCCAGCGGTCAAGATGCCCTTCATGGACTGGGTGAGACTAGGCCACGCCACGGTCTGGCGAATGGCATGCGACATCTGGTCTGGCAAGGCCTTATCGGCGGCTATTCGTTGGTCGAACTCAGTGCAGAAGAGCGGGTTCTCGGAGGTGTGCT
The DNA here is from genome assembly GCF_965637985.1 of Blastobotrys vanleenenianus. Classification (NCBI taxonomy): domain Eukaryota; kingdom Fungi; phylum Ascomycota; class Dipodascomycetes; order Dipodascales; family Trichomonascaceae; genus Blastobotrys; species Blastobotrys vanleenenianus. Next base: position 219,318 of record NW_027481884.1, on the reverse strand, counting down.
TCTCGACATCCTTCTCCTTGGCCTGCTGCTGGTGGCTGTCTATCGGCGTCTTACCGTCGCCCACGGCCGATGCGTATCGCCCATAGAGCCTGCTCTTGAACTTTACGGGGAGCCTCACCACCATGTTGCCCCGCTTCACCGGGTCCATGTCCTGGACGAGCGACGCGACCTCCGTGTCGCGGTTGGGCCCGACGCCGGTTATGGATGGTTCGGTGGTCGAAGCAAGCTCGAGGTTGGGCAGGCTGTCCATGAGCGGCGAGTAGAGCTCGCGGAAATGCAAAAACTGGTTGTCTACAATATTCCTCACCTTGTTGGGGTTCTCGCCAAACGTCATACGCGGGTCGCCCATATACGAAATACCCGCAATCTTCATATACAGGTCGTACTCCGTGAACCGCTCGGGCAGAAGCAGCAGCGACGCCCGCAACACGCTAATGAGGTTCGCCTGGTTGACAAACCGCAGCCGCGGCTCGTCCCGCAGGATCTTGACTGGCTTGTGGAGCCGACCCGCCATGTACAGCGTGCTCCAGTCGGCCAGATCGGTCAGCAAGGTGTCCATGTTGACGACACCGTATTTGATCTTGAGCCCATTCATCTCCACGTACGGGTTAAAGTAGAGGCCAGCTCCACACTTGTCCTGGATCAGGCTAACTGCGTTCGATCCAAGCCATTGTAGTGACGAATAGTGCTCCGGGTACTGTTTCATGTTCAGCGAGTGCCAGTGCTGAGAGTGCGACACGCCGAAAATGAGATCGATCTGCGGATTCGAGTTCTGGCTCGCTTTTCCCTGGCTGAACACGCCGCTACCGTACGCGAAAGCGTACCGAATGGGGGCCCGGAACTTCCACAGCGTCGACCGGAGCCGCTCCCGTAGCTCGTTATCGATTGACATGTGCTGGTTGTTCCCGAAGTCTTTAGGCAGATCGGAAAACTTGTTGATCTTGTTGTACGACTTGACATTAAGATCAAAGTAGTTTGGCGAGCTGTACGGCGTCTGTTGGCTTGGCGACTTCTCTCGAGGCACCTCGAATCGCAGCGGAATCGATCCCTCCTTCTTCTTGTTACGGTTTTGCTCAAGAGCAGCCATGAGGCGGTCTGACTCGGACTGGGAGGTCGCCTGGATAGTCGAGTAACATCGTTTAGCAGCCTGTGACGAGGCTCTACTTATAATTGTTGCCTACGTGGTTGGTTAGTCCTATTCATATTTGTACTATACTTTTTTAATGCTCTCCCCCCTTGTTTGGTCACTTACGTTCATATTTCCACGGGGTTAAGTGGTCCAACGAGGTATATAATAACTCTCTTTCTATGCCGAATATCCGAGATCTCCTGTAGCCCGATTATTCCCTTCTATTTCTGCAATTTCGTGGTCTCCTGCAGTGCCCTTGCCGATTTCTAAAAGGTTAATGTTCAGCTACCCCAGGAAAGACACGGCATACTCGGCCATAGTGCCTGCGCAAGCATAGGGTGTTTTCCGCATGAAGGGAAATTTTTCCCGCCGTCAGCCGCGCATACAACAATGCCCCGTTGCCGTAGCCGACCGTTATCCGTGCGATTACATTAATTGTTCCTGACGCATGTACCAAGTTACCGAAGAGTACTATAGTGCCAGCAAGGTGGCCAATAGCAGTGGTAGAAAGAGGGGGAATTGTAAATATATTAAAATATATCATTGCAGAACCGATATCCGGAGGCAATGCCGCCAGACGTAATGTAGATGAACATCATAAATGCACCAATAATGATGGAGACTCGGGTAGACACCCATTTGTCTAACCCACATGTTCGTGACAAAAGATAGTAGAAGAGTATTTGAAGAGCTACAATGGCTAATCCTCCGGCAAGTTCCTGCTCCGTGTGGTAAAGAGGCGGTCCGAACTTGGATTGGATGGCGATGTTCCGAATGCACAATATGAGCTCCAAGGACAAAATAGCAAAAGTCGAAATCCAACCAATTGCGCCCGTTGCTTTGGATGGGTATTCCTGAATCTGTGGCGAATTGGGGGAGTTGTCTTTACTTGTTACATCGATAATTTGATGTCGCTTTTTAGTGGTTCTGGGGTACAACATGCGAATCCAGTTACTATCAGAGGTTGTTGTACTAAGCTGCATCACAATTGACGGTCTTTGGCGATACATGATGGGGAATATTGGTGGAATTGTAGTTACTTGTGATTGTTTGCCCCTGCATGTGTTATACCATTTTAGCGTCACAACTTTAATTCCAAATGTCGTTAATCTGTTAACCCGCATGAGAAGTACCTTAATTACTTACTTTTCAAAAGGTAATTGAGCCTAATTGGCACAACGACACGGAATTCAATATTATAAAATGTAAAATAACAGGTAGGGCTGAGATATTGGTTCTTGTTTCTTTCCTATCGAATCTGTTACCGGTATAATACCGGTAACCAAGAATATTACGAAAGTAAATGTTGTTGAATGGCAAAGGTAATAACATCAATGGATTATATAACCCGTGCTGATTTATAATACTAGTACAGGTAACAACAACAATATATTTTGATTTAACACAAGCCGTACAAGCCGGTTAGAATATATAAATATCCAAGAATAGCGGGGTAATTGTGTTGAGGTATAGCGGTTCGGTGAATGTCCGATGTAGACAGGCTCGGCGAGTGACCGATGTAGACAGGCTCGGAGAGTGACCGAAGTGAAACGGTTCGGAGAATAGCCGAGCTACGGAATCGGAACATCGGTGATGAAGCGAAGGAGAATCACACCGGTGGCATGAAAGATAAATTGAGGGAAGTTCCCATGGTTGGAGATGTAAGCAAATAGACAGCAATGCAGGAACTCACCGGGGATCAAGTCTCTGACACACAACCAGTAGCTACGACGGAAAGAATGGATAAGGATCCATTCATTCAACATAATTGGAGGTATGACCTGCCCGTGCGAATAGAAGAACTTTTTTTTTCTTTTGACGCAAGGTATCACTCGTATGATACCGGTACTATCCCGCAATTACATGTACCAATTCAATTGCAGCTGAATGAAATGTAGAAATGAAAAATGACATAATATATAGAAACTGGTACAGCCCGAATCACCGATATCTGGTTAGCTGGTCATAGTTTCGCAATTCCGGTAATAATTATTAGAAATACCAGGGTAAAACCCAAAAAAAGTTATATAAAGGTTATCTACAAGTACCAACAATAGATACCTAAATATCTTATCGCGTAATAGCTCCTAGTATCGGTAACACCATAGCTGCTGGTAATAGGACCAAAATGTCGGTAATATCGCTTGTAGCATAATCGTTTAATGCAGACATATGTTCAGTACGGAAAGAATTAACACTATTCAAATTGCTTGATACATTTGGTTGTACTAGCACTGGGTACGCACTGCATTGTTACCGTTATTACTTTATAAAAATGCCGGCGTTTCAGAGAAATAGTCCCGGGAAGGTAGCATTGAGAGTACCAGAATCAATCATCAAAACGATATCTCCTAACAGAAGCATGACTCCTACCATAATTCATTTAATTAATTTTGAGAAGCGCAATACACTCCCATTAATTTGTTAAATTCGTGGTAAGCTACATAAGCTGCGGGATCATCCTTTGGGAACCGGACCAAGATAAATCAATGGCAACTTTTGATAAACCAATTCATCATATAATTGTCATAAACGTCTCTACAAATATAAATACTTTTTAAAGCTCCTCTGGCTTCTTGAATCGAGCAGCCTCATCACCAGCGGCAATAGCCTTGGCCTTCTTGAGGGCAGCCGCGTCACCACCCTGCTCGCCAAAGACATCTTGGCCCCACTCGACTGGGTCGTTGTATCGGAGGTGCTTGTCAAGGCTCTCGAGCTGCTTAACAACGTCCTCTGGAAGAGTGAAAACGCCATCAAAGTTGCTCTTGATTCGGGATGGAGTAACAGACTTTGGAACAACCACGAAGCCCTTCTGGATCAAGTAGGAGATCAAGACGCTGGCAACGTCCTTGTTAAGGTCAGCAGCAATCTTCTTGATCAATGGGTCGTCAATAACTCGTGGCTGGTTGTAGACGTTGTTGCCGAGTGGGCTGTAAGCAGTTGGCACAATGCCGTGCTTCTTGAGGTAGTTGTTGAGAGCTGGCTGCAGCAGGTAGACGTGGGCCTCAATCTGGTTAACGGCTGGCTTAATCTTGCAGAAGCTCACGATCTCGTCAATGTGGTGCTGGGAGAAGTTGGAGACACCAATGGATCGAACCTTGCCGGACTCAACAAGCTTCTCCATGGCCTGCCAGGTCTCCTTCAGTGGGACGTGCTGGAGCTTGGCAAGACCGCTCTGGTCCTTTGGAATCAACTCTGGGGTAGACTCAAAGACGACTGGCCAGTGGATGAGATAAAGGTCCAAGTAGTCAAGCTGCAGGTCCTTAAGGGTCTTCTCAAGAGCCTTTGGAACGTCCTCGGCCCGTCGGGCGTTGTTCCAGAGCTTGGAGGTGACGAAAATCTCCTCTCGTGGGACACCAGAGGCAATAATGCCTCGACCGACCTCCTCCTCGTTCTGGTAAATGGCGGCAGCGTCAATGTGTCGGTAGCCAGACTCAAGGGCGACCTGGACGGCGTTCTCAACCTCGTGTGGCTTAGAGAGCCAGGTACCCAAGCCAATGACTGGGATTTCATAGCCGGAGTTCAACTTGACAGTCTGCTTGTTGGAAACCATTGTAATTCTAGTTTTTTAGTAGATGTTACGAAAGAGCAATTGAGGCAATTTCACCGGTTTAAATATCGCGGATGAACAACAGACCCCCCCCCCAGGTTTCGCGGGTCCCTAAGTGGGGGTCATAACCTGCCTCCTCCCAGCTTCCCCAATCTTTCTATACGCCCGCCCCGGCTCCGATATACTGTCAGGACATTCTTCCGGAACGGGCCATGGCAGTGCCAAAACCACCGGATTTTTTCCGCAAGTCTGTCTCCGGCTGTATATTGTGTGTATGTAGCTGTACCTACTATTTTCGAGCAATTCTGGCCAGAAAATCCCTGGAAGGTTGAGAATAACTGCCGTCCCCCACACTTTTGGGGACACCGTCCGAATGTTACTCCGACGAGCGACGCACCTAATTAATGCCAATTATGTAACCATAGGCACGTGACTTTGAGCCGCCTGCGGCTCACTTTTTCATTTTTCCGTGGGGGACAACCGTAAGACTCAGTCGTGGAGTCACATAGCTCGGGGCATTGAGGGCCCGTATCCGTATCGTGGAGCAACTCGCGAATCTACTATAGTTATACCTGTATTCCTTTCGATTTGTTCCTGGGGCGCTTCCCCAGACCCCGTAGCTGGAGGCCCTGCCTCCAGACCTCCCTCGAAGGTGGCTATTGATGAGAGCTGAGATGGGACGTTGCAATTGATAATCGGATTGTGTTATAGCGATCTCTGAGAGCATACAGCTAACGGCTCTCCGGAGAAACACCCCAGAGAAACTGAGAGGGAGAGAGCCATATCGATACACCCAAGATCTCGAACACGGACTCCTACGGATTTATCAGCATGATAGGAGTATATTTCAGCATGAAAAATGAGGATAATTAATCTCCCCCTGGCTGATATGGCCCAACGGTCTAAGTGTGTGGCCACTGATCAGACGATTTTTGAATGCTAAGGAGGCTGTGGCAGCGAGGCAGTCTGCTAAAAAGTTGCCTACTTAGTAGGAGCTACTCTATCGGAGCTCTAGGAAGCCACTCGTTACGAGGGTACCAGATCGAATGCATTAATGCGTGTTTGGAGGCGTTCAGGCAGAAGAAACGGCGTATCGGCGTGAGCCTGGCTACGGGTGGCGGCAAGACAGTTATATTCTCGCACCTGCTTAGCCGAGTGGACCCAGTTAACGGACATGGGGACAAGGTTCTCATCGTGGCTCACCGGGGTGAGCTCATCCATCAGGCATATGAGCGTGTAACAGCGATCAACCCTGATCTGAGCGTTGAAATTGAGATGGCGAACCACAAGGCATCCGGGGAGGCAGACGTGACAATTGCATCGATCCAATCTGTCACGCGGAGGCCACGGCTCGAGAAGTTTGACCCCAAAGACTATAAACTCATTATCATCGATGAGGCTCATCATGCGGCTGCCGAACAGTACATGAAGCTTCTGAGGCATTTCGGCGCAGATGTGAGAGACTCCAACGTTGCTGTTGCCGGATTCTCGGCCACAATGTTCCGCAGAGATAAACAGTCGCTTTCGAAAATCATGGATGAACTGGTTTACCACCGGGACTTTCTGTACATGATTGACACTGGGTGGCTCTGTCCGGTTAAGATTACTACAATCCGCACCTATGTTGACTACTCGAACATCGAGATGAACAAGCGTACTGGTGATTACAAGGAAGCGCCGCTTTCCGAGGCGATTAGTACGCCGTTGGTCAACGAGCTCGTGGTCAAGGCGTGGGCACACCATTCGCAGAGGGGCACTAAATACAAATCCACCATGGTGTTTGCCGTGGATATTGCCCACACCGTTGACCTTGCCAACGAATTTCGCCGATATGGCGTCGAGGCTCGAGTCGTGACCTCGAATACGCGCAGGTCGGAGAGAAAGAAGACGGTAGAGGACTTTAAGCAGCAGAAGTTCCCTGTGCTCATCAACTGTGGAGTGTTCACCGAAGGCACTGACATCCCTAATATAGACATGATTATACTAGATCGTCCGACTACGAGCGATGGGTTGTTGGCACAGATGATTGGACGCGGACTGCGTCAGTCGCCTGGCAAGGACCACTGTCATATTATAGATCTGGTCGGGTCAACTGCGAGCAGCGAACTCGTGACAGTGCCAAAGATGTTTGGGCTTCCGCCTGAACTTCTCGTTGAGCCAGAGACAGACATGATGGAACTGAAAAAACTGCTAGAAGAGGAGGATCAGAGAGAACAGAATGGGGGGAAAGAGCGCCCCGAGTGGAATAGCATTGGCAAGGTAGAGTTTGAAACGTATGACTCGGTCGAGGAGTACATGGCTCGGGGCATTGAGGGCCAGTTAAAGGACCACGCCAAAAAGCTCAATTGGCTCCGCACGAATGAGAGTACTTACATTCTGTCAGGGTTTGGTAGCCATCTACGTCTTGTAGTGTCGGGGCACGATACTTACAAATTGCTCCGGTACTATCCCATCCCGCCAAAGATTAACGACAAGAGAGCCAACGTTGTTGCGCGACAGGTGCTTGGAGAGAACATTCAAGGGCTAGCAAAGGTCATGGAGCAAGTTGGTGCGTTTATTGAGGCGCGGCCGTCTATATTTCCAAAGAGTTTGCTTGACCCCGACAGTCAGTGGCGTGAGTCTAAGCCTACAGAGGGCCAGCTCAAGGAGCTGGTGCGACTCACGTCGCGGGTCAAACCTGAGCTGCTAGCCGAGGCATCGAGCCTGGGAGTGCTCTTGACAGACCCGGCTGACCGGGGCACCCTCAGCAGAGGGGAGCTGAGCGATTTTATTCAAATGTGCCAATGCATGGGAGTCGTTTCGCAGATCAAATTCATGGTTCGGCAAGCCCGACAGGCCCAAGCAATAGAACAAGCCAACGTTGAGCGACAGAGGCGTGAAGCAAGGATCGCCCGCTACGCCGCTTTGCCTGGCCTGGACCAGACCAGAGTAGCTGATGCGCAATTCTACAGAGACCTTTCAACGCCGCCTGCAGCTGTCGATCGATCGGTCAGCTAGTGTAATTACATGGTACTGTACTACGTACTTTGCACCTGTAATTACAGGTATATCATGTGTTTGGATGACCCCGGCGTATGAAGCGGCTGAAAGTCCGGAAGCGCGGGGAATTCTGATGACGGCCTCCTTTGACTTTTTTTGGCTGGTCTCCTACGGCTGCTCTTCGATTTCTTGGCTGGTATCCTACGGCTCATTTTCGATTTCTTGGCTGAACACAATAAAGCCCTTGATAATGCAATTCCATGCGTTGTTTTCGTGTCGCTAACCCACCCCGCTTGTTCATGCTTTTAGGGAAGAAAGCGCTATACGGTGTACCGATCTGGCGTGCGCTCCCCAGACTCAGGCATATGTAAGCGATGATGGTGCGATGATGGCGATCGAGACTTGGCTGCAAAACCGTTAGAGGAAGGCGATGACGCTGGAGAAGAAACTCTTCGGAAACCGTATGCATAGCGGAGGGGAACTGCGCATAAGCTCTGTCTCGCCACGTAATGGGTCCTTTGGAACACCGTCTACATCTCCAACATTTCGATTTGCCTGGGGCTGTAGAAAAATAACAAAACCCTTCTCCACAATTCAGTTGTGGGGTTAATTATTGACAAGGAATCCAAACTGAGGGGCCATGTATAGTTGTCCACCCTTGCATTATATTCCGCACTGGCTCAATATGTTCTATAGATGAGGGGGGTAGCAGCGGGGGGCAGAGGAGAGGGTTGCAGTGTGAAAAGCAAAACCCCGGCAATTGTGATTGGCTGCACAGTGTCGATTATGCCCCTAGGAACCCATTAGTACTACTATTGTTCGGGGAATGGCATCCGTCGCGACTATCAAGGCTTGCCCGAACGCCGAAGTTAGGTCAAATCACAAAAGGCTAGTGGGCGAAGGAAGTATGTGTGGCTTAAATTAATGATATATTGGCCCTACCTTATCGATAAGGCAATCTCTGAGCTGATAATGCATTTCTCAAGTGTATCGTATGGCCTCCATCAACAGCCGAGAGATACCCGGGGATGCCATCGTCATCGAGTCTTGGCCCGTGCTGGAATGTGCAGCAGTAACCGAGGCCCCGGGCAGGCCACGTACCGCTGCGCTGACACCGGCTAGCAAGAACCGTTGGAGCTGTGTGCACGCGTGAGACCTTTTTTTTTTCCACCCGCTAAAACGAACGCTTCGAGTGTGGGGAAAAATAGAAGATCAGTCGACTGACTGTACTTCTGTGCTCTTAGAGTCGTCTGCCAAGGCGAAGAATTTGCTGAAAAAAAAAATAATGTGGATCAGATGACGAAGCAAACAAGATGTTGATCTCGTTCCGCGGTGATGAGCGCAACGGTTCCCGTGTTGGGTCTGCTCGTTTCGGGCAACGATGGGACACATGAGTATGGATGTGTACTTTGCTGCAATGCACCACCCAGAACGCACGAGTTTCTCTCGTACCACGCGCAGAATTAATACCATGCATTCGCAGTCGGACCAACCACGCTGTATGGAATATCATACGTTTCCACTAATCTCTAGCCAACGAGAATTCAGCCCTACGGGTCGACCCTAGCCGTGTATAACCTCGAGGAAGGAATAAAAAAATTTGGCCGAGCTGGAACAAAGGTGAACGATGGGCCAACGGCTTACCCCAAACGGGTAACCTGAAGAGAAAATGCAGCAAGGAAGCAGCCCACCAATACACCGAGACCGAGATGAGATGAGTTTTGAGCGATGCTCTTCTCCTCCTCGTCGACACTTGAGGGGTCGCTAGCGGGTCTGGACTGCTTAGGTCCACACACTGTATGGGGGCAAAGCCGATCACTTATGGGCTTAAGGCGACAATGTCTTGGATAATGCAGTGCGGGCCCCTTAAATTGCTTTTGTAAGCGGACGCTTATCACACACCGGACTGTATCTTTGATTCACCATGCAAAACGACCGTACCAAAAGCTGTTGACCACCGCGCAGGAAAAAAAAACAAAAATAAATGCGGCTATGCGCTATACACAGATCTCTGAAGAGATTCGAATCTCGATATATATTCTAACAGATTAGTGGAAATACTCCAAAAAGATTGATAAATTGATAGATTGATAGCTCTGAGGGTACGTCCATTCACGGCCCCGGCACCATGGTAAAATCGTATCATACGTATACGTCCTCTTCGAAACAGCGAACCGCGGGGCATAGACAGGTGGGCGTGTCTGTTTCTGTCCGTTTTAACCCCTCCTCGTAACCCATGCGGCCGAATTAGGAGTTGCCAGTGACGATCAGCAAGGGAAATGCCGATTGACATGCAGTTGAGGGCAATTCCATTGGTGTATAAATGTCCCCCCAGCTCGCCTTTGGATTGTCTCTTGGCTAATCAGGGTTTTTTTTGACTTTTCACTCCGATTGGGTCATTCAATTCTAATTTCACTCCCATTGGATCAAATCTAATCTAATCAACCCATTGGAAGGTCAAATCACCAATTAATAATAGATAAATCACAATGGGCGCTGAGAAATACGACTCCAACGTCGAGGAGATCACACACGACAAGGTCGTTATCGAGCCAGTCGAGCAGATCCAGCTCTCGCGATGGGAGCGGGTCAAGGACTCGTTCAGACAGGCCGACATGGAGGCCATTGAGGGCGCCGAAAACATGACCGAGCTCCAGAAAGCCGCCCACATGACGGCCCACTCGCCGCTCGCTCGAAAGCTTAAGAACCGTCATCTACAGATGATCGCCATTGGCGGTGCCATTGGTACTGGTCTCTTTGTCGGTTCCGGCTCCATGTTGGCGACTGGTGGTCCAGCCGCGCTGATTATCGGCTACGCCATCATTGGTATTATGCTTTTCTGCACCATGAATGCTCTTGGTGAATTGGCCGTGACTTTCCCCGTCTCTGGTGCCTTCTCTACTTTCTGCACTCGATTCATTGATCCGTCCTGGGGTTTCGCCGTCGGCTGGAACTACGCTGTCCAGTGGCTTGTCGTTCTTCCTCTCGAGCTTGTCGCCGCTTCCATCACCATTGGCTACTGGCAGTCCGACATCAACCCGGCCGCATGGGTCGCCATCTTCTACGTATTGGTCGTCATCATCAACCTGTTTGGCGTTCGGGGCTACGGTGAGGCTGAGTTCATCTTCTCCATCATCAAGGTCACCGCCGTCATTGGCTTCATCATTCTCGGTATCGTCATCAACTGCGGTGGCGCTCCAAAGGGCGGCTACATTGGCGGAAAGTACTGGACTGACCCGGGTGCCTTCAACGGTAAAACCGCGGGCGAGCAGTTCAAGGCTGTTACCACCGTTTATGTGGGTGCCGCCTTTTCCTTCACCGGTACCGAGCTGGCTGGTCTGGCCGCTGCTGAGACCGAGAACCCGCGAAAGACGCTGCCACGGGCCGTCAAGCAGGTCTTCTGGCGAATCACACTCTTCTACATCGTGTCCCTTAGTATCGTTGGTCTGCTTGTGCCATTCAATGATCCTCACCTTCTCGGTGCCTCGAGTGTCGACATCAAGGCCTCTCCGTTCGTCATTGCCATTACCAACGCCGGTATCAGCGGCCTGCCATCTGTGTTCAACGTTGTCATTATGATTGCTGTCATTTCGGTCGGTAACTCTGCCGTCTACGGCTGCTCTCGAACCCTTGCTGCGCTGGCCCACCAGGGCCTGGCTCCAAAGTTCTTGGGCTACATCGACAAGGGCGGTCGACCACTGTGGGGTATTGGCATCACTTGCGTTTTCGGTCTCCTCTGTTTCCTGTCCGCTTCTGACAAGCAGACTGAGGTGTTCAACTGGCTTATGGCTTTGACTGGTCTCTCGCTCATCTTCACCTGGGGCTCCGTTAACCTGTGCCACATCCGATTCCGACGAGCCTACAAGGTCCAGGGCCGATCTCTCGAGGATATTCCATTCCGATCCCAGGTTGGCGTCTACGGCTCGTGGCTCGGTCTCATCATCAACGTCTGCATTCTCGTGGGTCAGTTCTGGGTCGCCGTGTGGCCAAAGGGTGGCTCGCCAAACGCCTCCTACTTCTTCCAGAAGTACCTTGCCGCACCAATCATCATTGCCTTCTACATTGGCCACAAGATCTACAAGCGATCGCCAATCGTGCGAACCAAGGACATGGACCTCAACTCTGGCCGACGAGAGGTCGACATCGACCGACTCCAGCAGGAGCTCGAGGAGGAGAAGCAGTACATCGCCTCCAAGAACTTCTTCTACCGAACCTACCGATTCTGGTGTTAAGAATTTGATACACTAACGATTTGTTTATTTATGTACTCGTTTTAATGAACTCTTTCTATTTACTCTGCCTTCCCTCCATATGCTTAAATGTGACTACCGGTATTTGAATACCCTGTTACTCTTCCCATACGTCATGGGGGGTCAGCCCCCCATACCCCCCGTAGCTCCGCTTCGCGGAGGACCATACTATTTGGAACTTTTGAACATGGGCTCATTGATGTATATATTCGTCGTGTGATGACATTGAAAGCCATCTTCGAAAGGGCGCCTACTCGACTCCAACACTTTCACTCCGGACACCAAGTTACGTAAGCGGTTAGTAACGCCAGGTCCAAAACTTGAATACCATGGCAACGCAAGTCAAATGAGGCTGTCAGCCATAACTCGATATAGGAAAGGAATTGAGGACAGAAATTTAATTTCATCTACGCAGCATGACAATAGGCAATTCAAAATTGATATATATGGAAGCAAATCTCTGTTATTTAACGCAATTCAAAATTAACATAAAAGTAAATCTCTCTTCTTTAATGGAACATGTACTCCGCGTGTGACCAACTTTGTTACATGTAGAGCACTTTGATGGCGCCCTGTTCCACCAATTCATAATCACGCATTCATCGACTTCCTCCGATTGACGCATAGTCTCACCGTCATTGTTCTGCTCCGATTGATCCGGTATGGGTTGAGCTATGGATTGCCTAGATACGGGTTGCCTGGCTATGGATGAAGGGATTGGATGCTCTAGGAGCGGAAGACGCTCCTGTATACCTTCAAAAAGGCCAGTTCTCCAGAATTGATGGATATCTGTCAATTTAATAGCTTAATTCCTTGCTAATAAACTGGAAATTTCGATGCGCACAGGGAAGACCCATCGTTTTCGAAAAACCATTTGTGCAAGCAGGTAACGGAGCTGTAGCACATCTCACCCTTTTAACCTGCTCATCAATTTTATTGATAGAAAATCGAGAAGTCCTAGTCACAATGTTAGCATATAGGTGCTCTGAAGCTATAACTGACCGTTCAATTTTTGAACTGCTCTGAAATCAAGCTCAAGATTTGCGTACTGTGCTTCTACGGCATTTGTAATTTTCTCAAATGTACTCAGCATATCTCCAGGAAAACCATCTAGAGACCCTTATAAGTAGCAATGTGCACCTTCAACTCGTGACGTAGCTGAATTGTCAAGATGGAAATATTGTCGTGTCCAATCCACGACAAATCTCTCTTTATGAACTAGCCAGGTTTCCTTAAGGTATTGAAGGGCAGCTGGGATTGTTTTATATGCGACCTCAAACTTTTGACAGCCTGGTATAATAATCATGCTCAGTAGGAGCATACGCTACCTGATTCCATGACTGTAGAAATTTTTAAATTTCTTATCTTGGCCATTGTCAAAATGCTGCTTTGTATTTGTAGGACATTGGTAGCAATATGCCAAGTAGGTGCGGACCCCCTGGACACAGCCTTAATTGCATTTAACAAAGTTAGATCGCGATCTGTACAGAGAACCGGATCAACGGGAAGAGGGTCAACAAATGAGAAGAAAGTCTTTAAAGCCCAGATATAGCTCTATTCTTGGTCGTTGTGCATAAAACAGAACGCAACGCTGAATGTTGCAAATGATGGTGTGACACCAACAATATGCAACAGAGGCATCTTATATCGATTTGCCTTATAGGTGCAACCCATGAGGAATACCCTATTATATTGCTTAGCATATCGGATTGACTCTGGATGGGCAAACATAAAAAGGAGAACATGTCCTTCTGCATCCTGCTTAATAGCATATTTCCAGTAGTCTTTCTGTAGTCCTGTATAGCAATCCAATTGGTGTGTCGTTACTAAGCTTTTGTCTTCGCAAGACACTTCGAGCATTGTAAATATCTCTAGGATTTTGACAATGGCCAAGATAAGAAATTTTAAAAATTTCTAAAGTCATGGAATCGGGTAGTGTATGCTCCTCAGTTCTCAAGACTTTCCGGGATTGTGAGAATTGAGTGGACTCCGCGCAGCGGAGCTACCAGGAGGTTTGGGGGAAGGATTCCCCCAATCGAAAGGCTGAACGCTTACGAGGATCGTGAGAATTGGGTTGTTCTTTTGTCGGACTCCCCGCAGTGGAGCTGCCAGTGGGGTTGGCAGAAAATCAAAAGGCCTACGGGTGAAAAAATATATAATAATATATGCGTATAAGTTAGTTGGTCATTTCAGGGGCTGCCGGGACGGCAGGGGCGGGCTTGCCATTGTCGAACTCACTTGGAGTGGGTTGTTGCAGCTCAGACTGGTCGACGTTGTGGAAGTCGAGGATCTCGGAATACATCATGACCTTCCAGGTATCGACGGGTAGGTCAGCGTCATTAAAAGACCAGTCAAAGCGCTCCGAGGCGACGGGTTCGTCACTGGGCTCATGGTAAGGCGCCAGGTACGGATGCGCCAAGGCGTCAGCTGCGGTGATTCGCTTCTTAGGGTCAAACACCAGCATGCGCTCCATGAGGTCTATGGCATCCGGGTCAGCGTTGGGGAACTTGTGGGAGAGTGGGATACGCTCCCGCCTGGGCAGCGATTTTACGAAGCGCAGCGTGTTCTCGCTGCCAATGGTGTTGATAACGTCATCAGGCGGCGACCCCAGCAGCTCCGTGATGATGGAGAACTGATGAACATGGTCCTTGCCCGGGAAGAGCGGCTTTCCTTCCAGCATTTCGGCAAAGATGCACGCGGCGGACCATATATCGACCTCGACATCGTACTTCTGCCAGGTGAGCATGATCTCGGGTGCACGGTAGTACCGTGTCGCTACATAGCCCGTCATCTGTGGGTCCTGGATACGCGCCAGACCAAAGTCGCAGATCTTGAGATCGCAGTTCTCGTTAATGAGGATGTTGCTGGGCTTGAGGTCGCGGTGCACCACACCCGCCGAGTGCACGTACTTGAGCCCTCTTAGGATCTGGTACAGAAAGTACTGCACGAACTGCTTCTCCAGCGGCCGAGTGATGATAAGCCGGTGCAGGTCTGTGCCTAGCAGCTCCGTGACGAAGTATATGTCCTCCAGCGGCGAGATGAATATGTCGCTCAAAGTGATGAGGTTCTCGTGGCGCAGCTGCTTGAGCAGTTTGAGCTCTCTATAAGTTCGCTTCGCCAGTACTGGCGTCGAGAATGGCTTCATGATCTTCTTGATCGCCACGTTCTGGCCCGTCAATTGGTCCTTGGCTGAGCACACCAGCCCGAACGCGCCCATGCCGACCGGGTTCAAGTCGACGTACCGGCTCGTGATCTCAAAGCACGTGCCGAATATCTGTGTCCTGCCATTTTGTTAGTCATTTCCGTTTCTATCAAACCACAAAAAAAGCCTACCTGATGAAGTCCGCCATGGTTTTCTATGTATCGCCAACGTTTGGAACGATAGTGTCAAGAGATGCCGTGTTCCCCCCGTCTCCCAGCTGCTGGGGGGGGGGGGCGCGTCCCACGCACGGTCCACCACCGCAGAAAATTTTGACAGGCCTGGTGATGTCATTACACCTGAGTCGCAGCTTTTGCAAAAAACGACTTGGCGACGCACAGCTGAGAGCGAGGATATTCGAGGGCCAGCCCTCGAGCTCCCGTGGCTCCGCTGCGCGGAGGGGACTGTGTCTTTGGTTGATTTTTGGGTGTCTTCTTCAATTAAGTACACCTTGGTAAGCTGCCATTTGGAGCCTAGCCGCACCTCTCGGGTAGCTGCAGTTACACCATAAGCTCGTGATACCTCGTTTATATCGCATTACCAATGGTATTTTACAATTGCATTACTAGTTATGTACATCTTTTTGACGCTTTTGTGGTCCAAATTGACATAGCCTGAGCCAGATCGCTATGAATAGGTACGGATGGCTGGCTACTAGTTACAGCGTGATATATGCCGAAATTAGACTGCGTAAAGTAATACAGAATTGCAACTATTGGATATTGTAGATACTGCGGTACGACTTGTACTGACCAAGTTACTGTCTAAATGATACGTAGTACCAGGTAGTTGTTCCAGTACTTATAATAGTACAGTATTTCAAATTTCAACCTAACATGCTATTAAGAAGTTTTCTTTCAAAGCTTCTAGTCAACTGTATAAACTGTTGCTATTTCCAACATTAAAAAAATGCCGTAGTTCAGCTCATGTGAGCCCAGCATTCCATTACTGTACGTATGATTCTGGCTCAATGCTACGTGGCTACGGCGAGTATGAACTCATACCGAGTTTTATGCCCGCGACACTCCACCGAGTTCCGCAATTTCCACTTAAGGAGTACCGTGCTACATTTGTAATACCACGGTAGTCAATCCTAGATTATGCTACCACGTATATAGCGTCTTTTCAGCTTGATTTCCCTAATGCACCGGTTGCATAAAGTACAGTATACCATAGTTGCTGGGAGGACTTTCCTTAGCTAGATTCTGCGGTTCACCATACATTCATCAAATAAGATAGTGTTGTAAAAAAGGTTCAATGAAGTGAGCCTATATTATAGAGGACCTTGGAAGCTCTTTAGAATAGGACATCAACTTCAGACTTGCAAGCTGACCAAGCCTTGTATGGGGTTATTGCACGATCTGACGCCAATGCAACTAAAATATTACCCTGTTTTAAGCTCTAAGCATGGAATCTTGGACACTACAAAGTTTGTTACACTGTTGCAAGCTCTAACTAATCTGTTGAAAGGAACCGTAATGGGGGTTTGGGGGCAGAGCCCCCACTGCGGGAGCTCGAGGGCTGGCCCTCGAATAACACTACTAGTAGGCCCAAATTAAAGGAATGGGTCAATTGGATAAGGCAGCCCCTGTTTGCTGCACTTTGTGGGGGGTAGCTGCACTCTCTCGGGTATGCAATTGAGCTCATACAGGCTACTGTTCCATGTTTCGTTGGCAAAAAGTCTTAATACTAAATGTATTCTTGCAAATATGATTTATTGGAGTTTGTTAGACCATTCAATGGCTTCCAGACATGTTCCAGCATGCTTTACAAATTGAGCAGTTTGATATTTACCACTAGTGCATTAGAATGACATAGTTTAGATTAATAAAAGATATGAAGGCCTATTCCGGTGACTCTAATAGACGCTGTTTAACCCGATCCAAGTCTACGTTATACCACCCGGGCATCACCTCTTTGGTGTATCCCGGTAGTGGTGAGAAAGAAGACTCGGCAGAGAAAAAGGGCCTGATATGAAGGCTAAGGTGGGCCAACCCAGGAGCCTTTTTCAATAGCAACCCTGTATAATGCCACATGAGTTCTGTATTCTCCGCGTCGTCGTGCGTAAGATATGCTGCAACACTCCCCCTCATCGTCATTGCAGGTACAACAGCCATTGCTTCAGCGAAAGATATATCCATAAGCAATAACCTGGAAATGTGAACTCGACGATCCAAAATCTCAGCAATCTGCGTAGTTGCAGGTGCAAACATGTCGCCAATGTAGACCGTTTTGAGGTGTCTACTCGCCTTAACCAACGACTTGAAGCATGCGACTCCTTCAGGATCGCCCTGCACTATTCCATCAATCTTGATAACACTCAAATTTGGCATTGTTCCACAAACTTTTATGCGTTCGTCACCCGCGAGCACAAGGCTAGTAACCTGGGCTCCACGGATAGTGTGAATGAACCGACCGTCAGAATTGAGTGTCACCGATTGCACAGAGTCAGGGAGCCTGTACTCGTAGTTGCCATCTTCTCTACCTTCAACTGCTGCAAAATGCAAATAGAACGATCGCAGGCTAGTGCAATGCTTTATTGCGTCATTGAAGGTGAGAATGGTGAGAGGGTCGGCATTGAAGTTAAAGTCGTTAATATACTTACCCACGTCCCGGAAGAAGCCCACATCTAGAGCCATCCTGTCAAGCTTCATACTGAATTCAAAGGATTTAAGGTTTTTCATCCGCATGATCATCAGTACCGTTGTTCGTGTATCATTGAAGAAGTTGCTATTATCATATTCCGGTTCGCTGTAGTACTCGACAGCTACTAGTGGTGGTTCGGATTCTTGGAATGGTTCAGTAATAGTATGAAGCCAGTCGCGTACAACTGGATCCTTTCGCAGCAATGATTCTTCAAGGCAAATGTCCACACTCCGGACTCCCCTCGCTTTTTTCCATATCAGGTCTAGTATTTCGGGCACCTTTTCGCACCTTTCCACTTGTTCATATCCGCTCATCGTAAGCTTAACTAGTCGTATATAGTCCTTGTATAGACTAATAATTTCCACTAGCTTCTCGCTATCCATCCAATATTTGAAAAACGCATTTTTGAAATCACCGCTGCTCGTTATATTAACTTGACGCCATGTTACAGGCAACGAAGCGCTGTTTATTTTGCGGCATGTTAAACGCAGTGTGGAAACATCTTTCCTAGCATATGTGATTATCTTTTCTAAGATCTCGACTGGAAGCGTCGAGAGCATGCTGGCGTTCAGTTGATGATATGTTCACTACTATGAGGGATTCGAGTGGGGAAGGCTGTGATGTTCTATCGATGAGGTTCAGGAGACTAGCAAATGAGGGTTACATCTTACATATCATTTTACGTTGAAGTCTCAGTATAATTATCCATGCCGCAGTTATATGTTTCGATTCACGTGTATACCTAGCAGGCGATAACACTGTTGGTCAATTGTCTTTTGAGCAGTTAGGGCAGCATCCCCTGGTTCAGCTCTATTGTAGCACGCAGATGAGAGCCCGGCACGAAACCATGTACTACATCTACTATTTGTAACAAAATACAAAATGTATTAGGTTATATAAAAAATAACAGCAGTAGCAAAGAAGGCCTTCATAATAGGAACGAATCTACTTCCATATTCCACTAGGAAGGAGATAACAGTGCTGTGATTCTTCAGTAAGTTTTTCATGTTCCAGGGCCATATTTAGTACCAGTAGTTAACTATGAGCCATGCTATTCTCAGTCATGCCAAACGAATAATGAAATACAACTCTAAAGCTATCCAGGAATTGTATAGCATCAGGCAGCAAATATACCTTGAAACGAGTCGCTCATAGCTCCGATATCCAGAGCAGAAGTACACTCATGGTATCACGGATTATGCACATCTCACATTACGGTACAATACAGCAGGTTCTGATCTGCTAAAGTAGGACATTCTACCGAAACGTTACAATCCTGGACACTCGTAACAGCACTGTATATTACTGACATGTCTCCATAATTGTTTCTTCGCCGGTATGGTGTCATTTTAAATCGATAGCGATAGAGTCAGTCAATTCAAGCGCCCCTTGATTTGCCTTGGGGGCTGATATGTAGAGACTCTCCGCGAAGCGGAGCTACGGGGGTTTGGGGGCTGGCCCACAAGTGTGCTATCATCCGCTTATAACCCGTCAATTCCTCAATCACAGAGTACATTAGACCTCCACGCAAGTTTAGCTAGCTGATCTAGCTAGAGCTCTCAGATCTAGATCAATAAATGCCAGTGCAATAACGCTAAATGGCCCGGGATGTAACCCCACGTCGTACGCGTACGCGTAACGGTCCCCCGCGACGGGGGCAGCCGAAAAAAGCGGTGGGGCCAAAACGTCGTCTTATTTTTTCATTTCTTGAACTATCGTGCAAACCGAAAGAAAAAGAGAAAATGAAGTACTATTTACTCCCTGCACTGTTTGTGGTGCTGCCTACGTTGCTGTGGAACATCGTCAACCAGTTCATCCCGCTCGAGGTCCCCGAGCAGTTGCAGAATCAGAAGGTCACCCTTCTGACAGCCCACCCAGACGATGAGGTCATGTTCTTCGGGCCAACGCTCCAGGCACTGCTGGTGCCAAACAACAACAACAAGGTTGAGATCCTGTGTCTGTCCAACGGCAATGCCGAGGGGCTGGGTGCTAAGCGGGAGAAGGAGCTCCTAGAAGCGGTCAAGCCGTTCGGATTCACCTCTGACAACGTCACCATCATCGACCATCCCAAGATCCAGGACTCCATGGAGCTCGAGTGGGACTCGCGGTTCATCGCCGAGGAGATCCTCGAGCAGCGGCTCAAGGACACCACTACTGTAGTCACCTTCGACGATCAGGGCGTCTCTTCCCACCCGAACCACGTTGCTGTTTACCTCGCGGCGGTGCGATGGAAGGCCGCTGAGTACCAGACGCGATCCGTTTGGGTCCTCAAGACTGTGCCAGTTTACCGAAAGTACCTGGCGTTGCTCGATGGCGTCTACACCTGGGTCGAAAAGAAGTTCATCAACCCCGAAGCCCAGCTCAACACTGTCGTGATTGTGGCCCGACAGTTCGGCTACGAGATCACCAAGCGGGCCATGATCCAGGGCCACCGATCCCAGATGAAGTGGTACCGATGGTTCTACCTCCAGTTCTCGCGATACATGGTAGTTAACGACCTTACTGAGCTTTAGTTTGAATTATCGAATACCCCTCTTTCCCTAGTGTACTTGGGGGGACCAGTCCCCCCAACCCCCCTTGGGGGCTCCACTTCGTGGAGGAATCGAGCCAATTGAGTAGAACCTTCGCGAAGCGCACCCAATCTACTAGTACAATGGGAGGACCAATCCTTCGCGAAGATCTCGTTGGCATGGCGGGGGGTTTGGGGGCAGAGCCCCCAACTACGGGAGCTCGAGGGCTGGCCCTCCAAAACACTCTCCTAGTACTAACAGGGGGGAGTTGTGGAGGAATTGTTGCTGTTAGTCATGATCGTTATAATGTACATATTTTACAAGGCCTCTTTGAGACTGGCGAAGCGTAGGGCGCGGAGACCGCCTTCGTCTTGAGCGGCGGCGGCCATCTGCTCGGTGTCCTTCATCTGCATGAACCGCTCCGTTCGCGTGAGGGCCTTCTTGTACTTGCCAGAGACCTCGAGGTGATTGAGGATGCCCGTCTTGATAGGTTCGTAGGCGGAGTCCTTGGCGACCCAGGAGTCGACCAGCGTTAATGCCTTGTTCTTGCGGCCCAGCCGAATGAGCTTTTTGACAGTCCGGTTGATAAACACCGAGGCAAGCAGCTTCTTCTCCCACACGTTAGGGGTCTCGAAGATGGAGTCAATCTCGCGCTCCATGATGCTAGTTCGGTTACGCAGCTCCAGCTCCAACAGCCGCAGATAGAACATGAAGAAGGTCGGGTGGACGCCGTTTGCTCTCAGCTCGGCCCACAGGCCGTCAAACTGCCGGAGCGGGTACTTATTATCGACAAACGCCCACTTGAGCAGCACAGTCCAGTAATGCAAGGTTGCAGTGGCGTTCCCCTGCAACCGAATGGAGCCGTACTGCGGCGCGAGCCACCGGCAATAGTCGAGCCCTTCCTGGAGCTCGCCGCAATATGCAAATGAGTGAATGATGCTAGTTAATGTAGTCGTGTCCGGCGCAAGCAGCGATCCGCTCTTGGCGATGCGCTTCGACCGGTCGTAGTCGCCAATCTCGCCCCACAGAGACGAGATCACCGTGCGCAGGCTGCCCAGGTCCTCATTCTTGGCGAAGTAGAACATGAGCAGGTCGTGGGTGCGCAGGTCCGGCATGCACCCTTCGGCCACCATGCGCTTGAAAAGCTCCATCGTGTCGTTCGTCACAGGAGGCTCCAGCACAGTGTCCATGTACGTTTTGCGGTTGACGCGGCAGAACCGCTCCCAGAACCAGGGGTATCCGTTGCAGGTGGCTCTGATGTAAGCGTTCCACAGCGCAGTCGTCCGCGCAACCCCCAGCTTCTCCACTTCAGCCCACAGCTGGTCCACCTTGTAGTACTCCCGGGCCTGGAACGCTCCGTCAATCATGCGGGCGTAGTCATTGGCCGTCAGGGTGTGTCCAGCGTCCTTGAGCGCCTTGAAGACCGCCTCGTGGCGGGCCCAGAACTTGCGGTGCATGCGAGGGCCCAGCGCCATCCTCCGCAACAGCTGGGTGCACTGGCGCGGGTTCAGCTCTTTTAATAGGTTGGGCTCAGTAGTGTGGAGTAGTTCAAACGACTCCCAGATCCGCTCCGAGACTTCGGTCCGGACCGTCTCGTCGGTCAGCAGAAGCGTGAGCTCCTGGAGCCGCGGGTCTCCATGGCTCTCTTTGTGTAGCGGGATCTCAAACGGTCTGGCGCCAATGGGATCATCCGGATGCAGGGCTCTCCGTGAGTGCGGCAGGAGGGTCGTGTCGGTGATGCTGCGCCGCAGAACGTAGTCTTTGGCGACTTTCATGTACTCGGCGGGCTCGATCGGCTTCGCCGTAGCCATGGTGCGCCGCCCGAGCAGCGCGATTCGCCCTGCCAGCCGGTGGTGGAAGGGCCTCATGGGATTGGTTGGATGCTGTCGTTCGTCGCTTCGGGCCGGATTCGAAATTTTTCAATCATTTCGCCCCGGGCTGCGAAATACGCGGAGACGAGCGGGTAAGCGGGCACAACACATCCCGACGCGGATCACGATAAATTGAATTCGTCGACCCGCGTTGACAATTGCTATTGGTAGTTGTAGTAGTTGATCTTAACGCTATTGGTAGTAGTTGATGTCAAATCGCTCTTTGTGAGAGATAGTAATTGGCTGATGTCGCTGAGTGATGGTTTGCTCGCGGGTAAAGTGATCTGCTGTACTCAAGTTGAGCCCGAGATCAGGGTAAGTATTTCTCGCTACCAGGATAGATCTGGTTATTTGGTCAAAGCTAACGATAAGGGTAGGACAAAATATACCATGTGGTAGAGACCCTTGGAGGCGTGTTTTCGCAACACCTCAGCGAGGATGTGACCCATCTTGTTGTGGGCGGGCGGAACACGCCAAAGTACCAGTTTGCCGTCCGCCAGAGAGGAGATATGGTCTTCCTCAAGCCAGCATTCCTTCCGGCGTTGTTTGAGAACTGGCAGAAAGGTGATGAATTTAGAGATATCGATTCGGAACTGGCGAAAGGGAAGCTTGGTGTGTTTGAAGGCTGTTCCATCTGCTTTACTAACATTGAAGCTGGTGAACGGCGGGAACTGATTGACCTCATCCGCGCCAATGGCGCAGAATTCACCAAAGACCTGATCAAAGACTCGACGACTCATCTAGTGACCGACGGGATGTCTGGGAAAAAGCTCGAGTTTGCTCGCAAATGGGGCCAGCATATTGTAACTAAAGCATGGGTGCATGATAGCATACGGCGAGGGGCCGCCCTGCGTGAAGACTATTATCATCCGGACCTGCCAGAGGATCGAATTGGCAAGGATGCATGCATAGAATGGCCGGAGGACAACACACCCAAAAAATCGGTGCCCAAGGAGAAACCAGCCCCCCGCAAGCCGAGTCTTAGGCTTTCAAAGAAGCGAAACCTCAATCCGGACGAGGTGTGGGGTGTTGTAAATAATGATGACTCAATTCGGCGGACCAAGGCTTCCAAAAGCTCGGAGGATTCGTGGATAGATACTCGGCAGCCTGAGAATACCAGCAGTATAATCTCGGCTAATAACCCAAGCCACACCAGCAATAATAGCGGTGATACCAGCGGCCGCATATTTGAGCATTTTGACTTTACCTTTTATGGCTTCACGTCCAAGCAAGACAGTATTTTGAAGAATACAATTGAGTCTCTCGGAGGCATGGTGCGCGATAGTATCGATGACGTTCACGACTTTGTTATTATAAGCTCTTCCATGGCGCCGGCTAGCAGGCCGCAACCGAAAAATGCCGCCATCGCGACGGAATGGATGATCGAAAGGTCAATGCATTTAAAATCACTAACTCTAGATATCTGGGGCACCCCACTAGAACACCACAACGTGCCGGGATTCGACTGTCTCAACATACACTACTCAGGATACTCAGGCATCGAAGAGCTGCATCTCTCTCGTATGATAAAACTGCTTGGAGCCAACCACGAACCAATAATGGAGGTCAACGCAGGAAGGACTAATTCGACCGACATCGTCATTATGTCCAAAGCTAAAGGCCGTCGCCAGAAGATTCTTCTATGCCAGAAGCACAAGATACCGATGGTCACCGAGACGTGGCTGTTCAAATGTGCAGAAAAAGGCTTCTTGGTACCTCTAGATGAGCCAGAGTGTCTCGTGTTTCAAGACCAGGTTGTGCACGATAAGTTCCTCCGTAGGAGGTCAGCAGGCAACGCCGAACCCTCGCCTGCCACGAAAAGAACAAAAAACGACGGATTCCAGCAGCCCAAGCGTCTGGACGACAATAAACGGAGGAAGACTAAGCTGCTTGGCAAGGCGATGCAGTCGAACATGAAGACTCAGACCGAAACCCAGCATTTCCACGACGAAAGTAACGAATTTGAAGATGAGCCGGAATACACTCAGGTCTCTTATTTGAACCCGGAATCTATATCTGCCAAGAAACAGCTCATGGCTGCACTGGGAGAAGACCCGGAGCTCTCTACGACCGGAAATGTTGAGTACGTCGAGGATACGACGCCGGCCATCGAGGCCAAGAAGGGCCTTGCAACAGCTGCAGACCGGCCTCGCCGCAACCTGAGAAATAGAAATAATGACGATTAACCTTGTTACCATTGAAGGATGATGTTTCAGCGGGATTATCCCATTAGGAAGGAATTTATCGAGTTGAGGGTAGCCCGACTTGGGTTGACCTTATGCTGCACGATGATGCGTGCTAGTCGTTTGCGGATACCTTCCTTGCCGAGGTACAACTTTGATTTCTGCAGTAGTGGCATGCCCTCCTCAGAATGGTACAAGCACAAGAGTGTAAGGGCAATTCCCACGCTAAAGTCGTTACCTGTATCACAGACAATGGCAATTGATTTGGTCGGCGAGTATAGTGAGTTAAATTGCTTGACCAAGGTAGGTAACCAGGCGCGAAGCTCTTTAGACCCTTTTTTCCCGGACTCTAATGGATGAGTAATGCGATTTTCTCTTGAAGGTGTAGCCTGAGAGGATACATCAATGATAATATCTGCCCCCGCTTCAAGCGGTCCAATTCCGAAGGAGACATTCGATGGGGCGACATTATTCAGTGGACGGCTAGCTCGAGGGATGCTTTGTTGTTGTTGCTGTTGAGCGTACTCCTTAATCATGTCGTGAAGCTCCGAATCAGAATAGTCTATTGATCTCAGCTCTTCTTGTTGCCACAGAATATCTGAGGTAAGCAATTGGGCCCATTCCTCGTGATCGTCTGCGGCTCCCTGCACATAAGTATAGCCATGCTCGTGGAGAGTACCATCTTGCACCATCTGCGACGCTGTGCACAATACAATCGGATAGAATTCTTCAAAGTGCGGCACTTCCTCGGGCAAGTGCTGATCAGGCGTTACCCAGAGGGGCCTCAGTGGCTTTTTCAGCTTGTCGCGGCACGCTTCCAGGTCAAGGTTCATTCCTTTCAAATGCGCGACAAAGTCTGGGATGAGCGCTTCAATCTGGCTGTGTTCACTCTCGGAGACTGCATTAGGCGGGGTGTACAGCTCGGCCATGTCGAAGAACATGGCATTTAGTACAGCGCACCAGATAGGCACCGTCTTAGACAGTGCATCGGGCATGCGTTTACCTCGCCTAGTTGAATCGACGATAATGATCCCGTTTGATCCAGCGATGGTGTCGATAACATGAAGATTCAGCCGCCTCGTAGAGAAGCTCCATTGGTTAACGTGGCCGTCTGTTGATTTGAAATAGACGGACTCCTGGATCTTCTGGGGCGGGACGTACCATCGTCCACAGCGCTCGTTAGCAATCAACGGGAGTCCATAGCGGTCGGAGACTTCGCAAACAAACTGGGAGTCTTTGACGATGGACTGGATGCGGTTCCTCACGCTGCGCGAGCTTTTCCGAATCGACTTTGACAGGTCTGCAAACGATTCCTTGACGTATTCTCCATAGTCCGCCATTCTTCGGGGTTGATCCGGTATGTCTTGAAAAATGAAATTTCCGGACCCAAATGTTCGCGTTTTGTTGCTGCTGAAGTGTCTACGGCCTAATTTGTTGGCACGAAATTGTATTTATTAACCTATAGTATACCTATTATCCCAACTTTTTGCAGCCTATGGTAATTCGATGGTGATTCCACTGTAACTTAACGGTAATTCGGTCTTGTATTGTGTTGTAACGCTTAATCGATAACGTGAGAGACGACACATTTTTCATCCCAACCGATCCAACACGACGACATCCCCCTCATCCCTCGACGACAACCACCCGAATTAACCCCTGAGAAACGAAGAATGTCGAGGGCGCCAGTTAGACAGGACTACGTCGTCCGGGTGAGATACCAGAATGAGCTGCCACCTCCACAATGCCCGCCAAAGCTGCTCAACGTGCCCGATGATACCAATAAGCTGGCTGACGCGAGCTTCCTGTCAGAGCTCATGCGAAGACACCCGCTCAACGTGGACGTGAACAACGACATAGGCATGCCGCTTGATCTCACGCAGATCCCGGGAGTCCTGGATCGCGACGACGAGTCTGGCATCTACCCCCAGGAGCCCCAGGCGAAACTCGACCCCAAGGACCGGGCGCTTCTGCGAGAGCCTGCGGGCGAAGGAGCCGCCAAGACGACATCGAGCGTAGCGTTCCTGCGGCGGACTGAGTACATCTCGACAGAAACGAGCAAGCTCAAGGGCAACCTCGAGTCCAAGGCCACCCTGCTGCGCCAGCGCCAGAAGAGCGACAAGGTCGACCCCGCCGCTCAGCTGCGAACCGTCGAAGCCACGTTCGAAGCGGCCAGCAGCTCTGATCTCAGTACAATCAAGCACCCTACTAAGAAGCATCTCAAGGCTGTCGAAGCGTGGCCTGTCGTACCCGATTCGAAGATGTTTGATCTCATGTACCTTTCGGTAAAGATGGTTGGTTCAGCTTCTTTGAGCACGCACAAGACGCCGTTTGCCCCAGAGTCGCTTAATACGGCTCTATTCAAGCAGACCTCTGTGGAGGATGAGGAGTGGATGTCGTTCTACTCGGCGGACGAAGAGACTGCCAAGGAGCTCAAGAAGAGAGTCGACAGCCCTGCCGACGCCCTACCTGAGGAAGATGAAAGTAAAGTGTATCGATTTAAGCGCGTGCAGGACTACGATGTGCAGCTAACTGTGCACGACTCGCTGTTTGACGAGATTGCTATTAACTTTGACGAAGAGAAGAACGTCGCCAATTATATCCCGCTGCTGGGTCGAACGAGCCTCAAGCGGCGCAGAGTCGTCAAGCACCGACGGGATCTCGTCAACGAACACAGCGTGGCCAACATTGACCTGTCGCTGCGAGAAATCACCGCCAAGGAAAGCATTGCGCGAGATAACCAGAGGTCGCAGTACGACCCTGTTACCTACCAGGTGACCGAGATTGAGGAGGACGAGGAGGAACAAAATGGCTCTGCCGAAAAACCAGATGAGGATGCCATGGACGAAGACGAGGAGTAGCTTCGTAATTATTTATATCATCAATGAGACCATGCTCTCACCACCTTCCAAGACCCTAAAGGTAATTGGGGGCCAACCCCCAAACCTCCGTGGCTCCGCTTCGCGGAGGACCCGACTATTTGGGGTATCTAACCTATATGGTACATGGTAGTGATAAAGCTAGAGGTTCTACTGAAAACCTCCGCGGAGCGGAGCTGCGGGGGTTTGGGGGCTGGCCCCATAGGCCACTTTGTAGCTTCGATTCACGTCATGATGTAACTGAAGGAGCTGAAGCTTTTATGGGTTAGTTGGGGGGGGGGGCCAGCCCCCCAAACCCCCCGTAGCTCCGCTCCGCGGAGGTGATTATATGCTATAGCTATTGTGGACCATGTCCCTGCCAAAGTAGACACACATGCCGTTTACTCGCCCGCTACATGTCATGTAGTCGACGTCCGCTTTCTGTCCCTTGGGCAGAAGGGCCACTATTTGCGTCAGGTCCGACGATTTGGGCAGGAAAAGACAAAAGTTTGCAGCCAATTCGGCTGCCTTGGTCATCAATTTGTTTATTGGCAGCTTTTCGCCGCCTTCTTCCTCGCAATTGAGGTCCCACACTTCTCGCTTGTAGCTCTGGCCGCCCCACGGCGGAGAGCAGAAAAGCACGATCTCCTCGTCACTATACCCTTCCACGCCCAGGCTCTCTTTAGTTAAGCGGAAAAAATCCTCATGGTGGAACTCAATGGTCTGGTCTACTTCGTAAACCTGCGCGTTATTCATTGCGTGTTCACAAGTCTCCATATCCAACTCGTTGTATATGACGCGGTCAAACATTAGAGCCAGCTGGATCGTGTTCCCACCGGCACCGCCAAATGGATCTATGACTACTTTGGCCTTGGGGAACCGCAACTTAAGCTGTCGTGCCGTCTTTTGTGCTACAGATTCGGCAGTCACGCTATACCATTGCTTTTCGTTCAGCTGGATCCCCTCGTCGTATAAACTGAACAGACTATACCGTCTGTTGTAGAACTTCCTCAGCTCACGCGGAACTGCTAGCTTTTTTTTCTGTCCCATGCAATAGTCCTCTATCAAACTGATCTGTATCGGGCTGATCTGCTATCGTATGAATTTTCAGTGCTCAGTGCCGCTAATTCGTTGGATTTTACCAACATCAAATTGAGGATCGCAATCATGGGTACAGTGAGTTGATAGTAATCAACTGATTACATAGTTTTCCGCCAGAGACAACTGCAAATTTAGTACCTAGCTGGCAGAAGAGTTCATAGTCAATATTAGTAGTTACCAAATGCATATAGGGTTAAAGGAGAGCACCAGAGTTGGGGGGGCCACTCCCCCTCCCTGAAGCTCCGCTAACGCGGAGAATTCTTGCAAATGGTCAATTGAGTCCCTCCGCGAAGCAATGCTACGGGAGCTCGAGGGTCGGCCTTCGAATACACTCAACTTCGTAGTACTAATTGGCCGGTGCACTCATGAGAATTAAAGTGGGATGAAATAGTTAAATGCAGGCAACCCCTGGACGTGCTCATTTCCAACAGCTCATCGCGATCTCTCCTTAGCACCGAACCCACCTGGGGACGTAAATAATGTCGTTAATCGAGGCTCTGCGGCAGCGTAAGTGGTTGATTTTTACGGGTTATATGATTTTGTCAGCTAACCAAATTTCCAGGCGTATTTGAGGCCATTGATTCGGTCCAACCTCCAAGTAGGGTACGAAAAACCACCGATTGTGGAGATGGAAAGCTGACAGGGAGATAGTACAAAGTGCTGGTAATCGACGAGCATGTAAAGCGCATATTCGACTACATCTTTGATAAGAACGAGCTTCTCAACCGACAATGCGCAAGTAAGTCTCACCCTCACCTCGCATAATGAACGATGTTAACTAACCCCGGATAGGTGTCGAAGTACTGACCTCACGGAGGATCACTCAGCAGTATATGGAAGCTCTGTACATTATGAAGCCATCGCCATTGACTATAGACTGTCTCAATGCGGACTTCACCCGCGTGCCCAATCGGTACGCAGGAGCACACCTGTTTCTTCTACCGGGGCTTACAGACGAGATGCATCATAAGATCCGTAACTCGAGTGCCGGACAATTCATAAGGCGGCTCGATGTCAAGTACTTTGATTTCTTCCCACTGGAGGGCCAGGTGTTCACTTTTGATGAGCCGTGGGCAGCCGAGACGTTCTTCAATCGCAACTGCCACGATCTGGTAAACCCCGAGCTGCGCAAGATGGTAGCCCGGCTGGCCAGTGTGTGCACCACGCTTGGAGAATACCCCATTATCCGGTTCCAGAAACCACTCCAGAACTCTTACGAGGCCCAGCTGCTGTCGTTCATGACGGCCAATGCCCTGCAGCAGGAGCTCGACAAGTACGCCCGAGAGCACCCGGAGTACCCCCCAGTCCAGGAGAATAGGCCTCGAGCCACTATGCTTATTGTAGACAGGTCGGTAGATCCGATTGCCCCGCTGCTCCACGAGTTTACCTACCAGGCCATGGCCTACGACCTGCTCGATATTGTCGACACAAACAAGTACAAATACCAGTCTGAGCGAGGGAGCGGCACTGAGGAGGCCCAGGGCGTGCTGAGCGACAAGGATGCCGAGTGGGTGGCCCTGAGGCACCTCCACATGCAAGAAGCCATTGATACCCTGACGCAGAAACTGGAGAAGTTCAAGAAGGAGAACCCGCATCTCGTAGATCAGTCCAAACAGGCCACTGTCACGGACTTGCAAGACATGATTGCGACGCTGCCCATGTTTGCCGAGATGAAGGAGCGATTCGCGCTGCACCTGGCCATGGCGGACGCCTGTATGGACAAGTTCCAAAAGAAGAACCTAAATGCCGTAGCCAACATCGAGCAGACCTGCGCCACGGGCGTTGGTCCTGATGGCAAGCGAAACAAGCATCTTACGGACGATTTGGTAGAACTTCTGGCTGATCCGGAAGGGACACTGGGGCCGCTCGACAAGGTACGACTCATTGCGCTTTACGCACTCTATCGAGGAGGGCTCATTGAGGCCGATTTCAAGAAGCTGCAGAAACACTGTGGTCTCGAGGAATTTGAAGTGCAGATGATTCGCAACATGGGCGTCATTGGCTCGCAAACGTTCAAGGAAACCCCCAAAGGCAAGCCCAACAAAGATATGCTGGCGCGGCGATTCCATGGAGCCGCCTCTGGAGACGTATTTGAGACCTCAAGGTTCGTGCCAGGACTGAAGAACATTGTATCTCAGCTCATCCAGGGCACCCTGGATGCCCAAATGTTTCCCTACACCAAGGACGAGCCGGTAGCGAACGAGCTGGAGCACCACAACTCGCTGCGGAATCCTCGCCAACGAGCCGCATGGGCCAAGACTACGGCGGCATCCCAAGTGAAGCAGAGAGTGTTTGTATTTGTCATTGGCGGTGCCACGCAATCTGAAGTGCGGTCCATGTACGAGCTGTCGCAGCAATTAAACCGAGAAGTCATTATTGGCGGCACAGCTATCCTCACCCCGACACTGTACTTGATGAACATGGGTCGGCTCACAGTTCCGCGAGACCGGCTGAAACTGCCCATAGACAGGCCTCCTCAGAAGGCGCCTGCTCATTTGTTCGAGTCGGACCGACAAACGAGGCAGGCGAATCAGGCTGTTCCGGCGCAGAAGCCGTCTCCTAATGCGCCGCAGCCGCCGGCAAAGTCTTCCACGCCTTTGGACGCTATGAATGTTCCAAAGAAGGAAAAGAAGAGCAAGCTAAAAAAGTTCTTCAAATAGTCCCCTCCTGTAATAGCACTTTAATATCGCGAACATGTAATGCCTTATAAGTGTTTTGTGAAAACATTACGAATATGAAGAGAATATTGCTATATCATTATGAATGCAATCGTGCTACACATCATTACGAATGAAATTGTATATAACATTGCTACAACATAGCGAATGAAATCATATAGAGAATATTGCGAATGAAATTATGAAGAGCATATTGCGGATATTCATTAAGAATCAGTACATTCAAGCATAAATCGTAGTAACATTCAAGCATTAATCGTTGACGTTACTTGATAGTAACATTCAAAGCATAATAATCATTTATGTTACTAACACAAAAGCAGAATAGCTGATATTAGTAACATTCAAGCATGATGTTGATGTCAGTATGGTGGAGGCTGTCTCCTGGTTCCCGGCTTAGCAGGAAGGGACGCCGATTCTATATAACCTGACCGCGTAGGAGGTATCATGGGCACCGGTTGCTCATCCGAATAAATCATAGAATGCTCAGGTACCGCTTGCTGATTCTTCTGTTGAAGATAGAGGCTCTTGTTGAAAACAGGAGGCTTGTACTCCGATTGAGGGAGAGAAGGAGGGAGGCTCTGGACAGACATGAGCGATTGCGCCTCTGGGAGATTCGGCGAATAATCCGAATAGAGGGGGTTCAAATTTACACGAGCAGACGTCTGGTCTGCAAGAACTGGAGGAAATGATGCAGTGGTGGGTAATTGTGCCGAAGCATTCGGCAGAGAAGGGGGTGGTGGTTCGTAATAATCGTCTCCGTATGGCAAGCTTGAGCTCGGAGGCGGCGGTGGCCTGGCAAGAATTGCATATCCACTATCTGCCTCTTTGCTATTATCGCTACTACCATAAGGAGCGCTCGCGAGCATGCCTCCAACTGGCGCCACCACCGATTGATCCAGACCGTCAAGGTTCAACGCTTCCGACAGCTGATGATTATATTCCTCGTCCTCCCGCAGCTCTTCAGGGCTGAGCAGGTGGAACTTGCCATCGTGCCAGTATGCTGCTTTGAACCTTTCCTTGTCCCTTTTTCTATTGATTTTCTTTTCCATGACTAACCTCTGGTATCTTTGCTGGAATTGCTTAAGGTCTTCTGGGACCTCTGTGTTCTCGTCACCGAGAATGGCTTTATCCGAGAGCTCGAGAAGCCTATCCCGCAGGGATATGACTTTCAGCACCTCGGCCATGTAGTCATATCCCTGCCAAAACGGTTTTGGAGCGCCATACATGACAACTACCGAGAAGTTGCTTGATAATATAGTACAGTGTACGGGTTAGTTTACCTAGCTAGTATACCCCTGGTAGTACTTTAAAACTAGGTATTAAAAATTATAATTTTCACAAGATGCGAAAAAGCCTTGTGTCTACTGCTAATTCTAGTTACTCGTTCGATATAGTGAACGAGAGCTTTATTGGCCGAGTCTTAAGATCTTTTATGAGAAGGTGAAGTTTTCCGAACTAATGAGCTGTGCCAGTTGGCCCAGCAACGCATCACGTGATATGTAACATGGCGACATGGCGACATTCCAACTTTCAAAGTGGACTTCTTTGCTATTGGCGCTTCTGGCTGGTCGGCCAAAAAGTATTAATATTTTATCGTAACGCATTATAAAGTGTATATATAAAATGTCAGTTGTCATCATTAGCAGCCCCCGCAGGGGTCGAATCGTTACTAGTCATAAGTGGATCACGCAGTAGGGCGCCAAAATTAAGCGGGTCAAGAATACCTGCTGCTGCAGAGCCGGGCAATTCTTCACTCAGGTCGGCTTTGATGTAATCTAAGTTCGTCAAGTCTAGTTCGCCCGTGAGAATAGGCATTGGAGGCATTAGGTCTTCACCGGGGAGTAACGTAGAGTCCATTCCGCCAGTGGGTGAGAGTAAAGTAGGGTTGTGGTTCACCATGCCGTCAATACTTGAGTTGGCCGTAATGTTAGCAGTGTCTTTATCAGGGCTAGCCAGAGGACTGACAGTAGAAGCTGTGATATCGTTCCAGGTGTAGTGCGGCGTCTCGACAGCAGAAGACTGCGTCGCAGGCGCCCAGAGCGTTGTCGCATTGGAGTCTGCCGAAGAGGCAGGCGGTGTGGGCAACGGCTGTCGTACTCTTGCAGGCTGGAACCGGTGGAGAATGCTGAGGTTTTCAGTCAAAACATCAATTTCCCCAGTAATAGTGTGGCAAGTAAATGTCGATGCCTGGCTGCCTTCGGTGAAATCGTTGGACATGATCCAAGCAGTATCGTCTTGTTTGACAAAAAAGGAAGGAGTAAACTGGTGGTTCATGTTGACAATGAGCACGCCAATGTTCGGGTTTCCTTCCTCTTTAAAGAGATAGACCGAGTCGACCTGGCGGAATTCGCAATCTATACGGAACATGTTACTCTGGTCGCGCAGGATGTAGGATAGCCTTCCTCTGACTGGATCGTACATGGCTCGTATATCAGGGCTGTCCTCGGAGTTGTTGCTTACCCTCCTCCATTGGCCAATAGTGAGCGACAGTATAGGGAACTCGATGAAGGGTGTTTTGGCAATGAGAGTTGCCGTGGCTGTCGTCGTCGCCGCCGCACTGTTGTTATCACTTTGGATCGAGGAAATACCTGGAGCCATGGATGCAATGTCAAAAGACGATGGTCCTGCCAAAAAGCCGGTGGTGGTGTCGGTGCTGGTAGAGTCGCCAGTAAAGTATATGCCCCCGCCGAGCGCATCGCCTCTGCCAGCTGCTACAACGTAACGAGGAGCAGCAGATGGGCGATATTGAGGAGCGACGGAATTGCCAAAATTGTTGAATCCTGGGCCAGTATTCTTTTTTGTTTTGGCCCGTTTGTTTTGGAACCATATCTGAACAGACCGCTCTGTCATGTCGATGCGGTTGCCAATTTCTTCGCGTTTGCGTGCATTGGGCGTCGAATTGATCTCAAACTCTGCCGAAAGCACTCTGACTTGTTCTGGAGTCGCTCGCTGCCTTCGCTTGTGTCGCTGCTGCTGGGTTAAGTTATTCTTTCGTGGGCGTGCTCCATTTAGCGAAGGAGCTGTGTTCATCCTGTAAACTCGATTGAAAGGACCAAAAAAATATACCAAAAGAATTGAACAGGATAAAGTAAAGGTAAAGAAGAGTATAAAGGAGAAAATAGAAGAGAAAAAAAAAATAACGAATGAAAAGAAGCAAAAGAATGGCGGTACTGGGTACCCTGTATTCAGGGGTGCAAATTAATGGCACTCGATGAAATGAAATGGGTTCTATTAATAAAGCCAGTATAGAGTCATTTAGCGAGCACTGGCCAGGTCGATATTTATATACACCATTGAGGAATTCCCGAGCGCAGGTCACAATGCCTTCCCTCGGTGTGATATAAGCTAAACCTTACGGTCCGCGATCGGCTTTTCATCCTTTTTTTTTGAGTTGCAAACAAATGCAGTACCAAGCCTCGTCTAAAGCTCCCCTGTGCCTTTATTCCCATAGGTTCTTTTGTTTCTTTTTGTTTGTTTTCTTTTCTTTCAGCCAGGGCGTATCGGGCTTATCGAGTTGGTTCTGGGTTTAGCGAGGTTTTTCCACATGTTGAAATCTGCGGCTGAGACATGCTTGCGCCGCATGTATGCGCCGAGTACTACTACCCCTTAAAAATGAGCACTCGAGGAACCTCACTATTACGGTTCCTTTCCAACACACGAACGGGCCCGTTTGTAAGGATTCATGAGGCATTCATGGAATAAGCGCAGTTAGGCAGGGTGGCGAACATGAGAACCTTGACTAAAAATACGGTATAGGCACAGCTAGCCTAACCTTTTTTTTCCCTGACCATGAGGACATAAAGAAACGATAACCGATTTATACACTCTATAACATAGTATTACTGGTTATTCTATAACAAAGTATTACTTACTATGACGTAGGATTAGACAAAATGGCAAAGAGCCATGAAAAGAGCGAGCACGAGACCCCCGCTAGAGCCAGCAAAGGCAGCATTGCTGGAGGTTCCCGCGACAAACGTAGTAGCAGCTGTAGTCGTGGAGGAGGGGTGGGTGAGATTGGTGGAATTGGCAACCACCATATTCACAGCATGGGGCGGGAGCAGGCCGCCAGCGAACGAATCTGAATGGTGCAAATAATGGCTCGAATCCACCTCTCCGCGGCGGTTTAGGTTTGAGCGCAGCTCGGAGCAGAGGGTTTTGTCGCCGTTTCCATTAGGGCATATCTGGTCGATGCAGTCATTCGTTTCAGTGTTCTGATCTTCACACATGCAGCGGAAGTTGGACACGTCTCTCCATTGCTGACTTGACGTATCCAAGCAAGCCTGCAAGCACATTTGTGACGGCGCTGCTACGACTGTTGCTGCTATCGTTAATAGAGTTGCAACTACCACAATTAACTTCATTGTACTTTACTCGCTTCAATTGGCTTACTGTCCTTATATATATATACTTTTGTAGGTACCTTAGTCCTCTCGCCCATGTTGGTACCATGGAGTAAGATGAGACTTACTGTCACCTGGAATGTTTCAATTTGTTTGACACTGATAATTCCTCAGGTTAGTTTCATCCCTGATACTTTTCGATCTCCTTACAATGTGGTACTAAAGGTTTTTAGCGTATGTATCGACAATTACGATTTACTCGGGTACTTTTTTACTAGCTCCATTTTGACAAACCTTAAACAAGTGGCTTGACCATTGAGTAATTAAGTTTTTCCGTAAGCCCCTTTATATCTTTTTCACTCGACAAGGGCTGCCGAGAACCGGTGAACTTGAACTGCCTATTCGATGGACAACGTACTCGAGGGGCCCCCTGCTCAATGGAACAAGGTTCTTCGCATTTAAAATCTAGATATCTCCATGAACTATGGTACCGGTACGCAGTGCTAGCAAGGCGGGCTTAAGTATCCCGCCTGGCCTAGCCCCCATTGCACCTTTCTACATTCTTAATCTCTTTATCTTACAAAGAACGGTCTGGAATCACCTCCACTTGGCGAAAACTATCATCTTCTGACCACTCACCAGTTTGCTTCTCTCAATTTCCTGGATTTCTCCCTCATCTTTCACGAGCACTTAGGTACTCTACTGTATTGCTAGACTGGCTCTCTCCATAACCGCTTACCGCTCTGCTGCACGACCGTTGCCCCGGTGATGCAGATGGGCGACGATGGCGCGTTTTTACCACCGCACGGCTGTGCACCACTTCTTTAATTCAACATCCGCGGCCTATCGCGCGCATTGAATGCCTCGTTTCTGTCATGCCATAAACTATGGGTCTACAAGCTCGGAAAACGCCATAGCCCTTTTTGGAGTATTCTTTTTTATCAAATCAAGCCAAAAGGTTCCTTTCTCCTGCCAATTAACCACCCACCTACCGGTGCTATGCTGGGTGATAGACGGGCCCGATAAGTCGGGGTGAAATATGGCCGCGTTCGGCGGGGGCGCGCACGCGGTGGTGCACTGATTTGGAGAGTTCTGGAGGGGCTCTCTCTTCTAATCCGACAACTCCTCTTTGGCCAGCCGAGTCTTGTGACAGAGAGAAAGGTGAGAGAAAGAGAGAGCTCTGCCGGCTGTGAATGGCGGAAGTGGACACTCAAGGCATCTTGAAGCTTTCTTATTAAACCCCTCTCGATTTTCCCCCCATTTTCCCTCGGGAAAGAAAAAAAAACCGGCAATCAAACGACTTCACTCTCGAGCCCCTAACGAGCCACTAACACCCCTATTAATCCTACTACTCTTAGATAAGCAAAAACCAAATAGTCCTAGTATTAACTAGGTGTATGGTAGCCCCAGAATAATGGTCCAGCGCAGAACAAGGCCTCGATCCAGTGCCTCGTCGAGCACCGAGCGCCAGCGGCCACGAAGGCCACGACGCCGAACGGGAGAGGACGAAGAGCTCGAGATAAACGATGAAAATGAAATGGAGCTCGATGAAGAAGAAGAAGAGGAAGAATTAGAGGAAGAGGGCGGCAGCGAGGTGACTCGATGCATCTGCGGCCACCAGGACCTGCCTGCGCAGACGGTGAAAAACTCCAAAGTCGAAGTCGACACGGGACTGTTCATCCAGTGTGATTTATGCCACGTCTGGCAGCACGGATGCTGTGTCGGCTTCTCCTCGGAGGACGAGGTGCCCGACGTTTATACGTGCGAGAAGTGCCGTCCCGAGAGGCACGTTGTTGTCGTACGCCCGTGGGGCAAGACGTCTACGTACTATCCGGACGGGGCGCCCGACTGCACTAAAGAAAAAGCCACCCCCCAGGCGGCTCAGACGATGGGGGTGACCCGGGGATCGAATAAGCGCAAGAGCCGATCGCCGTCGCCCCAGCGGCCCGAGACCCAGGATACTAACGGTAAAGCCAATGGCGCCTCGAGACGAGCAGAGCGCAGACAAAGGGCGACACTCAACTCTAGAGACTACGAGGAAACGCTCCAGCGCGTCCTTGACGAGTCACTCCATGATCTGGACAACGTGGGGGGTCGACCCGCGGTTAAGGCGGAGGGGTCCAATGGAAAGGCGGTTGCTTCAGGGGGACTGCCCGAGTCGTCATCCGACGAGCGTACGCTCTCTTCCTCGTCTCGTAAGTCCAAGCGAACCCCCCGGGTTTCGCGCAAAGCGGCGATTTTCCCTGAAGAAATCCAGCTAAGGGCCAAAGAAGAGCCCGAAACTCCGGCTAATAATAACAACAATGCTCCGGGTTCGAATAATGACACAGATACCTCGACCCTTGCCAATAACAGTACAGCGACGCCGTCCAAGAAGAAGCGGTCGCGCCCCCGCCAGCGTAAGGCTGCCCAGCCCAAGTCTGCTGGGGGAACCGCCAATAATAAGAACCCGGACTCGTACCAGGAGTCGAAGCCGCGGATTCCACCTCCGAGAGCGACCATTCCCGAGCTGCGGCGCCGTGTGGCGGCCATTCTCGAGTTTGTCAGCCGTACGCGGGACGACGCCGAGCTTGAGCAGCAGGATCGCACTCGGCTGCTTGAAGAGCGCAACAAGCGGCACGCGTTTCTGTATCCGAATAACGGGGTTGTGCCCAGTGGGTTCCCGGCCATGTTTGAAAAGTACCAGGCGACCATTGAGGGAATGGAGCATCTCACGACGAAGCTGTCCCGGTGGGAAGAGCTGTACGGGTCGTACGATGCATCTACCTCCAACAATGATACGGAATCTTGATTTTTATTTACGAGCATATGTTTTTTGCGTTATATAATGACCTTCCTTTGTACCACATAGTTTGGAAAGACTAATGAATGACGATTATCTATCAACTGCCCATTACCATAATTTGATTACTCTGTGTAAGCATTTGTAATCATTCGACTGGTCTGTCAAAGTATGGTTGATACGTATGGAAGATGACGATGTTAACTAGTTGAGCCGCATGAGCCTCACGCGCCGCAGGCGTTTTATGAGAGCCGCATGAGCCGCATATCTGATAAATGAAGCGCAATGGTGATACCAGGAATTTTACAACACTTATTAGATTTGGTATTTATATCAGTTATATCAATACTTGAAAACTATACTACTGTCTATCAGTCCGCCATTACTTGAAAACGTTAGCATCGGGAGTGATGCCCCATCTAGCAATTCAACGTGTATAAAAATTTTGATGCTGTTACTAGCCAAAGTTACAACAATGATTTATCTAGACACATGAATAATAAACTATGCTTACCAGATTACTCCGCGTAGCGGAGCCACGGGGGGTCTGGGGGGCTGGCCCCCCAGGTGGATAAATACCGCGTAATTGAATTAGACATGATGTTGATAATAGACACTTAAAAGCATGGAGAAATCCGTCGATACAGAGATACTCTGCGGAACGGAGCCATTGGGGGGTCTGGGGGGCTATGGATGAACTCAATAATAGATTAGACATGTGTGAAAGATGGATGTTAATGCTGGGGAGCCCCTCCGGGGAGCGGAGCCATGGGGGGTCTGAGGGGCTGGTCCCCAGGGGTTTACCTTCTCCGGAGGCGCTCCTGGACGGTGCTATTCTCTGCGGTTAGGGGCCAGCGTTCGCTGGCTTGGCGGATATCCTTGAGGAAGGAGGCTGAGTTTTGGATGGATGTTCCGCCCAGGACGATGCGGACGCCCTTGAGGGAGGCGTTCATCTCTGCGACGAGGCGGGCTTCTTCGTAGGTGACGCCGCCGATTACGAACACGACGATGTCCTGGGGGCGGTCTCCGTCTTCGCCCATGGTCCAGCCGGGTAGATGGCCGTCGTCGTAGTACGGGTAGAGCGACTTCTTGAGCTTGCCCTTGACCAGTGCCGCGAGAATGGTCTGGAGGAGCGGTGAGTGCTGGGTATAAACGTTCTCGACGCCCTTGAGGCCCTTGAACCCGGACTGCGCTTTGGCGAAGAAGGAGTCGGAGCCAAACAGGTTCTCCTGGCGCTGCTGGGCGCCGGCATAGGTCGTGAAGAGTGTCTTCAATGCGTTGATGTCGCCGGCCGACACAGATTCGGCGTGGTCGGACAGTAAAGCCAGCAGGGACTCGGTGCCGTTGTTGGAGTGGCGCTGGTAGCGAAGCGCGTAAAGCCCAACGAGGCGCACCTTGGACTCGTCGTCGACTGTAGGGAGTACCAACAGCTCTTGGAGCTGCTTGAGGTCAGTGGCGTGGGAGTCGTTACAGGCCAGTGACTGCTCGAGTTCCGACACCTGGAGCAGGCTGTGGGCCGTCACAAGCCGTGATAGCTCGCCAACGAGTGTGACGTGCTTGGACACGTTCCCGGAAAGGCGCCGGAACTCAGGGTACTCCTCTACGAAACGTTTCATGTCAGCGATGCTCTCAATGTCGGCATTGGAGCGCGTCTTCTGCTGGTAGTGCGACACGTAGTCCTTGATGGAGGCGCCCAGGTCGCCAAAGTTGAGGAACATCGTCTTGGCGAAGAATGCGTCCTGGTCGCCGGATAGTACAATTTCCGAAAGCTCCTTGCTGACGTCGGGTACGTGGGATAGGTCGACGCGGTTGTTGGCGATGCCAATCAGCTGGTGCACCATGGCCTGGTAGGTCCAGGGCATGAGCAATGGGGTCACCGGGTCATTTTTGCGGTCGAGGAGCAGCAATATTGGCGGTGTGTCTCGCTTCTGGAAATCAAAGAGCTGTCGTTCTTGGTTCATGGCGAAGACGACTTCGTTGGCCAGGCGCTTGGCCATGGCAGAATTGCGTTCGTAGCGCACGACTGGACGCATTTTGAGCGACAGTAGCAGCGCCACGAGTCCTTCTGAGGCACGATTGAGCGCTTCTGCCCCCCATGAGTCCGGCATCTCGCCGAGAACGCAGTTGTGAAGGTTGAAGGTGAACAGGTCATGGTTGACGACGAGGTAGTCGCCGAACGCCTCCTGGACTTTGGTGACGACTTCATGGCTATCTGCCTCAGCTAAGCGCTCGAGATGGCTCTTTTTGACTATGTTGGAGAAGAAGAGCTCGTACGAGGCGTATTTTGGAGCGCGGAGCTCGTTAACCAGAGCCTGGATCGACTCCGGCGTGGGTCGCACGAACGCGATGCAGCGCAAGTGACGCATCTTCTCCCGCGTCGGGTTATCAATGCGGTCGATGAGATATATATCGTGCTTGAGGAGCAGCGACTGGGTTGTAGCCATGGAGACGATAGCTGTCGTCTCGGCGTCTAGCAACAGCACTTTAATGCTCGACGAACCTCCTCCGGGACCCGCAATCATACGATTGACGTACGAGTGGACCGTCTTCATCAAGTCCATCCTTTCTTTCTTCCTTTCTCCTCGATCTACTCTCTATCCGACGTGGGCTCCCTATCTAAGTGTCGGCTCCGTGTGGATGGGGCATGTGTCCCATAGGTGATGTCGCTTGATCTCGTTGGGATGTCGGCTAACCTTTTGGAATGTCGTATTGGCGTGCTATCCCGCTGGGATGTCGTATTGTCGCATTGTGACGTTGGGATGTCTTCGGATAGCCTTAAATGGCGCTATGTCGGGTTAGTTAGTTGGGATGTCGGGTTGCAAGATTGGGATGTCGACATGTCGGAGGCCACCCCGAAACTACCTTTGACGACCCCACGCCGACGACAGCACGCTCTATCGACTTTGGCGCGCTATATCGACCCACGGATTGACGACGCTGAGGTGGAGAAATGCCCAATAAGAAAAAAACGGAGGAGGAGAGCTCGGGCCGGAAGAAGCCCAAGCAGTTTGTGGCCCACGGCCGTGGCCACACTCGCACGACCAGCTCGACCCGACTCAACAAGGCACGCATGGTGGGCCCCCTGACGGGCACTGGCGAAGGCGAAGACGCTACAAAGTTCAAGCGCAGCAAAAGTAGCGACTCTCTGTGGACGAAGCGTGACCGTCTGGCCCCTATGAAGAGCATCAAGTCGCAAACAAGGATGCCCGCTCCTGCATCTTCTCCGCAGCTACGAAACCATCAGAAGCCGCCAGAGGCCTATGGTTTCCAGCGGTATAAGCCTGCTGATGGGCCTATTTTGCAGTTGGATCACGACGAGGATACGGAGGCAGACGACAGCGATATCAGCAGCAGTGAGGGGAGCCCCCGCGTGACTGCCGCCGGTAAGAACAGCACTGCTGATACAGTGGTCGATGATCACAGTGACCACAATTCCCACAAGGAGGAACACAACCATATGGAGGAACATGATCACATGGAGGCGCCTCGGGAGAGCCAATTGGGCCGAGTAGAGAACGACGTAGAGAGGGAGGAGGGTACCAAGGAAGAAGACGATGCTTCTACTCTTGCTAGCGAAGAGGATACCACATATCACCCTGCTATTACTTCTGCCCCTGCAAGTTCTGCGAGTAATACTGGACCCCAGGTGGACGTTGAGCCGATAAATGGCAGCGATAAGCCTGTTGGATCGGTTGAGAGTTTAAAGTCGGAGGAGACGCTAAAGCCTGATCGTTCCACTGGCATGGTTAATGCTCCAGCTGGCCCAAGTAATGCTTCAAGTGGTCCAATCAATGCCCCAGCTGGCCCAATTGCGCCAGGTAATGCTCCAAGTAATGTTCCGACTGGCCCAATTGCGACAAATAATGCTCCAATTGCCCCAGATAATTGTCCAACTGGTCCAACTAATGGACTAAATGGAGGCGGCCTAAATAATGGAGCTGAAAGGAACGAGGAGCCAAGAACCCCTCAGTCACAGCAGATTGCAGAATTCAGTGGAACACAGAAGCAACAGCCGCTCCGCCTGCCGTCATTTATCCGCAACTCGCCTATCCCGCCTCCACAAATCAGCACCGAAACTGTTGTAGCAGTATCTGACCCCTATGGGTCCCCTCCGCCCAGGGACGGGACCCACCGCTCCACTCCTCCAGAAAGCGAGCTAAACCTCAAATCACGGTTTATTGACTCCAGAACACCTGCATCTTCATCCATAACAGGCGAGGAGACACCTCAGAAGCCGGGGCTGCAACGAAGCGTATCCTACTCGACTACACGAACACAGCAGAAGCTATGGCTTCAACGAGAATCAGTAGACCACCAACAGGCGAGTCCGCATTACCTGACGCCCGAACAGAGGCGTGAATTTGAACGAATTGGCAAAGAGTATCTGTCAGTTCTTAAGTACTCGTCGCCCCTAGCGGAGGCGATTCAGCGTATTAGAGTAGACCGGGTGCAGAACTCGAATGGGCCCATCCCACTGGCCAAGCGAGGGATTAGGCACCAATACTCTCTAAGCAGTACGTCGGGCGAGTCTGCACTGAGCCAGTCGCTGCCAAAACGTGTCAACTCGCTTTCTGCGACTGCTGTAAACTCACTGTTTGATAGCATGGACCGGTCCAAGTCGGAAGAGGAGTCCACATGGCACAAAGATTCGCCGTCATTGTCGAACTCGGTCGAGGCGCCTATGA
Source organism: Blastobotrys vanleenenianus (assembly GCF_965637985.1). NCBI lineage: Eukaryota > Fungi > Ascomycota > Dipodascomycetes > Dipodascales > Trichomonascaceae > Blastobotrys > Blastobotrys vanleenenianus. The sequence goes on along the minus strand of NW_027481884.1, from coordinate 176,551 downwards.
ACAGCGTAACACATTTGATGTCCAAGCTGTGGACAGAGGGATGGCAGGACCCAGACCGCAAGCAAGACCAGCCGGAGCCTCAGCCTCAGCCTCAGCCTCAAGCAAGGCCGATGCATCAACATCAGACTCCACAGAAGTTTGCTGCTGCTACTCGGCCGGGTCCGAATGGCGGCATTCGTCTGGGATAGTATTTATTTCAAATAACAGTTATATCATTGTCGATTGACTTGGTGGAGTGGGGGTTTGGGGGTGGAACCCCCAAATACGGGGTCTGGGGCAGAGCCCCAGGTAGATTGGTCGTGAAATGCTACCAGGTAGTTCCGCTGTTTTTATATCTATACTAATACCTGGTATACATCATCAATTGATTTCGTGAAGCAGGGGGGTTGGGGGTGGAACCCTCCAACTACGAGGACTGGGGCAGAGCCCCAGATACCATGTGTGAAAAAATAATTCATTAAACAATGTTCGTGAAATACCACCAGGTAGTGCCGCTGTAGTTATTTGCAGACCAATGCCTGGTATAAAATCATCAATTGACATGATGGAGCGCGGATCACACACTTATTCATTAAACAACGTTCGTGAAATGCTCGTGCCGCTGGCGACACGCGAGATGGACTGAGGTCCAGAGGGCCGCAGGGGGGTAGTCGCCAGCGCGGCGGGAGTACCCTCGAAGCCCGGGGGCTTGAAGTTGTACTTGCGTCCCTCGTCGTAGACCCGTTCCAGCGTCTGGATAAAGTCGCCCGTCTTGGCAAGCTCGATGTACTTGTCGTAGAGGCTGAGTGCAGTCTGGGCGTCTTCTATACTGTCGTGGTTGCCAGTCTGCACGCTCTCGTCGAGCAAGTACCATGCCAGGAACTTTAGCGACAGCTTTCTCTGGCGCGACTTGAGGTAGAATATTTCCAAAGTGTCGATTACCTGGGACTTGGGGACGCGGATGTTGATGGTTCGGAAGTCGTTATGGAGCCCATGGCCAATGAAGACGCATCCCATATTGAGCAGTAGCCACAGCTTCTTGTAGGAGGTTTCCAGCGAGACCAGGCCCTTGTGCGACCGCTGAGGGTCCAGATCTCCGTCTTCTATACCCGAGAAGCTCGTCAGGTAATCGACAATAGGGTCTGTCGTCGCAATATAGTCGTCGATGAATGCCACGCCTTTGCGGGGGCCTTCGCCGCGAAGCACCGAGACCCGCGCCAGCGACAGCAGCGTGGGCACCAGCATCGATTTGGATCCGTCCGACCTAATTTCCGTCTCTTCTTCGTGGAGCATAACGAACTCGGCGTCCATGGCGACCAGCGTGCCAGGGGTAGGTGCTTCTTCGCGGGTCAGCAGCTCGTACTCCTTCTTGAACCCTTCGCGCTGGCCGGCAATGAACCGGTCCTCGTACAAAAGCGAAGTGTCCATATGCTGTTTCCACGACTCGTAATCGAATGAAGTCTTTGTGTCCTTCTGGTAGAGTAGCAAGACGGGAGTCTTCCATGGCATGGAGAAGTCCAGTGCCTCCTCCTCGCTGATTTGCTTGACCAGGAAGTCGTTAAACAGGTACCATTTGCCAGTGTCGACACGGGTGAGGCACACCAGGTGGTTATCCTCGTCGCCACGGTTGGCAATCTCACAAACAATGCCGTTGAGCCGGTACCGGTCGGTGCCATACTGGTTCATCTTGTTCTCGGGGACGATAGTCAGCTTCCCGCGCTGAGTCTGGACGCCAAAAGCAACTGCCGGCCAGTTGTTGGACCGCCATGCTTTGCGGTCAAGCTCGGTAACCTTTTCTAGTGGAATTGAGAGGTTCAGGAGCTGAGGTAGTTTGCGCACTGTGGAGAGCATGCCAACGGCCTGGTACTTGCGGCACGCCTGGCAGTAGCCTCTCGTTTGGTTCCACTTCTCAAGGTTCTTCTGCAGAGTGTCAATGAACCCGGAGCGACCCCCTTCTGGCGATGGGGGGCGCTGCAGCTCGATCGTATAGTCGACCCTCTGCGACTGGTACTCGGCGCCACACACAAGGCTCTTCATAGTAGAGCTCATCTGGATGCCAGCAAGCTTGCGAAACTGGCACTGGTTCTCGTCTCCACCGTTCATAGCAAGCTCGTCCTTTTCAATGCGAGCCATAAGGAACCGCACGAGATACTGGGCAAGCACGCCGTCACTAACGGGCTTGGTAGACGATACATCGTCATAAACGAGCCCCAGATCTCGCGCCTCCTTTAGCGCACTCAGCGTCTTGACAAAGTTACCCGCGCGACAGTGCTTCCCGTTCGCCTTGTAGATCATATCAAACATCAGGCCCATCTCGCTCAGTAGGCTCGGACCGTCGTTGTTGTACTTTGCAACTGAATTGACCGCGAAATTGTAAAAAAGCGGTGAAAATCGGTATAGCTGTAGCAATGAGTTACAGTACGAGCTTGAGAGCTGCGTTTCGAGGCCGGAATACTCCGTGCTGTTGAAGAAATCAAAGTCAAAGTCGCTGATACCAAACTTGGAGTACTGGATTTCCAGCTTGCGGTATACTTTGGGGATCTTTCCGGCCTTTACTTTCTCTGAAAAGAGCGTCGACTGGTCCTCCACTTCTCCAGTTCGCTCCTTCTCGCTGATAAACTTGGGCAGAGTCACGCTGGACCGGCGCTGCGTGCCCATATAAGTGTACTTTTGCGCCAAGTTGCGCGGCATCTTCTTGGTATTCGGGGCATACCGCACGCCCTCCAGCACCTTCAAGTTGTTCATAACGTCCTGGTCAATTTTTGCGGGCGGCATGCCCACTTCAAACACGTAGGACGGGTCGGACCACGATGAAAGCAGCTCCTCCTTGTAGTACGGCATACCGACTGACGATAGCGGGACCTGTGGGTCATTGACGTCGTCCAAAACGTAACCAGCGTCCTGCACCGTAGGAAACTCCATAGGAACAGGGTACTCAGTAAACTGCGGGGTGGCAGCCGTCTCTGTGCTCCACAGCTGTACAAATCCATCAGTGTCAGTGAGGGCCATAAAGTCGCCAGTAGACGAGATTTCCAGCCCGCTAAGCAGCGAGGTAATCGCCGACTGGTACAATTGGACATTTGCCGGGTTGGCGATGTCCAAAAACTGCACCTGGCCGCTCTGTGAGGCTACAATGCAGCACGTCGAGAGCTTGGGGTGCATCCTGACAAACGCTGCTCCGGCCGGAAACGCAATTGGCGGAAGCGGCTTCATAGCCCGAATATCGTATATATTCACCATAGGATCGGACACGTACTCGCCATTCTTACGCCGCGAGAATCCACAAGTGACTACGATGTTGTCCCGGCAGTCCATGTCCGAGATGGCGCCTTGGTGGGCAACGAACCGGCGCACCGACTTGAGTGTCGTTGGATCAACGACCTCAATCGATCCGCTGGCGAGGCCTACCCCGAGCATGGTGCTGCCGCGGCACATGTTGGTGACGTGCCCGTCGTGGGGCACCCGCGCCGCCACAGTGCCCCGGTCAATGTTGATGCGCACCAGCTCCTTCTGGTTCCCGCCGACGACAATGTCGGTGGTCCCTTTGGCGGCAAACGCCACGGCGTTTACGTGCGCGAGTGACGTGTCTTCGACCTTGTGCTTCAAGACGCCACGCCGGTTGTGGAGCCGCACCGACTGGGCGCTGGTCGTGATCACCCCGGCCGGGTTGGTGAGAATGCCGCTGATGCCGTTCCCCTGAGCGACGAAGCTCGTGTACCGTGCCAGGCCGTGTCCGGCATTGAAGTATGAGGCTATGCGGCCCTGGTCGTCGCCGCACCATAGCAGGCTCTGCGTCGAGTCGAAGCACCGCGCAATGATGTTCGATACTGGCATCGGGTCCTTACGCGTCGGAATCGCATTAGGAATCCGAGAGACCTGTAAATTGTTAGATTTATAACACATGTAACAATCCAAATACCCATACCTCCTGCCATCCCTCCATTGCTCGTAATTCCCAGCTTTTCCTAGCACAATTCGGTCTTCTCTAACCAGCGAATTGGGCGGTCGTTAAATCGAAAGGGGTGGTCCACGCAGTCCCAACCCCCACCGCCGCCACTACCACTTTCTCGTTACCCCAGGGTCTCTACTGGTACGCGGCTGGTGTAGTGGTCTCCAGCTATGACCTGGTTGAAATAATTAGATGTTTAGGGAAGTTTCTAGATTCGTATTTATAGTTGCTAGGTTTGAATTGCATAGCGTGGATCAATAGATAGCAATCTTGAAAAATAGGCTTATTGTTGGGTAAAGGCTACCAATCCGTTAAAATATGTTGTAAAACAGCTTGAAATTGCGTCGTTTTAAGCGAGGATTAATATAACTCCTATTTGTAGGGCTTTTATGGTAATATGTATAATGGCTTTGTAGGAGAAAATCACTTAGACATGACGAAACAAGAGGAACTCGTAGGCTCAGGGTATTGCTAACCTTGCGCCATTCCATTGCGTATAGCTATGATATTCCTGAATCTTCTATTCCCTTGGATTGTACAATTCTTTTAAATTCCTAAATCTTCTATTGCATCTTGCAATGCTTTTTAAATTATTCTCGCCCAGTACTAAGGTATTACCCGGTACCGTATAATGTACCACATACATGCTGCATTCATCGTACTTTTGGGTAGGCAATTGCCAAGAAAGATGGTATGTATTTTGCAGTTTCATTTATGCTGCCCTAGTTATCCTGGGGACCAGCCCCCAGACCCCCGTGGCTCCGCTTCGCGGAGGGTGTGTGACCCCCTAGTGTTTTACAGTACCGGTACCAGGTAGCTATACCAGTACTATGACATCCTGTGCTATCATATTGCGGTACTATCAGTATGATCACAGTTTGCTCCAATCGCGATTAACTAAATATCCGTATTTTTGTAGTTTATACCAGGATTCCTTGCGCTACCGGTATTATATGAATTGATGGTGAACTTCATGCCCTTGGCGGAATTGAGAATTCAATTAGAAGATTGGTTAAAAATTTAGAGACTTCTGACACCTCTGAAATGCAGCTAGCAAAACCGATCATTCATCCCTCTAACTAGCGGTGCTACCTCGGTCATCAGAATATATTTTCCTCGTTGATTAAATGCCTGTAATCAACGACAGCTCTTTCTGTCATATCAAAATAGACTTCCATGTTGCTCCGATTGCTACGGATTTACCCCGCGAGATGACAGTTCAAAACCGTTGAGATGCAGGCACAGAATTCTGCTTTCTCCATAGTGGCCCGTTTTTTGACAAAGTTTCGCTTATCATACATGGCAAGTTCGCCAATACACCAGCAAACGCAATAATTGATAAAGCCTTGCTTTTTATTGATTTATCAAATTTTGCGTTTTTATTAAGGCCGATGGAGAGGGGGGGTCATTTGCTCATTAGATGGATATATAATCCCTTTGATTTTCTTTCTTTGATGTGGCTGTCAACCATAGAAGTGCCAATGTTTGCCAAAAGATGTATAATCCATACAATTATGACAATTCAAATGAATATCCAGTCATTGCAACGCCTCAGCCAGTATCGAGCTTCAGCAGGCTAAAGGACGGCGCAATTGTTGGCATCGACATTGAAGAGAAGGTGAACTTTGGCATTGTTGACGAATTATTCTACGGCGCTCCAGAGGACCAGGTGCTGCAAGATCTAGAACGAGCATTTAAAAGTATATGGTCTTTTAGCTACCACGGGAGGCTACTGCTAAACTCTGACATGTTCATGGAGAGCGTTCCGTTATACTCCAAAGATGACTATTTCACATGCGGACAGCACCATTCAACACCACAAAAGCCTACTGAAGAACGATTGTTTGAAAAAATTAAGTGTAAGCGAGTTCAATCGCTTATATCCAAGCTGCGGACCCTCGAAGCGAAGGACTACGAAAACGCCATGGGGACGCTGTATTGCAATTGGTACTTTGCCATGAATGCGCCAGAAGTGTTTGACCGGGCCATTCGGCGCATTGCTCGGTTTCGCCACCACCCAATGCTCGAGTCTATTCAAGACCTGGAAAACTTTTTCTTTAAGTACGCCCAGACCTTGTCCGACGAAGTGGTGGCGTCTAGATTAGTTGAGTTGCTAACGATTCACCACAATACTCCCACTTCACAAGTCGAGGTCAAGGCCTACGTAAATAAATGCCTCCTGCAAATGGTTCATATTAAAAAGCTCGACTGGGACAACGTGCTGAGAGTAATTGTCAAGCTCACAATGCGTTGTGTAGACGCGTGGGTTGACAAGTTTTGGAACTATCCCAGCTTTTGGTCTTCGGAACTGCGGGAGATATTGACTGCGCCGGCCATGATTACTGCGAGCAATGCGTTTGAGTTGTTTTTGCAAATTCAGTCACGCATTGATGCTCTCCCGGTGACCGCTGAGGACTCGCCTGCGCCTAGTCCGGACGATGGGCCCTCCGGTCGCCAATTGACTGAGGGATATCTTTCTGACGATACGCCATTGATAAAACTTGACCCTGACAGGCAGAAAAAGACAAGCTTTGGCTAAAAATAAGGCGTTTCTAAAGCGCTCGTGATTCAATCACCAATCCAGCAATTAACGACTTCGAAGTTCGCTATTCCGCAAAACAAGTATGTTGAAATATTGATCGCTGATTCTCCGCTTAGAGTTGGCTATTGGTAGTGGACTAATTACTGGTAGTGGAATTTGATACTGGTACCGGTATTGGCTATTGGTACTGGGACTGGTTACTGGTAGAATGGATTATCTATACTGAATGGTCAAGGCAGTTAATATCTGGACATCTCACGAATTGGATTGGTGGATTTTGGCAAACACCGGCTATTTCGGTTGAGGACATTTAAGCAATTAAGGGCAAAACAAGAAGGGTAGAGTAAATCATATATAGAGTAGATCGTGATTTGCCCCCTGAGAGAACATCATTTCCACCGTAGGATATATCCTAACAGTCAACTCAGTAGCAAATAGTGGGGCTCCGCTTCACAGTACTACAATCTCTACTGTAATTGGGGGCACTAGTCCCCTCAATCCCCCTGCTACGCGGAGATTAATTCAAACTACGGGAGCTCGAGGAATATCTTCACTGGTAAATTGGTGGGGGTGGTTCGGTGATCGGAGAACTTGACTAAGTTAACTCTGGCTTAACTGCAATGGCCCCCAGGAGGAATGGACACCACCGCCAAACTCCCTAGTGGCCAGTGCTCAATAATGGCCAGTGCGAGCCCAGAAACAAGTTTCGCGCATTCGAGCGATGCCACGGTGACACTGCGGTGCTCGGTGTTCGGCATAGCCTCGATGGAGGTAAGCGTGTTTTTTTTTGGCGGTATATAGTACATTGTTAATTAGCGAGAAAATATAGTTAAGTCTGTTGGAGACGCCGATCCACGGCACAGGGTCAATTTCAATCGTCGCCGACGGGCACTATGAGGGCAAGCTCAGCTACAACTCAATGGAGGAACTGAGCGACAAGAAGTACCAGGTCGAGTGTTCGACGGAGACGGGCCGGCTGGAAATCGTGTTCCGCCAGCCGCCAGACCAGGCGGTGCGACTAGTGTTCCACGGCAACAACCAATGGCAGACCCAGGCAGGGCGATACAGGGGCATTTTCCACTTCAGCTAACCCCCTCCTTCCCCCCAATTAGTCTATCGTAAATATACACATAAAGATGCTATGCAAAGTAGAGCCCGACCATGGTCCGGGCAATGTTGAACCCAAACAGACTCAACAGGTACAGCACACCCAGCACTCCCACTGGGAAGAGCAACAATTCTGTATGCTCCAGAAAGGGCATGTTAGAGTACCCGAGGAAGGTGATGTAGAAGTAGTACGAGAGAGCAACGAGGTACAGCGTGTTGCCGACAAAGAGGGAAAGCCAATTGGCCCGGGTCAGCAGAGGCAACATGACGAATTGGACCACGTAGAGACAGACCCATATCGCCAAAAACGAATTGCAGTGCACGTCGAAGCAGTACGCCCACTCAAGCTCGCCCTCGCCGCCAATGCTGCCGCGCTTCTGCTTGAGGAACCGGTTGGCAAAGAGCCACCCTGCTGTGGCAACAAGTATTCCCACCGCAAAGAAGTCCACGACCACCATATACAGGATGAGCTTGAGGATGGAGAGCACTCCGGGTGAGTACGCGAGCCCCCAGGCGACGGCCGATGCTGTCAGCAGCAGGGCAAACAGGATGAAGAAGGACGGGTCGTCCCGCGCCCATGTGTTCTTCGTCTGTTTGCGGTAGTATAGGCTCTTGTAGACGCGCCGTGGGGCGACAATGAGGTAGAACATCTCCCACACCGCCGTCTCAAAGTCGAGGGTCGGCGGGCGGAATATGCGCCTGACCATTCGCGCCAGCTTGTTCTGCGGCCTCATTGCGGCGCGGAAGGGCGATAGCGAGTGCGCCGTGCCAAGGTCGCCGCTGGACATGGGCAGAATCGGCGTCGGCGTGTTGGACCTTCTGGACATTGGTCGTGTCAAGTGTGTGTGCCCTTCACCACACGTCACCGTTGGGGGTGAAGACCCACCCATCGCACGGCTGTAACTGCCACTCCGCCCGTTGCACCATCTCCCGTTACAGGACCACCACCTCTGACATCAACGAGTTTCCTGCTACAGAGTTACCAATGATGGAGCGTCACTTGGGGGGACCAGTCCCCCCAAACCCCCCTGGGGCTCCGCTGCGCGGAGAGTTTCAATTGCGTCACGTTTGTATAGAAGTGTCGAAGTGACGCTCCAGGAGCTCCCTTCGAATACTTTATTAGAGCTCCATTTAGTACATTTAATCTACCTCCTCCGTTACAGGGACTCCCGATAAAATTAGCTTCCCGTTACGGGGGTGCACCACCTCCCGTTACAAGGGCATCTCCTCCGGCAACAGATGCATCACCTCCCGATACCAATCAATGCTACAGTGGAATCGCTTTGGAATCGGAGTAAAAACTATATGAAGTAGATACTCAAATTACCCTATGAAGTGCGTCTATGATATCCAATGAGAGATGAACAAATAGTGCGCTAAATCAAAATGACTAGTGGAATCGCCTTGGAATCTGAGTAAACCAAATAGATATTCACTGTGGTACTCAATGCCCTCTCGTAACAGGGGCATCACCTCCAGTAACAGGGGTACCGCCCCCAGCAACATGTGTCACCCCCGGTTACAAGCCGTTACAGGGGGCAGCTTCTCCGGTTACAGCTGCCCCCACCTCGCGTCGCAAGGGCAGTACAGGTAGTAGGACTAATCGAAATTATGGCCTGGAAGGCCCACGCACAAAAGTATATCGAATAAATACTTTGAAGGATTATATAGTAAACTTTGAACTTGACTAGCCCACAATTAATATTGTTAAAGCTGGTATTCTGCGGTTACCGCTATGTGTGGGGTTAGCCGGTACTACATATGCCGACATATCCAGCCGGTCGCTAATCTTCACAGACCAAATGAATAAACCAGTAGACAACTTCAATGAATGAAGTACTAGAGAATCGCGCTGAAGATAGACTGCTTCCTGGGGGTAGTCAGGACGACGGCGAGGAAGAAGAATACAGCCACGATGGAAGCCTGTCTCTCTACACCCTGCTAATCGTAGGCTGCTCGTGTATCGGAGGGCTCATGTTTGGCTACGACTCGGCCATCGTATCTGGCCTGCTGCTACTAATAGGAGAAGACCTTGGACACGATCTTAGCACAGTAGAAAAAGAGGTCGTGACGTCCATTACGTCCGTGGGGGCCCTGCTGGGATCCATCGCCGCGGGCATATTTGGCGACAGAATTGGCCGTAAGGGCGTCATCACGGCGTCTTGCTTCAGCTTTGTTGTTTCAGCGTTGGTCATGGCATTCGCCAGAGACTACACGACTCTTGTGGTTGGAAGACTCCTAGCGGGGATGTCAATTGGCGGCGCTAGCACTAGCGTACCGGTGTACATTGCAGAGGTCGCTCCGCCTCGACACCGAGGCAAGCTCGTCACGCTGAACTCGGTGTGCACCACCGGCGGCCAGGTCGTCGCCTATGCTAGCGGGCTAGTATTCCAGTCCGTAGCTTCGGGCTGGAGGTGGATGCTGGCTATTAGCGCTGTGCCCCCGGCTATCTTCCTGCTCTGTGCAGCCTTCATTCCTGAGAGTCCGCGATGGCTGATCAACCACGGACACACTGACCAGGCAGAAGAGGCCCTGGCGAAACTGTACCCAGATATAAAGTTCTCGGACATCCAGGCACTGGTTTCTGAGCAGTCAGACAGAGCCGAACAGGAGTCCCACGGACACAACCGACTACGATGGCTGTTCACGGTAAAGTCTAACCTCAGGGCGCTCATTGTCGCCTGTGGGCTCATGGCGGCTCAGCAGCTTTGCGGCATCAACGTGTTCATGTACTACTCACCGACGATCTTCAAAACGATCGGGTTCGAGGACCCTCTTTTGGTCAGCATGATCGTGGCGTGCACGAACTTTGCATTCTCCTTTGTCCCGGTGCTCTACGTGGACCGGCTCGGGAGACGAACGCTCCTGCTCTCAACCGTCTGGATTATGGTCGTCGCATTGTTTGTCACTGGCTGGGCGTTTGAGTCCGGTGGTGCCTCCATCGTCGTTGCGTCAACGTTTGTGTATATAGCTTCGTACTCATCTGCTATGGGGAACGTGCCGTGGCAGGCAGTTGAGTTCCTGCCTCTGAATGTGCGGTCGGTCGGATCCATGATGGTATCGAGTACAAACTGGGTGACCAATACGCTGGTCTCACTGACTTTTCTTACTTTTGCCGAGAAATCTGTATTTGCGACTTTCTCAGGCTACGCTATTATTACTCTGGCTGCCTACATTGGTATCTATTATTGCTATCCGGAGGTCTCTGGCATATCGTTGGAGCATATCCCGGCGATTTTCAACCAGCCAATCTACAGGCTCGGCCAACATCGGACAATTACTAACATCTAACCACTTTATCGGTGATATCTATACAAGATAGTCGATTGATAACAAATCTAGACAATACAGTCAATTAATAATAAATCTACAGAATTGGTCTAAGTCGGATAGTTACTATCTGGATGAAATAGCCACAGAGTTGACCTAGGCCGAACAGTGACTCCATCTAGCCAATCTATAGACTTGGCCAACTACTATCACTATTGTACTGCTGTACAGAGAAAATAGCCAAAAAGGCGCTGGAATTTGCAACACCTTATTCAATGATTACGGTAATACAATTCAGGGGAGCTGAACCCCTTACGGCCCCACTCCGAAAGTATCAAGAAATAGAAGAAGGTACGTACACATTAGTAGACATAATAATAAATAGGTCAAGGCCGAGAATGGGACGCGACACTACCCGGCCATGCAGCGATTGGAGTGCGCCCCTCGCCATATTCCTCCGGGCCATCAATGAGCTCCGAAATCTGATAGTGTTCCTGAAGCTCCAGTGTCTTGTCACTAATAGCCCTCTCAAGGCCATCCGTAATCTGCCCAATCAAGTGGTTTCTTTTCGTGCCGCAGTTGATCATGGCCGTTCGCAATCTTCGCACGAGAGCAAGAGCCGCCCGTTTGCTTCCAGGGTCCGACTTCTTGTTTCCCTCCGACAACGAATGCAACAACAACAGCGCAGCGTAGTACAGCATCATATGAATATGAATAGGAACATATTGCAGTGCTGATAGAATGTCTTTGTCCGTAGTAGACAGTTTAAGCACATTCTGCGCAGCAGACACGGCTATATTGTCAGACGCAGACACGTCGCCGTGAGTGAGCCCGCCGCGGCTCGAAATAACAACGTCTTTGAGGTTGCCGTGGCGGTTGTTGGCCTGGAGATCTCTAATTGCCCGGGAGTTGATGTGCATCTTGGCGAAGTTATAATGGATAAGCGTGCTTTTCGACGGCCAGGACCCCATGGCACCCGCTGTTGGAGTGAGCAAGCACGCCCACGACACCATCCACTTGTCAAGCTCAATGTTAGTTTGCCACGGGATGCCAATCGACGAAGGGCGCAGAATATCCCACCCTCGGCCGTCGAAAATGCACTTGACGGCCTGGTTGAACTCGACCTGCGAAACAAGCCGCATGTCCGATATTAAATCAGAGGTATTAAGCCCGCCATTCTCCTGTCTCTGCTCCTGCTTCTGCTGTTCAATGGCCAGCTCGTTGCCCTTCTTACCAGCCAGTAGGTAGTTTCTGCTCTTGAGTACAGCTGGATCGTCGTACCCAATGGACGGCACTTGGTTGTATGTCAGGCTCTGGTGGCCATCTAGAATGTATAGCAGGTACCACAGCCTTAGTCTATCCTTTTCCCCGTCCTCGAGCATGTCTAGATTCTCCATCGACCAGCGATCCTTAAAGTTTGCTTGCGGCGCGGGAAGACCAATATTCTGAGCAATGCGCAGGGCCACCGCAGTAAGCATGTAACTGTTAGGCAGCCAAAAGCCTGCGACGCACAGGGCAATAATGGTATCGATGGCCTCCGACTCCGATCCCATGGGCTTGAACATAACGTCCTTTGACAGTGCCTCAAGCTCTTTACGCAGATCGTCAAAATACACATTAAGCTCGGAATGATGGATTGCAGCGACAGTGCAAATGGCAGCTACCAGTATGGGAGACGTGTTCCACACCTTGTGAAGGGCTTTATGCGAAATTGGGAAGCCAAACAGGTGCGGCGAGATCTTTTCGTGGAAAAATTGGAATAACTGTCTTGCCTGGTCAAAAGTGATGGACTTGATGCTGTCGCTTGAAGACGCCTCTCGCAGTTGAATCTCCTGTTCAGAGGCCTGCCCATGCTGGAACTCAGCCAACAGCTTGCTAATGGGGTCGATTCCCAGATAAGCCTGTTGCTGTTCTTGTTCCATAGAATCGCGCTCATGGTACTGCTGCCTCCTCGCCACTTCGTGAGGCATCGTCGACATCTCAGCAATCGTCTGCTCTTCGCTCGGCGATAAGAACCGGAGAAAGTCTTGACTTGGAGAACTCCGTCCGGAATGCGCATACACCCCCATAGGGGGAGAGTGAAGCTGTTTCTGGTGCTGTTGCTGCTGCTGCTGCTGACCCAAGTAGGTCGGATTATCCTCGGTGATGTGCTGGTGATGATGATTCATTGGCGGTTGCGTTATTGCAGGAAGGTCTTGACTGCTTGGACTATCAGATAACGCCGCCTGAGGAGGAGAGTATCCATAGGCATTCTGCAGAGGGCTCGAAGCCCGACCCTGGTTCGTAAGCAGTCCCAGAATGACATCCAGTGTAGAACCGAACCGATCAAGTCGAGACTCGACAGTAGACATCCACTGGGTATCTGGAGTGCCCTGTGTCGTGGGGACCTTCACTTCAAAGACACATTCAATGTTCTGCTCCAGGCACCGCTTGCACTTCATGCCGTCTTTACTTTCACACTTGATCTTGCTCTTACGGCATGACCGGCACGCCTTGAGAGCCTTGGGGACCATTCGCACATCACTAGCAACATTCACTTGCGATGCTTGGTTCTGACCGACTACCGGAGACGGAGCAGGCTTGATTGATGGGTAGAGCGGCGCCTTAGGGTGGACCCTGGCTGATGTGCCGGCCCCAAAGGAAGGCCCCGGGGTGTTGGCGGCCTTCTGCTTCTTGGCTGGCGGGTTCAGAGACCACGAGCTGGTGAACTCTTCGGGGAGCCCATTCTTCTTACCGACTTGCCTCTTTCGCTTCGATCCAGGGCTCTCCATAGGCTCCATTATGCTCGATATGGTTGGTTGGAAAAAGTGGTTGTAACGGTCGGAGGTGCACTCCGATAATGCGGAGAAAGCGACCGGACTGCCTGTTGCGGGGGACTACCGCCTGCCCAGGTACTTAGGCGACCTTCTTAGTAACTGTTGAGCTATTATTGGCTGAATCCGCGTTAATTGCGACTTGGGGGATGGGGGGCATCATTCACTGGGGTCGGTTCTATTGCCATACGGTATGGTGTTAAGGGGACAAGTATAGCGTAATCCAGCAAGAGTAAAGTTTAATTGGGGTATACTCCTTACAATTATAGAATAGATTTTGGCAAATTGATTGGAAATTAAACCGTATATTTAGAGCTGAAAATGTGTTATGGCCGAAGTTGAATATAAATGGCCACTAGGATCCGTTCATCTGCTCTATCAAAAAGGCATCGGTCTATCAAGAAGGTACTGCTCTATCAAAAAGATACTCGTCTACGTAAATGACAGAAGCTAGAGGAGGGTGAGAATACAGACAGAATGACAGTTGCGTTTCACAAGATGGTTATTTGAGAATAATATGGCTAGTGGTTAATCTTTGTCTCAAAGGAGACGTGCTATGTGCATTTCTAGTGAGGGTCATCTGCCAATTGAACTACACTTGAGCTTTAAGATATTTTGATATTGAACTACTGAGTATTAGGTCGCACTTTTAACATACTATATCATAACAGACTACCTACGGTAGGAAACACCAGGAAACCACAAAAAAAAAACGATCACTGAATGTTATCGTGAAATATAGACATACAAGAGCATTTAGTTACTCCCTGGACTAAAGAACCAAGCTGTTAATTTGGCAATTACCACAGACAGGTGTAATTGGAGTTCAGCCAACTGTACAGTGAAGGACAGCGGAAGGAATCATATATACACACACTTCCGATTGAGCCTTCTTGCTGCCACACGACAGCTTAAAGCTGCCAATTTGCCAGATATTGCTCTGTCTAGCTGTCTTCTCGCCCTCCTATAGCTTCGATCATTTACACAGTACGAGAGACCGTAGCTTGGATGATTAACCAATACAAGAAAAGCCCGTAGTAGCTTCGATCATTTACGTTGCACCAATACAGTGTACAAGAATATCGTAGCTTCGATCAAGGCAACAATAAACATAGTACCTAATACAGTAGGAATGGTAGTGAGCACGACACAAACTCGATCTGGGGAATCAGGAAAAATAATCTATTACGGCACCGAACCTCCGGGCTGGTATTAATATCATGGGTGGAGGTGCTGCAGGGGGAAAGGGGTTGTTGGGCTTCGTTTACCAATAGGTATTAAATATTAGGTCCGGCAATACGCATAACGAGAAAGAAAAAGTAGTCGTAGCAAAATCGTAAAGTCGTAAAGTCGTTTATCGTCGATATCGTAGCATTTCAGCGAGCTGATTTGAGCCAAACACTCTGCACTCTTCGTATTGGATGCGAAGAATGAACTGTTGGCGCGAAATGTCCGATCGCCGGTAAATACTTTTCCACAGATGATAAGCTCGATCGCGGTTGAATGGCAGACCCAGGCGGCGAGCACATGCTCGCACGAGACGCAAGGCATCTGGATTATGGTCAATGTTACCAAAGTTGCCATGGCAGTAGAGCGCTAGAAGTTCGTCAAGTTTATCTTGAGGCAGCCGTTTTGCCAATTGGATCATAACCTGCTCGGCATCGGTCGTCTGGTAGAAAATCCCCTCTGGCATTTTAAATAGAGTATCGTTTAATGTGATGGAATATATGGAGACCTTTTGAACAGGCAACGGCGGCCGCCAATTGATGAAGGAAAGGGAAAAGGACGTTTCACCAGGATTCATGGTTCATAGCCTGACCTTTTATATATTTTCCTCCCCCAGTTTACCTCACGAGCCGATTTTTCAGTCTTCTCTGCGAGATCGACCCGGATGCCCTCATTTTGCGCCGATCTCCTCGGTGCCCCTGGGTAAACAGGGTAAAGGGGTACCTGAATCCCCGGTCGTCGATGCATGTCCCCGGGATGCGGCTCTCGGAGACTATTCCCTGGTGACACACTCTAATTCTCCTGGAGACTATACTAAGCTCTAGTACTAGTGCTACTGTATTGCTAGTGTATCATATTTCAAACGCCTACCGTACCGAGAGTCCTCGTCATGGCTCTATTTTGGCGTGGTTGGTCTAGCTAGCTGAATCAATATTTGCGGGTCGATTGTTATGATTCAGCGTGGGATCGAATCGTCTTGTCGTACCTGACCCTGGGTAGGCCTGTCAATATGCGTAGTGCATATAAACATACACTCAGTACTCCAGTGCCCTGACCCACCGACTTCACCTCTGAGGTTTCTTTTCGCCCCCACTATATTCCGTCATACTTTTTCTTAAAGCTTTAGCGGTGCTACATTCAAAAAACCACCCCCCTGCGAAGATCAATTAACTCACCAAACCTCCACTACTAGTCCGCCACTCACTGTTAAAATTCAAATTCAGACTGCTGCATTTCTAGATGACTACGTAGGACAATTAAACTACAGGAGAGGTGCGTAAATTGTGCGGAGTCTCATGTCATCCACCATTAATTCTCTCCAAATGTACCCCGTATTTTCCAACATCCGGGTAAGTTTTCATCACGGTGAACTTGGGGGTACAGCCGCATGCCCATTTATCGCTTCCCATATCGACAACGTGTTAGGGAACCCTTTGAGATGGACGATTTTGTCCCTAGCGGGTTGAAAACGTTTGACGCGTTTCGTATGTCCAGGATACCAGATATGAGGGCTTTTGACTAATTCTGCGTATAGCTAAGGTATCTTCTACCTATTCGGTGAAATCCACCAGGGGTGGGGCAGTGACACTAGTGCTGGGCATAGTGTGCACGTTCCTCATGTGGGTGCAGCTGGCCACCTATATCGGCGGAGTCGAGGAGCAACAATTCTCCGTGGACAGCGACGTCAAGCGGGATTTGCAGATCAACATTGATGTCACCGTCAACTTGCCGTGCTGGGGGTTGACTGCCAATGTCTACGACGCCTCTCAGGACCGGCTCATTGCCTCGGAGCTGCTCAACTTCCAGGGCGTCACCGCGCTGGACCTGAGCCATGCCCACAAGATCTCTGAGGAGAAGAATTATGATAGCTTCTACTCCGTGTTGAAGCGCGCCCGGCGGTCGAAGTTCAAGAAGCTGCGCAAAGAGGACCCTGATGGAGCAGCCTGTCGCATTTTCGGGTCAATTCCAGTGAACAGGGTGCGTGGAGATTTCCACATTACTGCGAAGGGGTATGGGTATTTTGACCGCCGCGCGATCGACCCCAGCAGCTTGAATTTCACGCATGTCATTGATGAGTTTTCGTTTGGAGAGTTTTATCCGAGGATTGTCAATCCACTGGACGATACCAAGGCAATTGCTGACTCCTCGATGGATATTTTCCAGTACTTCATGTCGGTGGTCCCCACTACTTATAAAAGCTTTACCACGGGCCGTACCGTCGATACTTACCAATACGCAGTAAAGGAGCAGGTCTCGCAAGTGAGCACTATATCGCGACTGGTTCCCGGAATATTCTTCAAGTATGACATTGAGCCGATTCGGCTGACAATTACTGATGAGCGAATGCCATTCGTACAATTCCTCGTCCGCCTTATCAACATTGTCGGTGGGTTAGTAGTGTGCACTGGCTGGCTCTATAAGTTCGTCGAGCATATCATCAAGCGTCTGTCGGGTAAGTCTGACAACAGAACAATGTTGGACAAAGGTGTAGAAAACGAGAAAAACGAATAATAAGGTGTTCATCGATTGCCTGTTATTACAAATTTTATATTACCAAAGAATTTCTTAAAAGAAGCTAAAATCTTCGTAATGTTCGTCGAAGTCCAAAATTGTTTTTAATATCCAACAGCTTCTAAACCAGGGCCAAGGCACCAACAATCGCAGCTCCAATGACTTCAAGAGCATAACTTCTCTGAGATCCACAGTTCTCCTTATTGAGCTTAGCAGCGTTCGCGGTAGTGTCCCCAGCAGCAGAATCCTTGCTTCCAGTAGCACCATGTCCCACGCTACCATGAGATCCGTCATACTGCCCGCCTTGTGACTTACCTCCAAGCTTGTGGCCTCGTTCAGCGGCTGCAGGAGTCTTAGTCGCTATGACCAATGTCACCTTGGTTACAGTGACCTTCTTCCTCCGCCCGCCTTGTGTCGTTTCAAACGTTGAAGTCACAGCCTTTGGAGACTTCCAAACAACTGGCGTCGCAACAGAGCTAGCCATGCTAGGACCACTGATCTTTGACTCTTCAATGTCGGTCAGGGCATACGTCTCAGTCATCGACCCCATGGTAACAATGGCCTTGCCGCCGGAAACCACAGCGGTTCCACCTGTAGCATTGCCGCCGGTTTTCTGGCCATTCTTACCAGTATACTTCCCATTGGTTGCCTTTCTGGTCTCACCAGTTTCCACAGCCCCTGAACCAGACTGTTTACCACCTCTAGTCTGCCTCCCATTCTCTTGTCTTCCAGTCTGTTTCCCAGTCTGTTTCCCAGTTTGTTGACTAGTCTGCTCTCTGGTTTGCGTTCCAATCTGCTTGCCTGATTGCGTCACGGTCTGTTCGCCAGTCTGCTGCCCGGTTTGCTGTTCTCTAGATTGTCTTCCTGTTTCCTGACCAGTCTGTTGTTTACCGGTTTGTCGTCCAGTTTCCTGACCAGTCTGAGGCTGACCGGTTTGAGTTCTAGTTTCTTGCCCAGTCTGTTGATTAGTCTGTTCACCTGTCTGCTGTTCACTCTCTTGTCCAGTTTGAGGCCCAGTCTGCTTTCCGATTTGCGTTCTAGTCTCCTGCCCAGTTTGCTTTGCCGAATGCTGGTCAGTTTGCGCGCCACTTTGTTGTCCAGTCTGCCTCTCCTGCCCAGTTTGCTGTCTCGTCTGTCTGTCGCCAGAGTTACCGGTTGAAAGAGCCGGTAGATTACTACTGGCGTCAGCGATCGATTCAGCACTCGATGTAGCGGCTTTCATTGTATTCGTACTCCCTGTCGACTTCAACGATCCCATCTCCGTAGATCCCTCGTTGACAGGCACAGAATTCTGCAAGGAATCAGTCGCTGCATTTGTCTGCTGGGCCTGATTGGTCTGCTGCCTAGTCTGCTGTTCCTGGTTGGTCTGCTGCCTAGTTTGTTGGTCCTGGTTGGTCTGCTGAGCCTGATTGGTCTGCTGTACAGTCTGTTGAGCCTGATTGGTCTGCTGTCCAGTCTGTTGAGCCTGGCTGGTCTGCTGTACAGTCTGTTGAGCCTGATTGGTCTGCTGTCCAGTTTGTTGAGCCTGGTTGGTCTGCTGGCTCTGATTGGTTTTCTGCGTCTGATAATCAGTCTCCTGGCGCCCCTGCGCTGTTTGCTCCTCCTGCTGTGCCGATTCAACTATTGTATCCGCAGCCTGCTGAGTCTGCTGGGTGGTATGATCCGGGACAACCACGCCTGTCGCCTCGCTGATCACGGTATAATCGCTCACCCAGGATACGACCTGAAGGGAACGCCCTGAGAGAGTCTTCACTGCTTCAGTAATTTTATTAGCTTCCGTTGTTCGGCTGGCGTTAAAGTCATATTGTTGCGCCATTTCGGCTACCGCTAAGGCGGCCACCATAGCGAAAAGCCCTTTAGACAACATTGCGATTCAATTCAAGCTGCCAAAATCCAATGATCGATCCTCGACATATTCAATTGTTTATATAAGAAAAAGGCGCTTTGCGGCGTTTGTTTTCTCCCGGTCGCCGTAGACTACAAGATAGGGTTTGGATCACGGCCGGTAATTAGACTAACAGTGTATCGGTTTAGCTTACATCTGGTACATTGGGCGGATCTGAAGTCTAAATCATTCATTGCGTACTTATTAATATTAACGTCAGAGACAGAGACACTAGGTACTGTGTAAAAGAAACATGGGTGCATGCCACATCGGCACATGCAATGCTTTAATTCCAAACCATTAATGGGGCGCTTTTTTTTCAACCCATTTCCAATATTAGATAGTCGTATACTGCAATTCGCGTACTAGGGAATACTGGTCGTATTACCTTATTAGTAGTATATCGAATACTTGAAGAGAACGCCGATTGCAGTGGAATCGGGGAGCGTAATTCAATTTTTTTATCCACTGATCTTCGCAAGCTCGTCGTCCTTTTGCTTCTGCCAGTGGTACAAGAACCTCCACAGCTCAGTATCTGCCATATTCCAAGCCTCAATTGCCCTTAGCTGGTCGTTTCGATCGGGACTCAGCACACGATTCCGAGAATGGCCCAGAATCTCACGCAGATTAGCAGACTTGACTTCTTGCGTAGACCACTTTTCTGTACCTGTCGAGAATCCAAGGTCCCAGTCAATCATCTGCTGTCTTTCCGGTGTCTCGCTTTCCCAGATGAACCATGTAGTATTCGATTCAGTGGGGCGGCTGATAATTGCGTCTTTACCCATAAACAGCCGGTGAGCATTGCTTGTAGACTCAAGTGGCACGTAATTGTCTGCGAATTGCCGCAGCCACACATCTCGGGTTAGGCGCTTCCGGGCATCCAGCGTAGTGGGCTCCTTCTTCCTGTCGAGAATAGCTAACGCCGTGAGCGGATGCGGCACGCCAATGATGGTATACATCCCAGACCCCGGCAACGGCAGCGAAGAGACCGAGTGGTACTTTACAGACTGGCCATCTGCACAGGGGTTACCACATAGCCCAGGAGCAATGCCTGGGGAGGCGAAGTCTGTGATGCCGTCATTCTCTTTGAGACTTTGGGCGAACTCTAGTACGGCCGGCAAAGGCGGGCACGACGCAGACACCACATCTGAGGCGCTGGGGCACTTCATAAGGTGCTCCGCCTTGTGCTTAGCCGGGAGACTAAACACTCGCTCAGGAGGATGTTGCCGCGCTGCTGCCACCGTGACATCATCGTCGTAGAAGTCGACAAACGGGTCTACCACGGCTACCCCCTTGGGATACCGCCTGAGGAATTCGTGGTGGGCGTGTACGTTCATAATTGATGCAACCTTACTTGGAGCGTCGTATAGGCTCAGTCGGTCGCTCATCCTGCCACTAAATAGAATGTTTAAATTGTGATTCGTGTAGTGGGCCAGCGCTGGCTGCTCGTCAGTGCGGAATGCGTCCTCAAAGGACCCATAGACACTGCTCTCGGCCTCTCCTGCCATCAGGGAATTGAGCAGTCGCTGGATTTTCGTTATATCTCCGTGGATGAAGTCCAAATCCATCCCTTCATACTTGGTGGGCCGGTCGAACTTGCAGTCCCGCAGGTTTTTCAGCCAGACGCGGGCTTCGCTTGTCGTAGGAAGAGGCACAACGCGCCGGTCAGCGTAGATTCCAGCGTCATTGCCCAACCAAGCGAACCACTTTTTGTGCATGTACTTAAAATCCTCCGAAATCTTGTTGTCCGACATAAACTGCTCATAACGGGGTGATTTCTTGCAGTCAGTGGCATTGAGGACGACCGGTTTGAAGCCATACGCCCACCATGCTTTCTTCCACGCTTCGAGCACTTGGCTCTCTCCTTCGACGGCCCCCTGTTCAGTGGGCTCGAAGTACGTGTAGACAGGGCATCGGTTGTTGATTGGCGGAAGCGGCGCACCGAACCCGCCAGAGATGGACTGATCAGTGAAGAACATGAACGGTTTGCGCCAGGTTGACGACGGCTCGACGCCAAATATCTTGCCCCGGACAATATCCTTCATAATCGGCTTGTTAAGCCCTAGACTCTCAAAGAGAGACTCTCTGGATTCCGCAGAGTCGTGCGCCGGAGCCACCGGATCGTTGATGTTTCCGGGACTCTCAGGCTCGTACACCCACATCGTGACGAGCACGAAGAGCACGATTAGCACTCCAATCCGTACTCTTCTGCTAGGGCGCTTCATTGTGCCTGAGTATTTTTCCCCTCCTCTGGAATCTCTTAGGATAGCTTTCCTAGAATAATCCAAGTCCTCTAAATGAATTAAAGGAAGCCGATCCACAGTTTCCTAGCTCGTCACAAAACGATTTCTTCGCCGAAATAGACACAGACTTCAAGCTCGTAATGACCTCGTATATAAGCCTCCTGAAGAGATGATGGCTGAGTGTCATATTTTCCCCGTTCTCAGATGTACGCGCGGATCTTGCACCAAAAAAGCCGTTTTCTGCCAAATTTGACCAGATCCCGAAGTGCATTTACCATCGTTAATCATGGGCAAGAAAGCCCGCATCGCAGACCTGTTGGCCTCTCCGGCCTCTCTAGTTGTACGTTCGCTTTTTTTTGTATCTTGGCATGTTTATCCGGTAGATTTGCTAACAGAAGATGCTAGATCATGTCCCTGGGTAACCCGGGCCGACAGTACGCCAAAACCCGGCATAGCCTAGGCCACATTGTACTCAACGGAGTCATAGACCAATTCCGTGAGAATAGAATGCTGGAGACACATAATCTCGGCAAGAACAAGGGCATGGTGTCATGGTTCCCGGGCTCACACGACCTCATCTTCTTCGAGTCGTACTCGTACATGAACGTATCGAGCGTAGCTCTCGAGAGCTATCTCAAGTTTCACCGCGACCACATCCGCACGCCGAAACAACTTCTAGTGCTCCACGACGAGCTAGACCTGGACCTGGGCAAGGTTGTGTACAAACAGCCTAGCATGGCCACCAACGGACACAACGGGCTTCGCAGCATCGTAGCGCGGTTCAAGCAGTATGAACCACCGTTTGCGCGCATCAGGCTCGGCATTGGGCGTCCCGAGTCCAAGGAGCCCGCAGTTGTCGCCAAGTACGTGCTCTCCAAGTTTACGCCAGCTGAAATGGACATAATCAACTCCCAGTGCATTCCCGAGACTTGCGATCTCATCGCCGAGGCTCTAAACCGGAGCTAGCTGACTTTCTGTATTATACTTTTTTTTGTCTCGTGAGGCTCGTGCGGCTTATATAGGTGCGGCTCGTGCGGCTCGGATTCGTATCGATTGGCCCGTAACATACGGGGGATAAGTAAGTTCCGATGGTGTTTTACAAAAGGGGGGGACTTGTCGCCACCCAAAGGCCCCCCCTCAAAAATCCCCCGTCCCTGTTGCTCCGCTGACGCAGAGAATCCCCTGTAGCTTTGCGTGGCTGTACGAAATCACGTACCGGTATTATTTTGGGGTATATGCGGACAGGATCGGAGGTGGGACCTCTCTTCACCCCATGATAACATGGACATCAAATATGAGATAACGGCCGAAAAGTCGACAGTACGGGACGTTGTCAAATGTAAGCCAAAACCTTTACAGAGATAGAAAGCGGGAGCTAATAAAATAATAGGCCTCTTATCGACGATACTGTTTTATCGACTGTTTGGTCCTGCCATCCCGCAGACGCGGGAGGTGTGTGGAGTGACTTATCCGAGCATAGCGAGCGCCACTGTGGACGCCCTGATAGAGGAGAAGATCTCGTTGCTGCTGACAGCGATAAACCAGGGCGGGGGCAGCTTCGGCCAGATTGGCGTGCAGTTCTTTGAGAAGCGGAACAAACCTCAGCGGCAGTCGTGGTTCGCAGGGCCTCCCCGGTCGGAGGAAGTGTGTTGGGAGCAGTGGGTCATTGATGTCAATGTCGTCGAGCCAGCGTCAGAGAAGGAGCGAGAGGTGGTGAGGGCGGCGACCTCGAAGCGGCTGCGCGAGATTCTACTCGCCATGGTCAGCACGGTGAACCAGAAGAAGTCTCATATCCCGCCGATTACGACGACTGATGCGGTGCCTTTCCCTTACACGATTGTCGTGCCCAATACACAGGAAGCGAAGAGCAGTAGTAGTAGTAATGAGACATGGGGGGACGTGTTCAAGAAGCTGTTGGAATGACGAGTATCGATTAACGACGACTAAGTGGGCGGGATAGCGAGTAGGCGGTTGGAATAGCCGCAATGATGGTAATTGATAGAACAAAAGGAATTGCGTAGATAGCTAGATGATAACGTGTTAATGACTAACTGTACTACTACTCGAATACACTAATTGAAGTGAATTGTGATTAAGTAGCTTTGATTCAGTTACGATTGAATCTTTTCAGCAATTGGTTCAAATCCTTCAACTACTACGATGGTGGCCATTATTGATTACTCAGTATGCTAATATTATTGGCAATAAAACTCTCTGCATCAATTGTTACTGCTGTATAGTCAGGTCTACTTCCTACAATAGTGACTCTCCCGTTACAATCTAATTACTGTTAATCACTGCTAATCACTACTAATCACTACTAATCACTACTAATCACTACTAACCACTACTAATCACTACTAATCACTATGAATCACTACCAATCACTACTTATCGTTCAATAAAGTACCAACAGTACTAAAACTTCAACTAATCATATATATTGCTGTTGCTGTAACTGTTATAGCCAATGCCACTTGGCATTGTTACTCCAAACATTCTGTCATTGCTAGCTGCGTTTCAATTTATTGGTCAATATACAGAACCACTGCTCTCCGGTACATAGCACTAAGACTGTGAATATTGTTACTGCGAGAACTCGAGTACGATAATTAAAAGACCACTTCATGGCATGTACAATTTCTACAACCTGCTCAAAAACTTGTCACCGTTGACAAGAATGCAATCCTTAATGACAATTGGCACCACTTTCTTGGCGAGAGCAACAACCTCCTCATCGTGGGTGCCAGGCTGTAGCCAGATGGCGGCGACCGTGTCCTTCTTCAACTTGCTCTCAATGTCCTGAATCAGCTGTTTAGTAATGGCTGGTGGGGTGACGACACTCAGGCCAATGGAGCCGTTATCCGGCACTTCCACGTCCTTAATATTCTCAACCGACTGAATATCGAGGATCTTCTCCTTACGGAAGTTGATGGGCACTACTGGCAAGTCCCGGTTGACGTACCACTGGAGAACCTTGTGGCCGAACTTGGCCGGGTTGGAAGAGGCACCGGCCACGGCGTACACTCTCTCGGGCTTAAAGAAATGCTCCATTTTCAAATGCAGTTTTTTGCTTGACTGGACGGGGGTAATGTGAGCTTTATATTACGTGCTTGCCCCATGATCGGTGATTCCCGGTTATTTGAGTTATGCTGTGGAGAAGGCCCCATCGCCGGTGCACCGCTCGGGACAAGTCTCGGCAGTTCACCAGCCGTCCTAAGACCATGGAGCAGTCGCGACGGTAGTATACTGGTAGTACAGAGTATTAGTAGAGTAGAGTATTGACAAGGAGATAGTTCAAATTGTATTTGTCTGTTGGTTTTTAGGTAGATATTTGTAATTGATGACCTTCTAAATACGGTCTTTTTCGCACGTTCCCGTTGCCCTAGACCACCGCAAGCTAAAGCAACTCAACAAGTAGGGTCTTGGCGGGGTGCTCATTGGATCAACGTGATCAGAGTCGCATCTGACGCAGGGACCGTGTCTTTTCTTGGATTCACATGGGTGCCTCCGCGCAGCGGAGCTACGGGAGCTCGAGGGCTGGCCCTCGAATACCAAGGGAGACAGTAAAGTAACTGTGAAGTAACTGTGAAGTAATAATATACAATTCATAATCATCTATGTAAGGTCGTTACGTCGTTAGTATGGTGGAGGATGGGGGCCATGCATAGGCACATCGTTCTGGAAAACATCGTGCAAGTCAGAGTTGTAAAACGTAGGATGGCTGGGGTGCTGTGCATGATACGGCACCATGGGGAAGTTGATTGCGCCGTAATCGTGCTGGGTCGAGGCATTGGCCGCGAAATAGTCGGCGTAAGCGCCCGCCAGCTCAGGAGGGACGTCCTCTTCAAGCAGGTGAGTCTGTTCCTCCTGGGGCATAATGTCTTCGTTCAATAGTAGCATCCCGTGGTCCAGATCGTTGAAGTTCTGGTGGTATTGCAGGAAATTGACATTCGAGTTCTCGTTACCATTGGACTCATTACCATTCGACCCATGGGATGGATTGCCATTGTGACACGGAAGCATGGACGACTGGGGAGGCAATTGCGGCTGCTGTTGATGCATTTGCTGTGAAGACGATTGGGGTCGACGCAGCGGTTGTGGCTGTGAATTATGATAGGGTGAATGCTGGTGCGGTGAATGTGGGTGCGGCGACTGTGGGTGCGGTGACTGTAGGTGCGGTGAATGTAGGTGCGGTGAATGCTGATGTGGTGAATGTGGGTGTGGTGAATGTTGGTGAGGTGAAAGTTGCTGCGGGTGGGACGGCGGTGGAGGCAGGTCGCTCTGTAGCTTGTTAAGGTCATGGCTACTACTGTGGGAGGAATTGGGATGGTAGAACCGAATTGACTCAATCTCCTGCTCTTCAACCTTCTCATAACCCTCTTCGTAGTCTCCGCACAGCCCGGGCGTGTTTTCTGCGTCAAACAGATCCGTGCCCATCCAGAAAACCGTATCCATTCGCAGGGCAGCCAGCCCGGTGCCTTCTTCCCACCCCTGGGCCAACACCCGGAGCGCAAAGAGCCACTTGCGCAGCATCTCCCGTGTATCCTTGAACTCCTGCTTCGTAGGAGACGTGATGTGGTGGAAATATACAAAATGGGCCAATGTCGAGAAGTTGAGCCTCGTCGTCGAGTACCAAAACGCATGTAAATGCGAGTGCGAGATCTCCGAAGTGAACTTGATGATGCGCTGGATCGTCTCTGCGGCGTGGGCCCGGTAGAGATGGAGCAACGGTTTCGAAATGAGCCGCGAACACAGCGGGCGCAATCGAATCCGGTGCAGAAGAACCTCGACAGTCAGAGCCGCCAAATTTAAAGTACCGTTCTTGCAAAATTCGCCCTCGGGAGCCACCGCCATGTCGCGCAGGTCACTCGGTAAGTTCTCCCTCCAGTTCTCGAGCCGCTGGAAGTACTCGTCAACGCGCCCCCTGACTCGGTCTACGTCATAGTATCTCTCCTCGTGGTGCCGGACTGAATACAGCTCGTGGGCGATCTCGTCGAGCAGTCGTGTCAGGCTCACCATGTAGACAAACAGCCGCGACGAGGGCTCGTCCGAGGTAATGCAGTCCATAGTAGAATTGTCCCAGTGCAGCAACGACGGCCGGCCAGTGTTGACTGCCGTCCACTTCTCCATAATGTACACGGTCGCCCAAAGCCTCTTCCTGAGCGCTTTTTTACGCTCGTCAATCGACCAGTCACTGGGATCAAGGTGCAACCCGAGGTTGTGGCTCAGCGCCACGAGGCGCGCAATGTCGGCGGTCATAGCATACGTCTCGGCCGTCTCGCTGGGCTGCAGCCGCCTCTGCAGAAGCAACAGGAGACACTGTACAGAGGCCACAGTTGGGTACCGGGCCTCGCGTTCAAGCGCAATGGCGCATTCTTCATACAACTCCTGGGACAGGTTCTTGGGCATGACATTGACGCACAGGAGCGAATCGTACTTCCACCAAATACAGCTCAACGCCAACAAGCCCGCCAGTAGACCGACATTGATATTCTCCTTGTTATAGTAGTAGTCGTGATAGAAGCTCTCCTGGTCGACAATCGGATAGGTTGGGAAAGCGAAACGGAAGTACAGTGCCAACAAACGCTCTTCATAGCGCCCGACCTTGTCGTATATGCGCTTCCTCTGGGCCCCGACTTCGGCCATGTACCGCTGTTCGCGCTCGGCGTCCTTGATGGCGATGAACTGAACAGGTAGAGCCGGTCCACGCCGCACGCGCCGCACAGCATGCTTGATAAACGTGCACGACTCATACTCATCGTAGACAAAGTACTGCAGCAGGTACGGGTCTTGGTCGCCGGAGAGGCCCAGCAGCGCTCCGGAATCGAACCCTTCGGGCACCAGCGGCGGCTCTTTAGACACGGGAGCCTCGGAGCGCGGAGGCGGCTGGAACGGAGGCACGTCAATGGCACGGGGCAGGGTCTTCTTGGGCTGCGGCACGGCCAGGCCGCCGCGCGGCGTTGTGGAGGTGGCGGCGCCACCTCCAGCCGCACCCGCCGCACTAGATGCGGCGCCTGCGGCTGATCCCAAATAAGAAGGTCGCTTCTGCACGCCGCCTCCGGGGCGCGGGCTCTCAAACTCTCGCTTGACCTTCTTGGCCGGCTCTGCTACAAAGGTGCACGACCCTCCGATCTTCTTGCACATGGCGCACGTCCCCTCGGGGAGCATATCGCATCGCGTCTTGCGTCTCCGACACAGGTCGCACGGACGGTTGCGTCGCGAGCGGTACGGCCGCACCGAGCCGTTTGCATTGGGGACAACTGTATTGGTAGCCGCAGACTCGGGCGTCTGCACGGTGAAAGATAGTGCACTACTGCCGCCCGTCACTTCATATCGGCCAGCTATTCGATCCGCTTGGAACGATGTCGTGTTCGCCGACATCAAATTGCCCCACGAATTATTTTTTAAAAATAATTACCTCAAGCCAAAAAGGTAACCAGGTATACAGGTCTAGATAGGATATACAGGAGGTATAGTATAGAAGAATAGTACCGTAGTCTCTCTCCACCTTATTGTCTCTTTTCCCACAATGCAAAAAACAATTTTTTTTTGGCCAGCGGAGGAGGGCGGGAATGAAGTCCACTCGGTTGTGCTGCCCCTCTCCTACAACAAGACTGGCGGGACGCCTTGACCGGATCGCTTCGAACAGAAAAATTGCTTGATATGTCGCGCTGATTGGAAGGAGGAGAATGGAGAGCGATGGGGTGGGACTAGGGCCCTTGGGAGACGGATTAATTTTACCGTTACGTAGAGCGCCCAAAGAGGAAACATTTATCACTACGGGATGCATTGGTGTGCGGCTGCTGCTCTCAGGGCTTGCCCTTTTCACTGGGTTTATTGCAATATGGTAGAGAATTCCCGGTAGATAAATCGGTGTTGGTTATTTATCTGCCATGGGTTTATCGAACGCTTCGTCCATCTAGCGAATATGAATACACTATATTATACATCTAGCATGGCGTTATCTCGATCAATCAGTGGTCACATTTCTTGATACTATCTAGCTAATTGGATCAACTCGTAACAATATTACCATGGTAGCCCTTATGTTGCAACAGTAGCAAATATCTATTCTACATATGCCTTTCGCTACATTTGCAATCCTCATAGCATATCAAACTGTTCCTAGTAGCCCCTCCTGTAACCTCTCCATGGAAAGGAAAGATCTGTTCAAGCGTTCAACTGTCGCATATGATCGAGTTGATTCCGAGTAGGCGCTTTATATGCTGTAGTCAAAATGTTATCCCCCAACGAGTTACATCTGTAGAAAGTGAACATAGTTGAACCAATAGTTGGAGACTTTCCAGTGCCTTTGAACTGCTTAATGGCTGGCATGGGCGCACATCGCTGGAATCCCTGGGTAACGGGGAATTCTCGTCGTTCACTTCAATCATCTCCACGGGTGTTTTCTACGTCGCTATTTTCCGCAGCTGGGTCTTCATTACTGGTGATCTGTGTGTTCTGGGAACTGATTTTTCCAAGATAACACGCCTACATAGTTAAACTCATCAACTTTGCGGAATATTGAGCGGGTTAGTCCAAACCGTTACACATACGTTACTGATTGTGTTCATGGATGGCCGTTGGAAAAAGCAGCTGATACGTCGAGGAGGTGTCTATCTGCCGATTTCCATTTCATACGTAAGTGAACTTTAATGATCTCGTCTCCCTCGCATCACAATTATCATTCTAATGCTAAATCATGTTACCTTATGATATCTGAGGCATTCGAGGTCTGAACCGAGCCTAATTTTTCAATATTTCTAGCCGCATGAGGTCAGTGAGATATGCATATTTCACTTTCAAATGGAAATGAAATGTCATTAATTGAGACCAACCATGACCCATCTTGGGGGGTATCAGGGTTATTTTAAAAAGAAATCACAATAGGCCAGTATCGATACTAGATCAACGTAGAAACTAGTCGCAGAATGCTTTACCAATCAGTCGAGATCTAGTTGGAGAAGCCGTGTATTGAATCCAGGCATCGAAGCGATAGATTGCGACCATCTGAAGAGGAGAAGGACCTCATGCAAAGAGTAATTGGATATTCCGGTTAAAGAATAATTGCCTGCCTGACAGTGCGGCTGATAATGCGGTATTTTGTCCTGTGACAGACTTTTACCAGCAGTGCTAATCAATCCACCATGATTGAGGAATTTTACAAAACATTGTAATTTGTTATTCATTAAATATGTTTTTTATCGCTTTCCTTTTATTGAGCATCGGTATCTCAGCTGATCTATTCTAAGATACCAAAGTAACCAGTGTCATCATCGCTATAGTTAGTATACTCCTTTCCCCTTCTATTGAGGAGACAAAAATTTGACCAACCAGCTCCAAAGATGGTCACTTGTAAATACCACCAATTAGGGCTTAACTTTTCTTTTAAACGACACTTGTATTTTAATACCAATAATAGTCTTGATTAAAGTAAGTTACCTAGGGTGAAGGAGGAATCGAAGTACGATAACATCATCAAAATAATAAAACAGTTTCCAAATAAAGGCGATTTCCTCAGCAGTAATCCGCTGATAGCGCGAGAGAAAAACCCCCTTGGCATGATGTAAATTGATTGGGCGCTTTGAGCCACTAGTTCATTAATTAGTTGTCGGAGAGATTTTGGTGGTCTCTTGGTGCTTTCGAATTTTCTTTGTTAGCTCAACGTGCCGTGGCAGTCGATTGACCCAGTAAGAGTCTGTTGGCACAGGGAAAAGACCTGCGCTACTGTCGAATCGGGCCTGATTCGGTGGCTACCGATTTGTTACGTCGCTTCGAAGTGGAAATCAGAGCGTTCCGCGGGTTAAGCCCTCGGGAGAGCTGACTTGTCTTGAATCGTCAGATCTCCTGGAGTCGGATTTCGATCGATTATTCCTCCGTCTCGCCAATCTTCTCTTGATTATCCTAATTATTCTTCTCACAGGAATCATATTAAATAAGCGTTCTACGAACCACTGAAGCTCTTGTTAAGCGACGACGATTGACCTGCCGCGCACAGCCTCACATAGCGGGGTTTGGAGGGACTGGCGGGGTCCCCCCGTTACCAGGGTACTCAACAATCTGCGAACTGTCTGTTACTGTACCGATAATACTTTCATAATAATCTTGATTAAAGGCGGACTTATCGAAAGTACATAAGGTTCGTAATATAATATAACAATATCCAAATAAAGGGACGGGGTCGATTTCCTCAGGGGTAGTCTGTTGATAGCACGAGGGAAGAAACCTCCTCGATGTAATTTCAATTGACTTGTTAAATCTCTTGCCTTTTGGATTATTGCGTAGTATTTTATATTTTTTTTTGCGTCTATACAAACTTTATCATCATAGTACTTCATAACCAGTCGTCATCGTCATTAGAAGTATGCACATGCCAATTGCTACCCGTTATTCTAGAAGGTATCATTAAGAGTGCTGCTTGAGCACCCGGTCCAAAACTCCACCAGCCACAATGAGTTCTGTCTGGGCCTCAACAGGAGTGAGACCACTCTTCGCCACGGCAATGGCGAGTTTGACGGACCCGTCGCAAGCCTTGATAAGTTCGTCAAGCCTGGCTCTAGCCTCATCTTCCGGCAGGGTCGACAATTCAATTGGGGCGCTAGTAATCCTCTTCGAAGCGACGTCCTCAATGAGATAGAGCAAGGTGCCGGCTACGGCTCGGATAATTCGTCGCGACCGCTCCTGCAGCTTCAGGTTGCTGGCCTTGACATCCACCATCAAATTGCCATAAGTCTTGCCGATTTTGATCATAATGCCAGTGGAGAACATGTTGAGCACGAGCTTGGTCGCGGTACCCGCTTTCATACGCGTAGAGCCAGTAACCACCTCCGGGCCAGTGATTGGCGTAATGAGGTGGTCGACCGTCCCGGACACCTCCATCTCCGACGGCGAGGCACAGGAGATTCCCACCGTAGTGCATCCCAGCTGCTTCGCATAAGCAAGCCCTCCGAGCACGTAGGGAGTTCGCCCCGACGAGGCAATGCCCACAACAGTATCCAGTGACGGATCAATGTTCAATTCCTCAAGCGCGGCCTTGCCGTGCTCCGGCGAGTCCTCAGCGCCCTCGATAGGGTTCCGGATAGCCCGGTCTCCGCCGGCGATAAGCCCAATGAACTGGTTTGCCGGGGCAGAGTAAGTTGGTGGGATCTCAGAGGCGTCCAGAACGCCGAGCCGGCCGCTAGTGCCTGCACCCATGTAGATGACCCGCCCCCCAGCTCTTACCTTGGGGAAGGTGACGTCTATGGCCGCAGCAATGGTCTCCAGACACGGGGTCACCGCCGCGACAGCCTTGTGGTCCTCGCTGTTCATGATCCGGACAACCTCGACGGTCGACACTGAGTCGATATGCGTACTGTTTGGGTTCCTCCCCTCCGTCTGGAGGCTTTCTAGATCAACGACAGTCATTTCTGGTAGGCTCTGAGTGCAGTAGCTCCCGGCCATGGGGCTCCTTGGTATTATATATGCGCTTGGAGAGAGCGACGCCTTTTAATGTGCAGTCGTCGGCCTATTGGCCGGCTTCGCCGAAATCACCGGTAGACACCACCCCCTCCGTCTGCGATGTTAGACAGAACCGCTACCACTAGCGCCAGATAGATCCTCTCGCCCGTATGGGGAATGACTGATGCAGTTGAGCCGGGTTCTGTCAATGCTACATTAGCATCCACGAGAGCTCGTCGTATTAGCCGCATATCCCCCACGAGCTGGGGTCCACCGTAATTCTTTGTATTGTGTGCTAAACTGTACTACGTAATAGAATTATATAGACTGGAGTGTGCCGCGTAGTGAAATTATAAAGGCGGCGGTGTTTTGACTACAAAGGAGAATAGAATGTGTGGAGGATCAAGGCGAAATTGCCGGCTGGAGAAGGGTCCAGCCCACCGTTTGATGGAACACGAAGTGCATATGTAGCATTGGTAGTGCGTCTCGATGCAACTCTGGCTCGCATTGCGTCGTTGTAGACCATCGAGAGATGACCTCCCCTGACCTGCTCAGTGAGCTTTACTGACTATAGCTAGTTGATCCAATTAGAAATGAAAATAAACTATTTTCAGCTAGAATATAAACCTAAACCCAAGTAATGTAGAAGAGAAGCTTTAAATCAAAACCACCAATGATATGGCGGCGGCCATGAGCCCGATGATAGGTCTCACTATCGGAGAGTCGTTCGATTGGAGTGGAGAATTCTGGCAGCTCCCGTCGCTGCACGAGACATCGCCTTGGCTGGAGCCATCATTGCCTATTTGCTCTGGCTTATTACCATCATCCCCGCCATTATTTCCGCTGCCATCAGTTCCGCTCGTCTCAATTGCGCTATTCGAGCTGTCACCGCCATTGGTACCATTGGTGCCGTCAGGTCCAGACTCATTCGACGGCGAATTGCCAGAGCTTGACTCTCCATCCGCTACCACGCCCGAATTGTCTGAGCCAGACGGACTCCCTCCATTGCCTGGATTTGTGTTAGTAGCGGAGTTCTGTGTAGAGCCCCCTGGGCTAGCGTTGTCCAACTTGCCAGATCCTCCAGCATCACTGGAGCCAGTAGATGGAGACCCTCCAGCGTTACTAGATCCAGTTGGTGGTGAGCTACCATCGTTGCTAGGTCCAGTTGAAGGAGACCCTCCAACATCACTGGATCCAGTAGATGGAGATCCTTCAGCGTTACTAGATCCACTAAATGGTGAGCTACCATCAGCTGGGCCCTGCTCGCCTTCGTCCTTGGAAGCAGTTGGGGAGTCAGAGGTCGAATCGCCGTTTCCATCCTTGCCCGCGTCCTTAGGGCCATTACTAATAGAACCCGCAGTAGTATCAGAATTCACAGCAGTAGCGTGAGAGTCAGAAACAGAAGAATAGTTCTCAGTTGGAGTTAGACTAGTAGCAATTGGCATGCCATCGTTCAAACAAGTGCCCTTATGGCAGCTCACAGTCACGGTTTCCTGACCCGCAGGGCCCGAGGCTGTAAGAGTAACAAGCCTAGTGGGCTCAACAACATTATTGGCAATCGAAGGCGGAATAGCACTAAGTGGGCAGACGGTGGCCGTAGTGTATCGACGACCATCAGAGTTAGACAAGACAGCAGTCAGAGTAGTCATTTGAGAACCATCGTCACGGTTGATAGTAGTATACGGCTCACCATCAGAGCCATACAACGTAGTATACTGGCCGCTATGGCTAATATCAATATCTGCCGACCCTGTGGCAACGCTATTAGGCAAACTGATGGTAGGCATGGTGTAGTTAGACGCCTTGAGAGCACCATCCACTGCTGGATTACCACCTACTGCTGAGTCACTGGCACTCATGATCATACCACTGAGGACTCCAGTAAGAGCCGTGCTCAATGGCTTGACCAATGTAGTGGTGTACGGGCCGGTATCGTTGAAGCGTACCGCCGTAGTTGTCAATTCATGCCCAGTAGGAGAAGCCATATCATCGAGAGTCGTCGCGTAAGCACTACCGTCCTGTGAAATCGTCTTCACTTCCCTTTCTGTAGCCACACCAAGAAGAGTAGTAGTATAGAAATCACCATCCTGCGAAATGGTCTTCACTTGCTTTTTGGCCGGGTCAACCGGAAAAGTAGTGACATATATATCACCATCCTGTGAAATGGTCTTCACTGTATTTTCGGTCGGATCACCCAGGAGAGCAGTGGTATAAACACCAGCATTTCTCGAGATGGTCTTCACTTGTTCAGTCGCATCACCCAGAAGAGTAGTAATGTAGAGACTACCATCCTGCGAAATGGTCTTCACTTCCTTTTCCGTCGGGTCAACCAGAAGAGTAGTAGCATAGACATCACCATCCCGCGAAATGGTTTTCACCTCATTTTCTGTAGTCAAACCACCCAGTAAAGTAGTGGTATAGACATCACCATCCCGTGAAATAGTCTTCACTTCCTTCTTCATTGCTAGGCCGTCCAGTAAAGTAGTAGTGTAGATACCATCATCCTGCGAAACTGTCTTCACTTTCTTTTCGGTCGGGTCAACCAGAAGAGTAGTAGTATAGACATCTCCATCCCGCGAAACGGTCTTCACTTCCTTTAGGGTTGCCAGGCCACCTAGTAAAGTAGTAGTATAAACACCGCCATCCTGAGAAACGGTCCTCACTTGCTTTTCGGCCGGGTCAACCAGAAAAGTAGTAGTATAGACATCACCATCCTGTGAAATTGTCCTCACTTGCTTTTCGGTTGGATCACCCAGAAGAGTAGTAGTATAGACACTACCATTTCTCGAACTGGTCTCCAGCATTTTCTCAGTTTCCGTTGCTCTTCCCGTACAGGAAGTGCACGGCAAGTAAGCAGTTGTAGTATAGGTACGATCTCGCTCGGTAATCGTCTTCACTTCCTTGCTCACCTCAGTCTTAACGCCTCCACCACCGCAGTCAGGCTCAGTGCACGATTGGTAGAACGTAGTAGTATATACGCGGTCGCCTTCAGTAACTGTCATAACCTCCTTGGTTGTAGCATTAATTCCCATTCCGGTAGTTGCGACAGCAGACTCCTCTCCGGTGCAGGTAGCACATGGATGGACAATTGTAGTAGTGTAGGTATGGCCATTTCCGGTAATTGTCTTCACTTCTTTACTGATCTCAGTCTCAATACCGCCATCGCAACCAGGTTCAGTGCACGATCGATAGAACGTAGTAGTGTATACACGATCGCCTTCAGTAACCGTCATAACCTCATTACCAGCCATACCGGCAGTGCCGAGAATCGACTCCTCCCCAGAGCAGGTAGCACATGGATAGACAATGGTGGTAGTGTAAGTATGGTCACCTTCAGTAACAGTCTTGGTCTCTTTCGACCAACTATCCGCTCCATGAGCAGTCGTCGTCCCATTTGTTGGAATAGTCAGCGTCGTGGTAAGCAATGTTCCGCTTTGAGAGATTACTTCTGTAGTAGCTCTGCTTTGGTCACCAGAAATCGCTGTAGCGGTAGTCGCATTTTCCGGTACGACAGCGATCGTATTAGAGCCATTCTCATCGGATTGAGTAATGAGCACTGTACCAACATTACCAGGCGCTGTAGCAGCTGCCTCATCAATGCCCTCAGTGCCACCAACCGTAACGTACGAAGTACCGATATAGCTTAATTCACCGGACGCCATCAGAGTCATAGTCTTCATGATATGTTTCTTGTCGCCATCGCTGCTGGCCACGGCGCTGATCACAGAAGTCTCAGCCCGCTTTTTGAAAGCCAATGACTGGCTTCCAGCCGAATTGAACGCCTTGGGGGTAGACCCCTGTAGCGCAAGGGCCACGCCAGTAACTGAAAACAAAGCAAAAATCTTTGTCGTCACCATGTTTTCACGGACAGAGCTAGACAGGATTTGGTAGCAATTAATGCTGGTATTATATATTTACATCCTCATTGTATCTTCTCGTACAGACGTCCGAAAAGTTGTCTCAATTTAATGACGAGAACACTAAAGTCAATTAGCCTCGAGAGGCATCCTACTGTTTAGAGGAATAAACAGACAAGCCATATCTGTGGCTAAGTCGTATAGATGCCAGGCTTTCCAAGACAGAGATTTAATCAGTTTTTCCCCCCTTCTCCCTCCCCCAATCACCAAGACGGAAGTGTCTTGCCCTGTCACAAATCTCATTTTTAGCATTAGATTGTGTATCATCAAACATATGAAATTGGTGTAAAAGTTATGCTATGTGCTAGTTCGTTCCATCGTTATTGTCTTTCGTGAATTTCCAAACACTGAAGATGGGTGTTGTTTTAGAAGAACCGACAGAATCCCGGAAACATTTCGACGCTGGAGTAAGCTTAAAGAAAATAAAGAGGCTAGGGCAAAATACCGTACGTCTAAATCAGTTCTATGAACCTTTGCTAAATATATATCTAAAACGAAATTCATGCAAGTGTCAGCGAAAGCCGCTTTAATAGTCTCCTCTTTTTTGGCTCTCGGTCGGTTTCCTCTTCGGCAACATTGAGACTATATTTCGGCCAAATAGACTCAAACGCCTTCCAATTGACTCGACCACGGACATTTTGCTTTGGTTCAATAAAATCTATGCGCGCGAATATCACATTGTCATTTCTTACAACAAAGTCTGCGCTTTCAAAGGATATGTCGCCGATGTTTGAGTCCAGCACTGCTTTTACTGTCTCGTGCGCCGATGCTGCCTGGGCCAGGCTGGTCAAGTCTAAGCCAGGCAGATTTTGTAGCAGGTCTTCGTATAACAAGTAGAAGTGCATCCTGTTACCCTCTTTCATTTTACCACGCCCAATTAGCTTTGCAATACACGAATCATGCAATGGCCGTAGCTTGCGGTACATATGTAGTGAGTGCTTAAACTGTGCCTTGGTTTGGAACTTCTCCATTATGAGCGTTTTGGGGAGATTGCTCAAAAGAGCGTCAATACCCTCATCTGGTGCTAGTAGTGGCATTGGTGACTTGGTTCGTGTTTTTAAGCATGTTGAAGAAATTTCAGTAACGTTTACCCGGAACATGTTCTTGTAGATTCTGGCCACGATGAGCTCGCCCAAGTCGACACAAATTTTGCGCTGCGGATGTACCTCCAGGGCAAAGTATGCTTTTTGTGAGGACTCAAACAACGATTTCAAAGGATTGAAAATGCTAGTGGTAGTTCTGGATGCCTTTCGTTCTTCAGAAGAGGTAGTAGAATATGATTGAGTCCTCTTCGGAGACATTGCTGTAAAATCAACATTAAGGATAGGCCCAGATATTGATGGTCTTGATTTTTTACGTTTTGGAACGTGGTCGAGGACCAAGCTTCGTACCGTGCTAATAGATTGCCTCGGTGAGGTAGATACAGGGTAGGACTTTGGAGAGATTTCAATGTCTTTACTGGCTGCTGGTATAGTAGTGTATTCTAGCATGCCAGTCTTGAAAATAGGGTGATAATGTTTGTCGGATTTTGTGGAATCACTTTTCTGCATAGACTGTTCGATTAGCTCATCCAGAGTAACGAGAGGCGAAGATGGTTCAGACGAGCTAATCTGGCTCAGCTCATTAGCGAAATGTATGTGGCTGTCGCTAAGTCTTTGCAATTGGCGGGGATCAACGGTTTCTTCAAGTTGATTGTCTCCCCCAATTATGTGAAGCTCATGACGTTTGTGAATAACCTCAGCAGTGTCAGAATCAGGATACCCTGTGTCCGGCAATGCCAGTCCATCAATATCCTTTCCTTCAGTTTCTCCTTCTTGGCTTTCAAGCTGTCCATCAGAAGTCTCTAGAGAGTCTTCTTCTCTACTACCGCTGGGCTCATTGAGCAAGGCTGTTGGAATCCAATTAAACTCAAAGATTAATTGACGACATGTAGGCCAGACTTGGTCCGATTTTATAATGGAATAAACGTCGCGATCGTCATCTTGGCCCGTAGCCAGCGAAGGAAGATATATTAGAGCCATGAAGAATCCGTCAAAGAGCACAATGCGTTCAACCGAGCTTTTTTTAGCGGCCTCAATGATATGACGCAAATCACAGTAAAAAGTCGACTTAAAATTAGCTTCGGCCTCGCTTCTGTTATCCAGTGAGTTCATAAAGTTCTGAATGTCACCGAATCCCGCAGTGTTGATAACTCTGAAGTGCACGAGCATTCCTAGACTGCTTCGAGACCCAGGCGCAAAGACGCTAATCAACGAAACGGCAGTGTCATCCAGGTAACAGATGTATTGTCCAGACGACTTGGTAGGCGAAGGTGACTCAACTGATGAATCTTGCAAGACGGTTTGAAAAGAAACGCCCGGTCTGATGGTCCGGTACGACTGTTCCAACAGACAAACTGCCGGGAGCATGATGGATTGTTCAAAGTACGATATAAAATCCTTCTGACTACCAGTGGCCAAATAGCTGTAACTTTTTTCAATTGCCTCAATTAGGATTGTTTCTGTCATTCCTCCGCTGCTATCATCGCCAAGCGCTACTTGGTCGCGTATTTGCCTGAGCACGTCGGTTGAGCCTTCAGACATTTGATAGTGAAACTCCTGGGGGGTTATATATGCGGCATCGAATACGGGCATCAAGTCGTCGTCCCCCCAGTCTTGGCTGACAGTCTCAAAGTCTTCGTCGCCTCCAAACAGGTTATTCTCAATTGCTGTGCCAAAGTCCACCTGAATAGGCAGGGCATAAAACAGTGGCACGAGTACTGCCTTTGACAGGTTTCGGCTCACCTGAATGTAACAATTCTCGAAAATCCTTGGGTCGACGGAGTCCATTTGAAAAACAGGAAGTAGGTAAGTTGATAAATTAGTGCCACGAACTTCCAACTCTATTTTACAATACTTGAAATTTGCCATTCCATCTTCGCAAGTTTATCGGAAGAACAAGCCAGCATTCCGTCGAGTTTATCGGAAGAACCAGCCAGCGTTCCGTCGAGTTTATCGCAAAACAAGCATTCCATCTTGGCGAGATAATCGACTAACAAGTTTATCTGTAAACAACAAATAGTGAAATAAATAAGATGGGCTATACGGGAAGAGGGTCTGCGGCCTTCCTGAAGCACTTGCGTACCCACCGCCTTCTTCTCCACTCGCCACGCTTGCCATTGATATAGTCAAAAGCCCAAAAATGGTCAACGTCGACTTCGACATTGCGGATGCCCCGGTCCTTGACCCACAATTTTGTACCGCAGTCGACCTGCCAGGGGAGTTCATCATCAAAAGTCCATCCCTCCGGTGGCTGGACGTCCTCGAGGAAGCGGCATCCCGGAGGACGGGTCGAGGATATTCTATACGGCGAATTGAGAGTGTAGACGGCCGGTGTGTACACCCACGGGTCCCACATGCGCGGAGTCAGGCCTTGGCGCTGAAGCTCAAAGATCTCCACTTCACGCTCTTCTGGCTCCTCGTCCAGCACAATGTCCTTCTCTCTTATACGGTCTACCATCAGCTGCATGACATCGTCCCGGCCTTCCCAGTACTCATGGTGCAGCTCCTTGGCCCGGGACTTCATTTTAGGGTGACATAAGCCCACTATTATCCACCCATTGGCGATGGCAAACCCCTTGAGGGGCACAAACGAGGCCCCGTATGCAATCAGAGGCAGCGCCAAAGTCATGACAATAAATAATGCAGAGGAGTATGATTCGTCGACAAAACTGCCGGCCTTATAGATGAATTTGTCCATGTTTTCCAGAGCCTCGATGATATGCGCCAGGCTCTGCTGGAGCTGTCTGAGCACCATGATGAGGTCCCTGTCCGCCTGAGTGAGCCGCTCGGCGGGTCTGAGTTCGGGCGTGTAGTCCGCCATCTCGTCAAACTCGCGCCGCATGGGCTTGTCCTTAGGGTAAAGCATGACTTCGCGCGGGTGTCTCTGGTCGAACCCGGGCACCATGACTGTTAGTATGAAGCTCACGAGCGGGATGACCGCCGCAAGGTATGGATGCAAGCATATGAATGTGTATATCCCCAGCAGCGACAGGGTAAATGCCGGCTGCTGCCACGACAGCATTTTCGCCACCTGATACTGGACACTCCATAGCGCCTTGGATCGAGTGTTGAGCTTGCGCAGGTTGTTGGCTATCGACGGGATAGACAGGGAGGGAAGCGAAGCCGCGAGCTCGGGGTCGTTGGCCAGCCGCTCCAGGCGCTTCGTGTCTATTTCCTCCCCATCCTCCCTCTTCATTGTGTAATTAGCCCTGACGCTATTGGCCGTGGCGGCCACTAGTGCGGCAGCCGACGAGAGCTTCTCGGCGTGCTCCATTAGGGAAGACTGTTGCGCCATTTTTTTTTGGTCAAGTGCGGGCACTCCAGAGCCCCTTATATTACCGAGTTCCTGTTGCTTCTGTGCACGTTCAGAATGTCAAAGGATACAAAGCGTGGACGAAAACTGGGGTAGTACTTGAAGGGGGTAACTGCATATACGGCGGTCTTCGGGAGTTGCGCCCATCACTTGAATTCACATGTCTCATCGGACACATGCCATTTTAGATACGGAGTTATTGTTGGTACTGTTATTGTCAGAGCCGCTATTTGACATTCTATAAGTATTTATTAATATTTCAGAGGGATAGTATATTTTTTTAGTTGCTCAGGGTAATCTATAGATGTTTGGTGATATACTATTGGTAAACTACCCGAGGGCGTAGCATATCCATCGGCCTATACAAGGACGAAGCGGGGGGTCTTCCTATGTTTGGGAGTACAGTATTCCACTCATAAAGCACTACCAGGTATTCAAAAGCAAAGAGTTCAATTAACTAGTAGTTCAGCACGTTTCTATCATTGAAAGTAGTAGTTCGGAGTATTCTAGTTCGACAGTATAACTTCACGCTCTCATAGCCGAGGTGTTAGGTGGATCAACTTACAGTCGGGTTTCAGAGAATGAAAGTACCGTACCCCACATTTTTGAAATGTTCTGTGACGTACCGGTAGTGCCCAAAGGGGCGTTGATCCTCCTATGTGGTTCCTGGTACCTGTTGCTACGTCTGTGAGGGGAGTTTGCAACACATTGTTACCGGAGCTAGTAACAGGTGCATTGTAACTGGAGTTTGTTACACACTGCAGCAGGAGTTTGATATGCCGTACAATGTAACGGAAATTTGTTATACACCGTAATGAGTTTGTCACCATGTTATATTACTTGGTACAGTATTTCTTTACAGGTACTAGTACTTCATTACCTCCTACACAGGGTTCCTCCGCTTCGCGGGCGTAGGTAAAGTACTTAGTGTTGAATCATGATTTAGCTGTCCCAATATTCAAGGTATTTCATATAGCATTGAAGAAGTAGATTGTTCACGTATTTCATACACCAATAAAGAGGTGGTATTCAACGGAATGGTCAAATTAGTCTATTACAATCGCTTTTCTATAGGTCATTAAATAATTAGCACTTGACAAAAATCTTGCCCTTAGTAATCAGCATCCGGCTGAGGCACAGGAAACCCGTAGCAATGGCAATGGCAAGACCGCCGAACAGCTGAGCCCCCAAGTAACCCCCACCCATCATCTTTATCAAGGCTCCCGCAACCGGTGTGCCCATAAGCAGACCGAAGCCAGCAACGAAGAAAGTCATGCTCAGCCGAGTACCGATAAGAGACATATCCTTGGTCATACTGGCGATGCATGCAGGCGGGATAGACACATAGGACCCTGAGAAGAACCCAAACAGCACGGCGAACACGATAACACCAGCCGAGTCCTTGATTCCGATCCATGCAAAGGCGAGCACGGCTGAAGCCGCCGTACACGGGATGATCATGTTCATGGGGCCCGTCTTGTCGGCGATGAAATTGGGGAAGAGCCGGCCAAACACAGAGCCAGCACTGAGAATCGTCACCATGTACGGAACAATGGCGGAAGAGAGGCCGTTGTCGGCGGCATACGACTCAATGTAGAAGATGGGTACATATAGACCAATGAAGCCAAAGAAAAGGGCCGCGGTAAAGGCCACAAACGGCCAGTCCGTGAGAGACGCAACATCGATAAACGGGCCAGACTTTCGCGGCGGAACGCGCGACTTGAGGCCAAAAGCAGGAATAAGGTCCATAACAAGAACCATGAAGCCAATGATGCGCGTCGTCCACGGGAAGCCCACACGCGGAATGAGATTCTGCACTATAATAGGGTAAACTACACCGCCGACCGAGGAGCCGGTGGCCATGATGCCCAGCGCCGTTGCTCGCTTCGTCGTAAAGTATGGAGCGATAATGGAGAGAGCGGAAACAAACGTACAGCTACAGCCCAATCCGGCGCAGACACCCTGGGCCAGGAACACCTGGTACCACTCGGTAGCCAGGCTCGTCATCATGAGGCCAAACACCAGCAGCACGACACCAACCCACAGAACTGGGCGGTGGTAGCCAGCGTCCAACAGCCGGCCTGTAAAG
Organism: Blastobotrys vanleenenianus; assembly: GCF_965637985.1. NCBI lineage: Eukaryota > Fungi > Ascomycota > Dipodascomycetes > Dipodascales > Trichomonascaceae > Blastobotrys > Blastobotrys vanleenenianus. The sequence continues at coordinate 134,226 of NW_027481884.1, read as the reverse complement.
ATGGTCGCCGAGATGACGAAGAACCCTTGGAAGGACCCGATCCATGAGATGGTCGAGTTGGTCTCGTTGCTAAGCAGGTTGTCCTTGTAGTAGCTCTGGAATGCTCCAAACGCGTTGACAATGCCCCAGGAATTAAACAATGCCAGGAACCCAGCAAAGACCTGGAACCAAGCGAACCAGCCGCCGTTTGGTGGTTCGTCAGCCACGGGCGCAGTAGTAGTCACAATGATGGACTTCTTCTCGCCCAATGCACTCTCTTCGTCATGATTCTCCGACGACACCTGGTCTTCAAAGAGCTGGATATCGGTCATCACCATTTCGCCCTCCCTCTTCTTGATCGTCATTTTAACATTAATATCGTCCGTTGATTCTTGTTTAGTTTTTATTTTTCAGAGCCTTGTCGTACTCCATAAAAAAAATGCAGTAGCGGTTTAGCGTCGGTATTTAAAAAAATTCTGACATTAGTAAGTGAGCCGTTCACATACACACAGCTCGCTCTCTAACCCCCCTCTCCTGCAGCACTTTCGGATGTCCAAGAGCAAAAGAGACAGAAAAGCTTAGGGTACAGGCGGAGGATGGTACCCGCGCCCCGGGCCGCATGTCGGATCGACCGTTAAGGCCGGTGGATGTTAGTCACCATCGCAGAAAAATGTATCCACATCGGAGCATAGTCGGTCCGTCCCCTACTCATTCGAACAGGCCGCCCAGGGGGTCGACGCATTGTCGGGTCCAATGCCCATCTCCTGGTGCGTGGAGCATGCCGCACTACCTGCAGCCATTTCGCAGTTCGCCGGTGCGCGGCTAACCAATTTGGTAACATGCGGGCCGCTCCCAACGGAACAACCTGCATCACGGCGTACCGACATCGACATAAATGGCTTATGGACCCCTATGCGACAGTTGATGTGTCTTGACCGGTCCGTATATTAAGAGTGGGATCTTCCGTACCAGGGCACAAACGAGGCATATAAAAGGCGATCAGTTTTCGTTATCCAGGTCAGCGCAGGCCAGTTCACTCATGAAAGTTGATCAATTCTTCATACTCAACATTCACATCGTAGTCTGGTTTATGTGCCGTATTGGGCAGGTTTAGTTACGTTTTTTTGTGTTCAAGTAGCTGGGCAGCTTTGATAAACTCCTGCTCATCCTTGCGGATGTCCTCGTTCAACGCATCCCAGTACTCACGGTAGATGAGCTCAGCAAGTTTCTGGGTCCACGGGGCCGGAGGCTTGCCAGAATACTCTTCGTCTCGCTCTAATCCAGCATTTTTCAGTAGTTGTTCGTAGAGCGCCTCGCACTTGGCTGCCGTAGTAGGCCTATGCCGGTCGTTTACCACTAGTGGGTGTTTCGCCAGCGCTTTGCTCACTTCATCAAATTTGTCTTCGCCTAGCTCATAGACCAGTTGGGTCAGTAGCAGCTTGCACACCAGGCTCGGTTCCATCTGATGTAGGGGAAGGGAGGGAAGGAAAAAGAGAGAGTTATGACGCGTTGCCGGTATCTTCGGATCGATGGCGTAGATGGGCGAAATGATAGGTTGGTCTTTACGGCGCATGAGTGGTATTATGTTTACGCTGGCGCAAGGTGCTCCCGAGTATATCTCAGTCTGAGTTACAGGGCCAACGAAACACGGCAGGGCTAACGTTGGTTTATTCGAGGGCCAGCCCTCGAGCTCCCATAGTTCGGCTACGCCGAGGGTCGTTGAACTAACTAAACAATCTGGTACCAGTATTTCAGCGATAATGGCCTCTTGTTATATAACGAATGTAAACAATGACACAGCCGCATGCACTGCGGCACGTTTAAGTTTCTGAAACAATGGTAAAACCACGGGGCATTACGAGCCCCCTGCAATACTACTGCTGAAGATCCATAGCGATCTGAGATCACCCGAGACTGAGAAAGTTCAATATTTTGCGATCAGTTCTCAAACTCAGAAGAGTTCCAAATATTCCTAAGTGCCCCCCGATCTAATAATTAACGTACCGTATTACGTAGTTGCATGGAGAACAGACCATTTTTTGATTTTTGCCCCTTAAATTGCTCACGTGACTGAGCCTGCCATACGAGTGCACAAAAATAATAGTCCTCAGAGAGGACCATATTTAAGCTCAATTGAATGCGTTGTGTTTATATACGTTACTGTTGGCACGTTGCACCGTCATACTCTTCCATTGTACTGTGATTGTGGACGGTCCGTGCACGATTCGATCCGCTTGGTGTGCATATAGATACGCGTCGCCAACCGTGTGTTTTGGACGTGTTCATATTGGCCGGTGGGAATCTGTTGTTGTCTTATACCCTTCCCACCCTCCATTTGAGCCACACACATAACCTCCTTGCCCTCTCCTCGCTACTACCATTGCGTACGTCCGCCGCGTCGTGTGTGTCTTCTCCTATTCGTTGCAAAACACGTCCGAGAGGAAAAACGGGGCCCGCAACCCACTAAAACCAACTTCTGCACCCACCCCTTGAGGGTTATACATCGTTGGACTCGTATTTTTACGGCTCCCCCCAAAAAATTAAACATAGTGGGTGCGTCTTTTCTCTTGGAGTACCAGCCAGTACTGTCCGTATTATCCCACCTTTTGCCAGGGTTAAAGGAGAACATTTACAGAAGTCCAGCCCTTCACGAGAATTAAGGGAGAACATCTCGGAATTCAAACACAAGGATTAAAGGAGAGTATCTCGGAGTTTTCCACATTTCGCCAGGATTAAAGAGAACAGCCTTCCAAATCCCCACGCTTTACGAGGATTAGAGAAGAACTGTCTCCGACTTCTCACCCTTCACCAGGATTCAAGGAGCATTGGCGGACAATCCAGTTCATGCCGACAGCATGCTCTCAGTGTCTTCCCAAGAGGATGCTACAAAGACTAAACCTCGGCCCGTATTAAGAGTGTCTGCCAATGAGTAAGTTACCTGCCTTTGCAAGCAAATTATGTTCATGACTAACCTAAAAAAAGCCCCTATCCGTCGTCATTGCCCGTGTCGTCAGGCCCCAAGCAGCTCAAAAGAGCGCCCAGAGAGGTCCTGGGCCATGTTCACCGGCGGCTGTCGGCGACAAATAATACAATCAACGACGGATCACCGGGAAGAGTATCGTCGATTCCCCTGAGGGTCTCGAACTTACCATCTAAACCGCCCCAAAACCCTCCGCAGCCACCTCAACATCAACACTTTGCGCCAAGAGTCCAGGATCAGTATGCATCTGCTCAGGCTATGACGACCACCCCCAATACCACCAACCCAAGAATCGGCCGCGAGGCTCAATCAATGAGGGAGGAGCCCCAGGGGACTCCTACATTCGTAAACCCCAAGTCAAGGCGCAAAAGTGCCGTTTATATGACGCCGCACAAGCACACAAGTATACCGGGGCCCCCTACCTCTGCTCCCCAGCTCCAGCAATCTCCTGCGAGTATCAAGGCATTGCGACACAATTCCCAGTCATCCCTCTCCTCACTCAACACCGTTGCATCCTCGACAATGTCGCTATCCAACGCCAATGTGGTTCAAATTCCGGTCCCCGAGTCGCCAAAACGAAAGCTGCCTTCTCCTACGGCATACCGCCAGCCTAGCATCACTTCTGCAAGCCACTACGTCAATCATCAGTACCATGGACCGACTCCTACCTCTCCCGCCGCTAGACGGCCTCTGTCGTTCAGTCGCCCGAGGAGCACGCGTAACTCAATTTCGTCTCCTCCCCCAGGGTTCAACATTGGCGGCAACGGCGACGATGCACAGCAAATAGCTAGCCCCGAGGCAATCCCACCGGTCCCGCCGCTGCCGGAGCAGGTTATGATTGGGCGATTCAAGCAGATCAGAGTGACATCGAACTCTTCTACCATTTCGCAGCGGTCGGTGACAACTCCTAAGAAGGAGACTCCGGTACATCCAACTATCCGGCTTGTCAATCCCGAACCCTACCGTGCTTTGGTCCAAAGCAACAGCGACAGCGATGAGGATGATGATGGTGATGATGATGACGTTGTGGTTACAATGATGAAGCACAAGCCAAAAGCAGAGACTCCGAGCCAGTCGTTCATGAAGCCCGTGAAGCAGGCATTCTCATCGCATAACCCTTTTAGAAAGAGCATGAATGGGCTACACCCTTCCAAGAGCTCGCATAGTGTTGTCCATCCGCCTCAACCGCCTCAGCCACCTCAACATCAGCAGCAACCTCCTGATAGATACAAGCATCGGTCAATTGAAGAGAGTAAACGGCATCCAGCGTCACCTGCTCCAAGTACCTTCATGGCAACCGCTAAATTGACCAAATCGCACACGCACAGCGAACTCAACCTCTTCAACTCGCCCACGCCGCAGCAAACGCTGAGCCCGCCTCGCAAATATCTCCCCGGCAAGTCTCCTTTCAGACCGCTCAATCTGCCATCGCATATCCATCCCTTCGCAGGCAGTTCTCAAGCGAGCACCCCGTCCGAAAGTAAGCGTTTTGTCTCGAAGGAGTTTGAGCGGGACGTGCCTACTGCCACGGATCGACCAGTCAAGGTGACGCGCGTGCGGTCGAAATCCACGGCGGCCAAGCAATGGACTCTTCCGGTAAACCACGATGTTCCTGTGCCCCAAATGCCGCGGACAGGACAAAGTAGCGCTGCAGCCACTAGGCGGATTCTGCTTTCACCATTCACGAAGCAGCTTCGCCGGTCCTCGCAGACCATTCCTGATAAGCTCAAGTCTGCTACTAAGCCAGTAACCGCTGCCACTGCCCCTCCAACTCCAGCTACTACGGCTTCTGCTTCAGCGGTCCCCAGCTTAGAGTCTCCGGTTGAGTTGAACCAGTCTCCGCTTCACAAGACGGTAACGAACTCTTCTTCCGATGACTCCGAGGAGGATTCCAGTGCCCGAGAGATTCGCGAGATGCTTTCAAAGCTCACTACGCAGCGTGCCGAGGATACTGCTACGAAGAAGCGTCTTGAGGAGTTCAGCAAAAGTGGCAGTGCCAAGTCAGCAATGACTCCAGCCGTAGCAACGAAGAACTTCCGGCTCAATTTGTACGAAAAGGGGGAAATTCTCGACTACCGCAAGATCTACTTCTGTGGACGACCAGACGCCAAGAAGATTAGCGGCGATATTAGACGCACCGGCAATAACTACGGGTTTGACGACAGCAAGGGCGATTATCGTGTAGCTGCGGGCGACCACATTGCTTACCGATACGAAGTTTTGTCCGTTCTTGGCAAGGGAAGCTTTGGTAAGGTCATTAAGTGCATTGACCACAAGACTGGCAAGCTCGCGGCAGTCAAGATGATTGTCAATCGCAACCGATTCCATATGCAGGCTTTGATTGAGGCCGATATTCTAAAGTCCCTCTCTCAGTGGGACCCCAAGGACAAGTACCACCTCGTCCGGTACCAAGAACATTTTACGTTCCGAGAGCACCTGTGTATCTCTACCGAGCTGTTGGGGATCAATCTGTACGAATTGATAAAGCTAAACGGGTTCCGAGGGTTACCACTGGCACTGACGAGGCACTTTGCCAAGCAGATGCTGGAGGCGCTGCGGTTCCTCGAGGCCAAGACGATTATCCACTGCGATCTCAAGCCGGAGAATATCCTCATTAGCGATCCCGAGCGCGGTAAGATCAAGATTATTGACTTCGGCTCTTCGTGCTACGAGTCGGAGAAGGTCTACACATACATTCAGTCTCGATTCTACCGATCGCCGGAGGTCATGCTGGGGATGACTTACAACCAGCAAATTGACATGTGGAGTCTGGGATGCATTGTTGCCGAGCTCATCACCGGGAGACCGCTGTTTATGGGCGACAACGAGCCCGAACAAATTGCTTGCATTATGGAGTATCTGGGCATGCCAGATAAGATGATGCTTACGCGATGCACAAGACGCAAGGTCTTCTTCGACTCGGCTGGCAACCCGCGACCCCTGGGCAGCAAGTCCAAGGTGCGGCGCCAGCCCAACTCGCGGACCCTGCAGCAGGAGCTCAAGTCCAAAGACCCAGCCCTCATTGACTTTATCAGCGGGTTCCTCGTATGGCACCCGAAGCGGCGCCGAACTCCTAGCCAGGCCCTGCACCATCCGTGGCTCACGGGCAAAGCCATGACGGCGGCAGACCACCTTCCGGCACCACACCCGCTGCCGTCGCCGAACCCGAACCCGCAGCCACCGCGGCCCGACCTGATGGCTCCGGCCACCGTGCGGCTGGCCAAGTCTGTATCCTCACACCACTACTCGACTGCCTACAACAATACTCCATCGCGTGTTCCTGGCGGCCAGAAGCCACCAGCCGTCCCGGAGAAGAGGCGCAACCCGCTGCCTATTTCAATGGGTCTCCCAGTGGTGTCGTCGCCGTCCTCGTCCTTATCGACATCCACTTTCACGGCGTCCTCCACTACCACGCCGACTACGACTTCAATGACGCCCATGCTAAAGCATAAGCCCCGACTAACGAACCTCAATCCACCGCCTGCGCCGACGCCGGCCTATAGAGCGAGTGCGCGGCAGATGCAGCAACGGCTGACTCCTGCAGGCCAGAGAAAAGATCAGCCGCCGCCGTGGAAATAAAAAAAGGCTCTAAACGATGTACCTATATATCTGTTACGAATTGCATTCACCCCTCCCCCCCTCAAATTGTATTTGCCTTTTGCCCTGCCGTAGTATCTTGGGGGGCCAGCCCCCCAAACCCCCCATAGCTCCGCTCCGCGGAGGACCCAGCTCAATTCAATCTAAATATGTAGTTCATTCTGTAAAATCTCCGTGTAGCGGAGCCCAAGGGTGGTTTGGTAGCGACATCTGTAACGGGAGTTAGTGACGCTTCTGTTGACCCAATTGCGTGTAGCATCTTGGGGAGGGGGCTCGTCCCCCCTTAGCTCCGCTACGTGGAGGACTTGTTGTTAAAATTTCCGCGTAGCGGAGCCACAGGGGACCAATCCCCCCAAGTACACTTGTAGTTCCTGTAGCTCATCTGTTACGGGAGTTTTTGTTACGCGTTGTTCCGGAGCTATAAATGCAGGCCCACCTGCCCCGCGGATCATACTTGATGGCCCCACGGGAGGGGGGGGTTCGGCACGCCGCACGCCGCAGGCGGCTGAAAGTTAACAACATGTGAAAACCTTACTATTAGAGGATATAAATGCAAAAAAATACACGTGAGCGAAAGTAACGAAAAGCGTGTTTACGACACTCCGCGGAACATTTTCGGAGAAAACAGGTGATATTTTACGAGCGACAATGGGACTTTATAGCCTCGGCAAGAGGACGGTCAAGTGGTGCGTCAGCGGATTAACAGTTCCGCAATGGCGTTTCCCCCAGACGAAGGAACAGAGCCAGGAAAATCCGTCAGAAAAATCCGCACCGGTCATAGATGAGGCTGACGGAGAGTACCTGGCCGATCTGCGGGCACGAATGGACGAAATCGTTCAGCCTAAACCCATGGCGAGGGCAGGGCCAGTCTCCGGAGTTCATGTCCGGCGGGCCGGAACCTCGGGCCAATTGGGAGGGACCGAAATAAGCACTCCCCCCACATTTTCACAAGCTCCGGGGTCCCCTCCGCGCGACTCAAATAGGCCCACCCATCCTACTTCACGAGGGCGCAGACGGCGACGGATCATTAACAACTTCATCATGGCATCGAACGACTTCAAGCCCACCGCGAAGGACTACGAGGCGGTTAAACAGGCAGTTCTCAAGGTGATGCCCAGAGAGGACTACGACGACGGGTCGACGGGGCCTGTTCTGGTGCGGCTGGCCTGGCACGCGTGCGGCACCTACGACAAGGCGACCGGCACCGGAGGCTCCAACGGAGCCACGATGCGCTACTACAACGAGGCGATGGACGACGCGAACAAGGGCCTCGAGTGCGCGCGGCTCTTTTTGGAGCCCGTCAAGAACAAGTTCCCGTGGATCAGCTACGCTGACCTGTGGACCTTCGCGGGCGCCGCGGCTGTCGAGGCTATGGGCGGCCCCAAGATCCCCTGGAAGCCAGGTCGGGTCGACTACGTTGACGAGGAGAACGTACCGCCAAACGGGCGGCTGCCCGACGGTGCCCTGGCGCAGGATCACGTGCGATCCGTCTTTTACCGCATGGGCTTCAATGACCAAGAGATTGTGGCGCTGTGCGGCGCACACAACCTGGGCCGCACCCACGCCAACCGATCTGGGTTTGACGGCCCGTGGGTGCCCAACCCGACGCGGTTCTCCAACACATACTACAAGCTGCTGCTCAACGAGGAGTGGAAGTTGGGCAAGTCCCCCGCGGGACTGCCCCAGTACTACGACGAGGACGGCGACCTCATGATGCTGCCGGCCGACATGTGCCTCATCCAGGACCCCAAGTTCCGCGTGTGGGTCGAGAAGTACGCCGACGACAAGGACCTCTTCTTCAGCGACTTCGCCAAGGTCTTTGGCAAGCTACTCGAGCTCGGCGTGCGAAGAGACAAGAACGGCGTCGCTAAGATCAACTACATCAACAAGGTCAACAATCCTGAGCCAGCTAAGCTATAACCTCTGTATTTATTTCTGTAATATTTTTTCCAATTAGCTAGCTCTTTTATGCATGATTTACCTACAACTCTCGCTACTCTCCCCAAACCCCCCTGGGGCTCCGCTTGGGGAGCTCGAATAGACTACCAGTCCCCCCAAACCCTCCTGGGGCTCCGCTTGGGGAGCTCGAATAGACTACCAGTCCCCCCAAACCCTCCTGGGGCTCCGCTTCGCGGAGATGATTGTTGCAACCAATTGACTAATAACGAGGAACCTCCGCGAAGCGGAGCTACGGGAGCTCGAGAGCTGGCCCTCGAATACAGTCCACTACCAGCACTAATGGGGGGACCAGTCCCCCCAAACCCCCCTGGGGCTCCGCTTCGCGGAGGTGGTTGTTGCAACCAATTAACGAGGAACCTCCACGAAGCGGAGCTACGGGGGGTTGGGGGCTGGCCCCCAAGTCAATTGAAGCAGGAAGGGGGGCCGCATGCGGCTCGTGCGGCGCGCTCCCGGGGTAGAATGTCGGTGTCGCGTGCGCAAGCGAGCAGCTGGCATGTGAAGGGGGTCTTTCACATGCGTCTCGAGGGTGAGATGATAAAGATAACCCCACAAGTCTGTTATAATGGGTTAGAAAGGTACGGTTTTTTTTCTCGAGAAGACGGTGAAATTGTAATTGCGTAGAAAATTGTAGAGAAAGACACGTAGATGCCTGCATTGTCCAAGCTAGCGAAGGACTGTGCCGGGTTTTACCTGGTGCACCGCAAAGCCACCTTGCGGTGCGTTTATCTAGCGTTGTTCCTATCATGGGCCAACCGCGTCCGGGGCTCAGTAAAGGATGTCCCCAAGGGCCATCATCATTCGAAGCGGTCCGGTAAGGACGCTAAAGTCGCTGTGGATAAAGTGTTCTTCCGGCGATTATTGCGACTATTAAAGATTGTGTTCCCCCGGGGCGTCCGGTCCCCGGAGTTCTGGCTGCTGTGCACCCACTCGGGGTTCCTGGTACTTCGTACGGTGCTTTCTTTGTACGTGGCGACCCTCGATGGGCGCTTGGTTTCGGCACTGGTCCGGGGCAAAGGTCGGAGCTTCCTTACGGGGCTCGCGTGGTGGATGGTTGTGGCTGTTCCGGCGACCTTCACCAATGCCATGCTCAGTTATATCCAGGATACCCTGGCGCTTCGGTACCGTACGCGGCTAACGGATCATATTCTGGCCCAGTACCTGCCCGAGGACACGAGCAACCCCATTTACTACTCGATCCACAATTTGGACGACCGGATCCGGAACGCTGACCAGCTCATTGCGGCCGACGTTCACAAGTTCGCTTCTTCATTGGCGGGGCTCTACTCGAATCTAGCCAAACCGGTACTCGATATGGTGCTGTACTCATGGCAATTGTCGCAGAATATTGGCGGTGAGGGGCTTTTTGGCATTGGAATGCTTATCCAGGCCTCAGCTTACTTCCTGCGAGTGCTGACCCCGCCTTTTGGCAAATATGTTGCCGAAGAAGCGCAATTGGAGGGCGACTTCAGGTTCCAACACTCGCGGCTCATTGAATACTCAGAGGAGATTGCATTGTATGGCGGCCACGCTGTCGAGAAGGCAACGCTCGATCGGTCCTACTTCACGCTAATCAAGCACGTAAACCGCATTCTGCGACGGCGGCTCTACCACGGGTTCCTCGAAGACTTTGTTATCAAGTACTTCTGGGGCGCGTTGGGTCTGGCACTGTGCTCAATTCCCGTCTTTATCAAGGTTCCCGGCGTCACGGGAGGCAGTCGCGACCAGACTCAGAACTTCATCACCAACCGGCGGCTGCTGCTCAGCTGCTCCGATGCGTTTGGGCGCGTTATGTTTTCGTACAAGGAGATTGCACAGCTCGCTGGGTATACTTCGCGTGTCACGACGCTGCTCGATGTTATGGAGGACGTCAGAAACAACCGTTACGACAAGGTGCTCGTGTCTGCCTCGCAGGAGGCGGCTGAAGACCACGCGAGGATGCTGGCCAGCGAGGGCGATGTAGAGATTGGCGACAACATCGAGTTTGAAAACGTGCCCATTGTGTCTCCAAACGGCGACGTTTTGGTGCGCAGCCTGACCTTCAGCGTCAAGCAAGGAGACCATCTGCTTATTGTTGGCCCCAATGGGTGCGGCAAGTCCTCCCTGTTCCGCATCCTGGGCGGTCTATGGCCTGTACACGGTGGTAAGCTCAGGCGCCCTGCCTCAAGCGACATTTTCTACATCCCGCAACGACCGTACCTATCGCGGGGCACTCTGCGACAGCAGATCATCTACCCGCGAACCGAAGCTGACAATACCGTCTCCGACGATGATCTGCTCAAGATCCTGGCAGTGGTCAAGATTGACGACATTGTAGCTTCCGTGGGTGGCTGGGACGCCGAGCGTGAGTGGAAAGAAGATCTTAGTACCGGTGTCCAGCAGCGCATCGCCATGGCCCGTCTGTTCTACCACCGGCCTAAGTACGCTATTCTCGACGAGTGCACGTCGTCGGTATCTCTCGAAATCGAGCAGATCATGTACACCCATGCCCGGGCACTGGGGACCTCTCTACTGACGGTCTCGCACCGGCCAAGTCTGTGGAAGTACCACAACCTCATTCTGCAGTTTGATGGCGCAGGCGGCTACGTCTTTACCAACCTCGACGCTGAGGCGCGGCTCAAGCTGGAAGAGGAGAAGCTGAGGCTTGACCTCGAGCTGCGGTCAGTCCCTGATATGCAGGAGCGACTTCAGTCTCTCAAGAGCATTCTCGTTAAATAATTATAGACTTGCATTTATGGTTATATAGCCAATCGTCGTAATGCCTCCACGGAGCTCTGTTTGATTGTGAGTATTGCTCGAGCTCCCGTAGTTGGGGGCTCTGCCCCCAAACCTCCCTCCCCCCCCATGTAGTACTGCAATGAGAGTTTGTCGCACGAAAGATTGGAATATGTTTGCGGGCGGAGCCTCAGGGGGGTTTGGGGGGACTGGTCCCCCCATTAATACTAGTAGGAAAGTGCAGTCGTGGCTCCGTTTCGCGGAGGGTCGCAAAAAATATATCGTCAAATCATCATCGTAGCTATAAATACATAATCATGCAAGGACGAATTCCCATCCAAGCTGTTTCATTACATCCATCCATGGTTTTCCAAGCAGCCAGCACAGTTCCATGGCCTCCCTCGCTTTGTAGATCTGCGTAATGCCGAACCGCTGCATCTCAGTCATTCTCACCCGGTACTTCTCCTTGGTTACATCGTCTCGCGCCTCGCACCCAGCTGTAAATATGGGGAACGACATACATGCCTCGATGCTAGACCCCACGGGGATAATAGAGTCGAGTAAGCCAGTGATGATCCTGACTGCATCTTGAACTTCGAAAGAGTCGCTCGGGAGAAGCAATACACGGCGGTAGAGATGAATAAGTACTGCGTAGCAGAAGCACACGTTCATCGTCTGGAGCTGCGTGAAGTGGACTTGGCCGGACGCGGGGTTGGCGTGTGGAGGAGTTGGAATAGATTGCAATAGAATCTGCGAAAGCTCGTGTGCTTCGTCAAGAACCTGCTCTAGCCCTTCACTATCATGCATCTGGTCGACTTCAAGACGCTTTCTGGCTAGAGAAGAGACCTTGGAAAAGACCAGAATCATGTCTAGATCAACTCCCAGCAAAAAGTCCACCTTGGAAGACATTCTCTTCGTTATTGGAATCGACCACAGGTGAGAGGCGCTATATGGAGACTTGAGAAGTACCGAGTTTGCGTCACTCGAGCTCAGAGCGCCAATGACATCAATGTAGGCAAAAGCGCGGAGCAGGAAGGAAGACACTTCGTTGCTCTCGGCCTCAGGACTCAATAATTTAAGCTGATGCGGCCCCGTTTCCTTATGCCAGTTATCGGCTAATCCTCTGGCTACGACAATCTCTCGCGCGCCATGGAGGTGCGTACGCCACGAGTCAATGACATTTGAAGCGAAAATCTCGTAAGAGGAAAGCATGATTGCCGTAGCCAGGGTTGAGTCGCTTTTCGACTCAATGTGGTCTTCGAGACTGCGAGAGAGGCCGTCGAAGGTGCGGTTCATCAGCTGGCTGAGCACTTCCACGGGCTCGGGCTCACCCATCACCTGGGCGCGGTGGCTTGCTCCATAGGCTAGAAGTAGCGTTAGTAAGTGAGGCGTGCTCAACGCCATACGGGGCAGAATAGTCCGGAACGGGTTATTTGGGTAGAATTGGCGAGGCACCGGTACAAGCACGTCGGCAGTAACGTTGACAAAGTGATAGAAGCAGTCGCGATAGAAGGGTACTTGGAGCAGAATGTCCGGCATTGGCGAAAGCTCTTTGGGGATATGGATGGGGCTGTCGCCACCGGAGGAGTCTGAGGTAGGAGAGGACATGACTTCATAGGGCGAAGACTTGCTGCTGCAGTAGTTGTTTGTCGCCTTGGCTAGGTTTCTCAGCGGTACTTGCATGAGAGCCCGGCGGTACTCGCTGTGAATGTCGGGGAAGGTGTCCTCGATAGCAGCAAAGTCGCCAGCGAACGGCATATCATCAAAGAACTCGTGCCATGAAATGGGGTTCAGCGCGGGTTCGCTGATCAGGTCGGTTCGCGGGATCTCTGTAATCATCTCGTGCGGCTCATGGGGCTCGTGCGGCGATACATGGGGCACCGAAACATGGCCGATACCGCCACCGCCACCATCGGCGAACAGATGCGGGCTCCGGGTACGACTAATCAAGGCATATTCACCAGGGAAAGCCGATGAGTGTATCGAAATAGTTTCCGAAGGCGATGGCTGATGCGGGACCAGCGGCTTCTGCGGAATCTCCTCAACTGAGGCAGGCCGAGGGTTCGTTCGGTCCATATACTCGAAGACAAACGCATCGCTGCCCACTGGAGCCTGGTCTGGAGTCGGTACAAACACCTTGGAGAGGTTCCCGAACTTTTCAAAGATGTGCTCCTGGTGCTGTTCAAATGCGTCTTCGACTCCCTTCAGCGCTACCAGCGTACTATTCTGAATTGATCCTTCATTATACTGGCCCTTCTTGATGGGCCGGCCTCCCCATGAAAGCTTTAGCGAATAATCGCAGGGCGTGTTGTGCTTCGTACAGCTCGAGCAGGTGGGTTTCTTCTCATCGCACTTGATCTTCAGCCGTTTGCAGTTGTGGCACCCGCCCCTACTCCGCCGTTTTATCGGCTTGCCAGATATCTTTTTTCAGTTAGTTAGTTAGTTAGTTCTTCTATAATCCATGGCTAGTTTACTCACCTTTGGCCTGGGCATAGTTAGGAATGATCTCTCTTGTCCAGGAAGAAGGGTAGCTTGAAAGATTCAATGCAGCACTCGCTGTTTACATTCGAGACCCTTCTGCGGAGATGCCATCGACCGTATTGCCTAAGCGGGGCCCCTCTTCGAAATCTCGGGGGCCTGCGGTAGAGGGTATCAGCGGGGTTCTTGACTCCTCGGACTCAGTCACCCGCCGAAACAATAAACGGCGGGGGTTCTGGGCGACTTCGCCGGGCGGCCGACATTGCAGGTGGTTTAGCCGACACCATCCGCGCCTTGCACAGCCGTGTCGTCACGAAAAGTCGCCAGAAAGTTCACACCGCGTAGACCCATAGGGACGCGTTTCAAGAGCCGGGAATAATGCCAGATGGCGTGGAACGAGCTCTACCTGTCGTGGATCAGGGAGTGGATTGAAGAGAGCGCAGAGAACTCACATAAGGCGCATAGCTATTCGAAGGCGTGCGCTAGTCTCGAAGGATGCACCAAGCAGTTTAATCATCCTAGCGAGCTCAAAGAGCTCAAGTTCTTTGGCGACCGCATATGTCAGCAGCTGGAGAAGAAGCTGAGGGACTACTGTGCTTCTGAAGGCATCGAAATGCCCGAAAAGGCTGCTCCGCCGCCTACAGATGAGCTACCAAAGAAGAAAAGGAAGGCTGCTACGACTAGGACCTGGGTCCCTCGGTACCGCAGCGGAGCCTACGCTATTATTATTGCTCTGCGGAAGAACGAGCACACAACTGCTCCTGGAGAAGGGCTGAAAAAGCCTGAGATTGTTGCTCTGGCGAAGGACTTTTGCGATACTTCGTTTGAAAGGAACCCGCGAACGCATACTTATCACAGCGCCTGGGACGGGATCAAGACCTTGCTGAAACACGAATTGGTGTATTGTAGTTCTAAGCGCGGGGGAGCGTACTATTTGACCGAGGAGGGCCGTAGGATCGCCGACAGTCTGCGGCAGGTCGAGAAAGAAAATAGCCCTGACGCAGCTAACCGGCTGTGGACTACTCCTGTGACCCCGGACCGTGACCACCGCCGTCCAAGAGAAGTTAGCCACATATCTTCGTCGCCCCTTGCAGACGCGTCTACCAGTACGCTCAACAACAATGGAGAGACTCTAGATATGTCCTGCGGGGTTGCAGAGTGGCCCATTGGATCGTTTACGGTCGAAGTAGTCCTGGATAACCGAGAAGTGCGAAGCAAAACCGATCGGGACTACTTCCGAAGCGAACTCGCGGCGCTCGATATACCGGTGGAGGTGCGTAGTCTGGCTGTAGGGGACCTTGCTTGGATCGCGTGCCACAAGAACACTGGCCAGAAGGCGATCCTGGATTACATAGTCGAGCGGAAGCGGCTTGACGATTTGGTTTCGAGCATTAAAGATGGGCGGTACCAAGAGCAGAAGTTCCGACTCCACCGGACCTCAATCGAGCATGTTATCTATCTCATTGAAGAGCCCCCACGGCTCGAGACCCCGCAGGCATTTCGTCAGGCGGTGCACTCAGCGTTGTCCCAAACCGTCGTTATCGATGGGTTCTACCTTAGACGTACCCAGGGCCCCGAGGAGACGGTCAAGTACATCTGCTCGATGACCAAGACGTTACAGAACATGTACCGCTTCAAACCGTTAAAAGTGCTATCGCCGTCTATTACGTGCTACAAACAGTCATTACAGGAGGGCCGCGAGGCACATAGGTTTGGGTATGTGGGCATAGAGTACGATGTGTTCAGTTCAGCCATGACTAAATCGGGTTTGACGACTGTCCGCGATGTGTATATTAGAATGCTCATGACGATCCGCGGGGTTACGTGGGATAAAGCAGTGGCCATTCAGAAGAAGTTCGCGACGCCTAGCCATTTGTGTGAAGCGTATGATGCGCTGTCGAGCGAGAGCGACAAGAAACTCATGTTATACAATACGCTTGGGGACAACATTCAGCGCAAACGGGTCACAAAGCTCATTTCCGAGCGCATATACGAAATCTGGGGCTCCTCATAATCTCTTTCCTTTGGCTTCTGCCATTACAGTTAGTAGTTTTATCGTAATCTTAGACTTCGTAGTCAATGTCTCCGGCACCAGCAGAAGAAGACCCGGCTGCCTTTGCAGTAGCAGTAGCAGTTGTAGGCTTATGATCCTTCTTCTTGGAGACTTTCTTGAGTTTGCCGCGTATAGCCTTCTTTGCGTAGATGGCTATCCGCGCCTGCTGGTCGCTAGTAGTCCCCAGTTGGCGAGGTTTGGACCAC
Source organism: Blastobotrys vanleenenianus (assembly GCF_965637985.1). Lineage (NCBI taxonomy): Eukaryota > Fungi > Ascomycota > Dipodascomycetes > Dipodascales > Trichomonascaceae > Blastobotrys > Blastobotrys vanleenenianus. Next base: position 118,262 of record NW_027481884.1, on the reverse strand, counting down.
GCCGCTCGTAGTTTGTTCCCTCCAGCCACGAACGCGCCCGTCTCTTGATCGAGAGAGGCAGCGGCTGCCTCAGCGCTGACCCTTGTTTCGAAGGTGACAAACCCGCACATTGCCCTGTGCACAACTACAAGCGCCTTGATGGCTCCAAACGGAGAGAAGTATTTACGCAGCTCGCTATCCGGTAGGTCGTCCTCTATGCCGTAAATAAATAGCGACGCAATTGACTCGTCTTTGGGTGGATTCTTAACCCCGGCATTGAACGGCAATTTCGACACAATCTTGCTAATATCTCCCGTAAGAGCCTTGTCTTCTTCCAGCTCCATTTCCTTTTTGGTCAGACCCGAAGACTGCGAGGAGGACGATCTTCCCATGCCCTTAGCAAGTTTGCGCAGCAGTTCACGAGCCTTCTCGTCCTGATGGCTGTATTCTTCAGGCAGCTCGTCGTCCTTCAGCCTGCCTACTACGTTTCTCTGGTGGAGTATGACGTTCTGCTCGCCGGTCGGGACGGCGTTTTCAACCATTTTAAGCGCCTGATCTCGTAGCGCGATGGGCAGGCCGTAAGCGAGATCAAGCATGCAGCTCTGGCAGCAATTCTTTAGTCTCGCACACGCCTGGCAGATGACAGTTCTTCGGGCCCGGCCTTTGCGCTCGGGGTACCACACAAATAAAGTGAAGATCTGCGAGCATAGTTTGCACTGTTCGCCGTTCTTTTCGCGTTTGATGTCGAGGTACGGGTTATCGCCAAAGCACCTGTCGCACACTACCGGAACGTTTTCGTTCTCCTCCATTTTTCGAATCTTTTAAATCGTTTAAAGGGATAATAAAAAAAAATAATAAATAAAGTCGACCCCTCTATCAGAAACGCCTTATCGATGGCGATTATTGTGGTCGATTAATAATTGTCGTCAGTGTCGTTTTGGTGATGGTGATGATTTTTCAGCCGGTACACCGTTGGGACATGCCCAACATGAACTCGTCGAGGTAGATGAAGCAAAACCGTTTGGGGAACCTCCGGTAGAGCGTGTGCCAGTTAGCACTCATGCTCGATCCGAATGAGTACAGTTCAACCTTCCACCCGCGTTGCAGAGCCTGTTCAATGGCCTGGAAGAACCCAACAGCTGGATCAATCTCAGAGGGTTGTCCGTCACCGGTAGCCAGCACGATGGTACTCGGCACGTGCTTATTAAGCGTCTCCTGGATGTATCCCGAGAGAAGCTCGTCTACGCCGTACTCCTTAATTACTGCTCGGTTATACTTAATCACGGGGACCCTTTCGAGAAGCCACACGCGGTAGTTCAGTGCTTCTGCGTCGACGAGGCTCTCTCGCATAGTGGGGCTCAATGGCAAGGAAGCGCAGATAGTGCGGGCTGTCCACCGGCGGCCTCGCGTCAGAATGAGCGAGAAAGCCTCCATGTCAAGTTTGTACTGGTCATCTTTGGACAGGCGCCCAGAGAGCTGTTTTAGTTCGACGCTCTTAAGAAACCCAATCTGGATATTTGACCAGTCAATAAACGCATGGATGCCGTGTTTGAACGGCTTTTCTGGGTACGGAACGCTCACGGTAGCCCGGTCGTTGGGGAACAGGGTATACAGCCCCGCGTATATCTTCCTGACCCGACTGAATTCCTCTTCCATGTGGCCATACTCTATAATACAATTCTACGGTTCCCTACACCACAATACACGAAACAATACACAGGATGATTTACAGGTACGGTACGAATGATCCGATCTCGAAGAGGGCCGACGAGTTTAAGTGATGTCCGGTAAAGTCCCAACGCGAGCGCAGGCGAGCCCTGGCGATGGGGAGGTCCAACGACATTTTTCAACTTTTTTCACAGGCCCAGATTTGCGTAGATCAAGCGAAGATGGTCAAGCGAACTGCCCGGTTTGGGTTCAAGAGCGGCGTGCTGCCGCGAAAGCGAGATATCCTGCCTCCGCGGAAGACGTTCTGGGAGAAGCAGGCCGAAGAGAAGATCAAGGTCGGGTTCAGCGACCCGGAGATGGTGCCCAAGGGCGTGCCTGCCAAACCCGTCGTCAAACAGGAGAAGTCTGCGGCGGAGCGAATAGCATACTCGGCCAAGGAGCCGGTGAGGGCCAGAAAAGAGAACACCGAGCTCCAGCGGTGGAAGAACATGACGTCTGACATCCGACGAGCATACTTCAAGGACTCGCTGCTTGCCGAGGACCGCATGAACGAGAAGACCATTGCGCGCCGAGAGCGACAATTCCGAGAGGCTCGGGAGGCTCGGCTCAAGATTGACAATCAGGAGGAGTCCGAGGCGACGCGACTGACGCTGCCCACCATTGAGACGTTCATCAATGGCTCGTTTGTGCGCCAGCGCACGGCGGAGGAGAAGGAGCAGCTGCGGCTTAAGCGAGAGGCGAACCGCAAGCTACATAGCGTGCGGCAGCAGGAGGCCCAGGCGGCCGCTCTGCTGGAGCTGTACCAGCATGCGGGCGACTTTGTTATTAACGAAGAAGGGCTGGACCGAGCTATTAACAATGCATTCAACCCGGGCGAGAACCGACAGCGCGCGGCGGACATTGTCTCGTTCTCTTCGCAGATTGAGGAGAAGGAGAAGGAGCGCATGGCGGCCCTGACTCAGGCGCTGTTTGGCATCACTTCCAACCGAATGCCCGGTCTGCCGGCCGTAGAAGAGGCCCTTTCTGGCGAGAAGCAGAAGCGCCTCGACTCGCAAAACCAAAGCTAATGACACACGCTATATGTTGTACCTTGTATATATGTATTCTATCTATATTTTGATCTTCGCGAATGGCATTAGTTGGTAGGAGTTTGTTACATCGTTACGAATATTCGTTACGAACTCCCAACTCCCCTCAAACTCTGGTAACAGATTTGGCAACAGGAGCACCGTCACAAAGCTCGTTGCACACAACGCAGCAGTTACGACATGAGGGGACCAATCCCCCAAACCTCCCTAGGGCTCCGCTACGCGGAGCTATATTTCTAGCCTGTGATTAATTGGTTCTTCTCAATTGTGATTATACAATTCCTACGGATTCTAGAGACTAATAAATCATATTTACATTAGCCGGTCTCTAGCAGCAGTAACTGGGAAGAGATCCCAACCACCGTAATCAATAACAAATAGCAAGTACCCGTAAAGAGGTAGGCGACATGGCGTGGGAAGCCATCGAGGTCACTTCCGTTGGCCAGCCGATACTGGTAGCATCGGAATCAAGCGTCCTCGTGGAGTCCAACATCGGCCTCTACCAAGGCAAGTACAAAGTCGAAGGGTACCAGCGTGGACGGGTGTACCTCACGACCCACCGCATATGCTACGTCGACGAAGAGCACCCGCGCACACACTCTATTGCGTTGCGACTAGCAGCCGTCAAGGACTTGGAATACTATGGCGGATTCCTCAAGTCGTCGGCAAAGATCACGATCCATGTGAGCGACCCTGATACGGCCGCATCCTCGGGGACACAGACCCCGACCGCCCCAAGCTTTGGCACCATTACGTGGGTGTGCTCAATCTGCTCGTACTCCAATACCCTGCCAAAGACATACGAGCATGGTGTCAGTGACCTGCCGGTATGCATGACGTGCGGGATGAAGGCTGAAGGCTCGGTTATAGAAAAGGCCCTGGCAGACGCCGCGCCCAAAGCGCCTCCACAGCAGCCATTGAAGGGTGCCATAGGCGGAAAGACGACTACCTGTCCAAGATGCACGTTTGAGAATTACCCTTTGCTGAGCGCTTGTGAGATGTGCGGCGAGAGGCTAAATAACTCGTTTGCGGCTCACCAGCTGCACAGCGGCTCTCGAGTGAACTCTCCTGGCCCGCCGGAGCGGCCATTGAACAGATCCAGCAGTGGGCCGTTTAAATTGAGTTTTAGAAGCGGTGGAGATAGACGGTTTTATGAGCACCTGAAGCATACTTACAGCGAACGAGCATGGGAAAAGCGGAGCACTAAAGCAATGAACCAGGCAGGAAAGGGGAAGGATAAAACGGTCAAAGTAACCGGCATCCATGGCCTGGAGCAATTGAATGAGCAGAATATCCAAAAGACGCAAAAAGTCCTGGGCAGCGCATTAGAAGACCTCAGCAGTTTAATGACCCAGGCCAAGGAGGTTGTTAAACTTGCCGAGACGTATGCTAAATACTTAGCGAAACAGCAAGACGAAGGTGGCGACACTTCGGCGCGCAAAGCTCTGCTGGAATCATCGCAAGCATTGGGGCTCAACTCGTCAATTGTCACGAAAGAAATGGCCCATGGCGAGGAGACCTTCCACACTGAGCTTGCACGCCAGCTAGCAGAATTCCTCGACACCAATGGCGTGTTACGCCGCGAGGGAGGCGTTATCAGCCTCGTGGATCTGTTCGCGCTGTACAACCGGGCCCGGGGCATTGACTTGATCTCGCCGCACGATTTGCTAGGTGCGTGCGAGATGTTCGCAAAGCTTAACCTGCCTATCCGACTGCGCAGGTTTGAAAGTGGTGTGTTGGTTGTCCAAGAGGCGTATCGAACGCGGCAGAACATGGTTAAGTCGATCCTGCAGTGGATCAGGGCGCTTGAGCCATGGCAGGCGGAGGTGGGCGTCTCGGCACAGGATGCCAGTGTCAAGTTCGGGTGGTCTTTCACCGTGGCTGTTGAGGAATTAGAGATGGCCGAGAAGGAGGGCGCGTTGTGCCGCGACGAGCAGATCTCGGGAGTCAGGTTCTTTGAAAACCTCATCCTCCCCGTCTAGTTCCGCTACGCGGAGCTACGGGGGTCTAGCACCCAGACCAATTGGAGCAGTCGAGTGTTCATGGCGGGACCAGTCCCTCAACCCCCCCCTCTCCTGGGGCTCCGCTTCGCGAAGAGATATCTTTGGTACGAGGAGGGGTTTGGGGGCAGAGCCCCCAACTACGGGAGCTCGAGGGCTGGCCCTCGAATAACACACAAGTAGGAGTAACAATGGGGACCAGTCCCCCCTTAAACGCCCCTGGGAGCTCGGCGGAGGATGAAATGGAATGTGATTAGCTAATAAATACTGTCGTGTCACTGGGTGGTGCCTGGGACCTTGGGAAGAGGATGCGAGTAATACTGTGAATCGCTGGGCGAACTGTCAATGCTGCTGTTGTTACTGCTGTTGACCACAGTAGAGTTTGTCGAGGGCGGCGGCGAATGCACTGTCTCCGAGTGGACCTGCGGAAGCGATCCCGATGGCGGAGACAAAATGCTGCTCGAGATTAATTGTGGGCTTGGGGTGCTTGCCTGAGGGTCCGGCAGCAGCGAGATCTGCTTGATAAGGAAGTCCTTTTCGTCCTTAAACGAATGGTCGTCCTTCTTTTCGGTGCTAAAGTTGGTCAGGAACGAAATGAGCTTGTTCTTGTTCTTGGCAAGGATGTCTATAATGGGTTTCGGTTTCTTGGGGTTCGCGGCGAACAGCTTGAAGATCTGAAACGCCTCGTACTGCACGTTCTTGCTCTTGTCGCGCAGCAGTATCATGACCTGCTTCAGATGCTCGGGGACCATTATGTATTCCGTCATGAAGACGTAGTTGGCTCTCTGGCGCAGCACGTGGCTCATGATTTTGACCGACTGTCGCTTCGTCACGTAGTTGGACGACCCCATGAGCGCCGTCATTTTAATGGCGAACGGCCCCGAATTGCGGCCCAAGAAGACCGCAACCACCTGCGGGTTCGCAGTAAACAGCTCGTGGACCGTCGTAAACGCGTCTGAGGCCGTCTCAAAGTGATCCGAGTCTACGTAGTCCAAGTAGTTCCAGAACAGCGGCGAGTTGAGAATGTTTTTCGCCAGTTGCTCGTACTTGATGCAATCTCTGAGTATGGCGTTGGCTGTGATTCCCAGGTCCGGCGACGCAGACCATGAGATGAGCGACTCAAAGATGGCCGGTCGCGACGCGAGGTAGTCCACAGTCGGCGACCGCGAACCAATCTGGCGTCGCAACAGAGTCGTGAAAATTATCACCACATCTTTCCGCGAGTCAAACTCCAGCAAGTGGAGGTTTGCGACAAGCGGGACCAGCACGTCTGTGGCATATACCTCCTGCGCCAGTACCCCTATCTGGTCCGGGATGGGATCGGTCTCCTGGTCCCCATATAATATCACCTTCATCTGGTAGAGAACTCTGGCCAAATCGTCCGCCTATTCCCTTATCAAAAACCGCATATCCACAGCAATTGGTCCATATATCAATGGTCTGCAAGCCATGGAAATGGGGCCATTGATATTCAGGGCATGTTAGTGACATCAAACAGAAGAGAGAGAGAGAGGCTCAGAACTCACCTTGCGACGGTCGGTCGACCCCTCGGTCCGCTCAGCCCGCGAGAGCAGCTCGCTCAGCAGCTTGACAAGCTCCTGCGGCGACTTTTGCTTCGACCGCGAGAACAGAAACGACATTGCTTCGCCCTACTGTTATCGCCCTACAAGTGATCGAGTAGTCGCGAGATAAGAGTTCCCACCGGCCCGGGAGGTGTGTTTTGGGTAGTTTAGGTTTGCAAGGGTCGCCTACTGCGCTCGGAGATCCGCCCCCTTCCCTGCCATCGCTACCCGTCCCCCCTTTTCCCTTTGGACCCTTCATTATATTGACTACAATCAGCTACAATTGGCTACAATTGGTCGGATCGATCGAATTAAATGAAAGATCGATTGCTGGAATGATCTGTGTAGTGCTTGGTATGTATGTACAATACACAGGTAGCGTAGACAGTTAGGCCCAGTTTTTTTAATCCTGGTACCCCTGTCAGAATTTAAAACGGTCGGGCATGATGGGCGATGCATGACAGGAGACTTAGTACCGCTCTGTCATTATTACATGTATTACTACTACTGTAAAAGTACCGTAGAAACACATGTATCGTAGTTCGTAGAAGCACATGGATCGCACTTTGATGAGCGATGCGCTATCGTCGGATTGATAGACATTCCAACCGTTAAGAGTAGGTCGTTGGAGCTTAATCTGTGTCACTGGTCCGCCAACTATGCTGGTAGGTATGCAGGATGGTGATATCGCAACACACGAAACACGGTGAGTGTGGGCTCACTTACGCATTACAGTCTGTATGTAAGCCATGCTCCTTCCGCTTCCCCCCTAACAGCTTTAAGGGGGGGCACACACTGTGGCAGCCGGCGAACGCCTTGCAGGACCATACATGCGTTATACGTATGTTTACGGTTTTTTTTAAGGGGAACCCAATTGATCGTCTCGGGTCGTCATTAGTCTCTCGAGCGCTCGGGTGTATCCATCCCTTTTTCACACTTACAATCTTCCAATCTCTCCACTAGTGTCAGGGAAACTTTCCACTTTTGCCGGGGAAACGGATTGGATCGCATTGCGTGAACCGGACGGGCTTGATCGAGGCGTATATATTATTTTCCACATTCTCTCAGTCCACATTCGATTACATAGCCGCGACCTCAACTCTGCGACTGGCCCCGAAGAACAAAGATCTGATTAATTTACGTGCAACATCCGGATTAAGGGGTCTCAATCACTCATCCAGACACTAAGTGCGGTAAGACACCCCGGTCCAGGGAGAGATTTAGCTCTGGCTTTGAGACCCGCTTAGGAGAGGAGACCTCAATTGCTTTAAAAATCCGTCCTTCTCGACGACTTCTACGTCATCCATAACTCCTTCCCCACGACTTCTACGCCATTCATCGTCCTAATTGACCGTCCGGCTTGAGTATTAAGTATCTCACGAACAATGTTCTCATCTGTCGCTCACGATGGTGAGCCTCCGAAGAAGAGAAATGGCCTATTCCGGCGGCTCTTCACCGCTTCTCACTCTTCGCTACGAAAGTCCTCGGTCCAATCGCCGCCAAAAGTCAATAATGCGCCATTGAGTAGTAGTACCCCCAGGAAGCCGCCAGTGCCCCCGCCAAAGGACATTGCCCCGAAAGAAGAAGAAGCCTCGAAAATGACGTTTCCTCCAGGCTTGCTCGAGCCTGAAAAAAGAGATGGCCGGGCGTATTCCTTCGCCTCGACCGAAACGGCCGCCTCGTACATCAGTGCCGCCGAGGCGCCCCTGAAAATTTCAGTGCAGACTTCACCGCAACCTTACCAAACGGCGACATCTGCAGTCACTGAAACACAGCCCGACAGGGATCAATCCAACCCCAGGGAGCACGAAAGCACATCCAATGCAGACGCATCGTCGACTACGTCGACCACTGTCGCCGGGGAAAACCCTGCCAGTGTCATCCCAGGGGCATTTCCTTCTTCTGAACCCCAGCAGCCCAATACCCCTGAGATCGTCGTCGACGAGGAGCATATCCTCGATTGCCACCAGGCATCGACGATAGCTGAGCAACTGTTCCAAGGGCAGGCCCCTTTTGTCACACACGACCAGACAGCCTCGTGGCTCGGAGACTCAGGCAATGACCGCGCCAGGGTGCGCGAAGCCTACATGGAGCTGTTTGACTTCACCGACAAGAACGTGCTCACCTCTCTGCGGCGGCTGTGCGACCGACTCTATCTCAAGGCTGAGTCCCAGCAAATTGACCGCCTGCTCGACGCATTTGCCGACCGATGGTGCCAGTGCAACCCGCATCACGGGTTCAAGTCCCCGGGAATCGTGTATACGCTAGCGTACTCGATCCTGCTGCTAAACACCGACCACCACAGCGAGGAGTTCCAGGGCCAGAAGCGCATGCCGCGATCCCAGTACGTCCATCAGACGCTGGAGACGATGCGCAACCTGCGCAAGGCAGAGGAGGAAGAGAAGGAAGAGAAGGAATCCATTGCCTCGGGCGGTACTGCCAACACTAAGCGCTGGAGCGTCATGGGCCCCAAGACCCCGGACCACTACAACGCCCTGGTCTCGGATACTACGAAATACACCAACCGCGATTGGGAGACAGTTATTGGCAATGTCCTCAAGCAGGTATACAACTCGGTGGACATGATCCCGCTGAACCTGGCCCGAGAGAAGGCTGCGTCCAGTACCAACCGGCTCTACCCACAAGCTTCCTTGACGTCGATGGCCAATTCGTCGCGAGCGTCGCTCAATGGCGACAATAACTCGCTGTTGAACCGGTTTTCCACCGTTAATCGGCGCAGCTGGCTCAACCACGATACATGGTCCGACTACGAGTACCAGGGCGCCATTGCGTCCAACAATGTGCGCCAGGTCACGAAGCGACGATCGATGTATGCCAGCTCGACTTCCAGTGGCAATGGTGCTGCTACTGGGTTGACCGTTGAGAACATTGGCTTTGCTGGGGCTCTGCGAAACACAATGATCCGAGAGGAACAGCAGGGGTACCAGAGTCGCTCCAAGAGCACCGAAGAGCTGGGCTCTTCATCTCCGGACTCAAACGCCGACGGCTCTCAGAAGACCGACGCGACGGCAGCAACTTCCATAAACGATTCGCACTCGCTGCTCACTTCATCCACTTCCCCCGAGGAGGCCCCAGTCTCTGCAGATGACGACTACATCGCTCTTCAGGGCGCTCCTTGGGCGAAGGAAGGACTGCTCCGGTTCCAGGCATACCTCGACACGGGCAACGTCACCAGGAAGCACAAGAAGCGCGACTGGGTGCAAGTATTCGTCGTCGTGCACAAAGGATACCTCAAGATGTTCCGCTTCGACGACGAGGCGACTCCGCTGAACCACCGCCGCAGCCGGACCCGTCTTAACAGCCAGTACATCAACAGTCAAACGTACACCCGCCCATCGCATGAGAGCCTGCGGTCGCCAGGTTTTGAGACCGTTACGGTGGGCGCTGGTAACTGGATGGAGAACGCTACGATGACGGACAACATTTCTCTGTGCCATACAATGGCCCAGGTGAACCCCGTGCAGAAAGAAGGGGACCACCAGGGTGCCAGACGGGCCAGCATGATGATCTCCAGTTACAACTACCACAGCCAGGGGGGCATAGTCGATACTCCCGAGGACTCGACGCAATGGTCACTGACGCTGCCGTCACAAGGCGTTCTCATCTTCCTTGCTGGTACGAGGGACATTGCCGAGGAGTACGTCTACACATGCAACTACTGGGCGTCGCGCATTTCAAAGGAGCCTCTGCTGGAAGCGGTCTCTAGTGTAGAGTACGGCTGGAGCCGGCCACTGGAACTGCTCAGTGAGTGCGAGAAGCTGGGGACTCTTCCAATCGTGAGCCAGGCAGGGCCGTTCGACACTCTTTTGGTCAGCCGCGAGCGGATCCAGATCAAGGAGTGGAAGCCTCCTGTCTCCTCGACGGTACACTGCTCGCTCGAGGAAGGCGAGCGGCTCGAGGCGATGAAGAAGTACGTCGAGACTGTGAGGCGCAACTTTGAGACCCACAGCGAACACCGGGTCAACATGATGAAGATGCTCAAGCCGAGCTACCTGATGACGACCCGGGCCCATTCCAACTGGGAGCGCAAGTCGCAGTACCTGCTCAAAGAGACGGTCAAGTATGATATGTACATCTCGACGTTGGAGCGAGCCATTGGCGACCGCCACAGCTACGAAGCGCGGAGGCATCCCCAGGAGTCGCCAGAGTCGAGCAGCAGCGAGCAGAGCTCAGATAATGAAACCCTTCCCACCGACGAGGAGAATGAGAAATGTGACAACGAAAGTAGTGCTAACGAATGATTAATATATGTCTTTGATCTGTTACTTATCTCTATGAAGTGAAGCCACGGGGAGTTTGAGGGGGCTGGTCCCTCAATTAACAACCCCTCCACAATACACTTGGTACAGTTCGAAGGATCAAGGTTCTCTGAAGGCCAAAATTTCGGGCCAGAAGGATGTCATAAATCCTTTAAGAAGTCCAGATGGTTCTTTATCTTGCGGAATAAACCCATTTATGGAATCAGAGCTACCCCAGAAATTGTTAGAATTAACGTAAAGCTGTTTGATGTACTGCAATAGCAAGTAGCAAGAAAGAATAATATACAACTTCACAGGCTGTATCCAATATACTTTTGAAGTATGAATCCCTCCTCCGCAGCCTGTAGTTCACTTTCCGGGTCCAAGAATGATGTGCAACTACTCTGCGAAAATTGAAAAGGCTCATCTAACGGTAGTAATTCGTATCCTTCTATTGCAAAAAAAAAAGATATTGCAAGAGGTGAGCAATTGGAGGCGAGCAATGAGAGAAATGGGAAAGCATGCATAGAGGAAATGCAGACAGCTCAAAAAGAGCCGAAGAAAAGGCTCAGAAGGGTTCGGCAGATATAATAACTACTTGTATGTGTAGTATTCTGAGGGCTCCACAAGCTTTAATTGATTTGATTGGTACTAGATAGTATGGTATACCATATTATAGTTTTGACCAGAATACTCGTACCAAGTGGAGCCCCAGGGGGGAACTCTACATAGGCTTGAACCTCCACGAAGTGTGGAACCCCCGGGGGGAGGGTGGATACGTTTGAACAAATCATGACATTTCTATACAGCATGCGGGGATGGTTAGACTTCAACAGACCATGGGTGCTTCTCAACACCGTACTGGATGTCAGAGATCCACTTGGCGACAGTCTCAGTGAGCTCACCAGCGCCCTTGTCGGCCTGGAGAGGAATGGCAATGTCCTTGCCCTTGTAGCCAATCTCCTTAATTGGAGAGACGATGGCGGCGGTGCCGGCACCAAAGGCCTCTACGACCTCGCCCTTGGCGGCCCGCTCGGCAACCTCGTCCATGGTGTAGAGTCGCTCGGAAACGATCCACTCGTCTGGGTTGAGCCGCTCCCGAGCGAGAGCGAGAATGGAGTCTCGGGTGACGCCCTCGAGAATGGTGCCGTCCAATGGAGCAGTGACAAGCTCCTTCTTGCCGTCCTTCTTGAACACGAAGAAGGCATTCATGGTGCCCGCCTCGGTGACGTAGTTTTCCGGGCCAAACAGCCACAGAACCTGGTCGTAGCCCTGCTTGGCGGCCTCGATCTGGGGAAGAATGGTCGGGGCGTAGTTGCCGCCGAGCTTCTTATCGCCAACACCGCCTGGCCACGCCCGGACCGCCTCTGTGCTGGCCTGGAGCCGGACCGCCTTGAAGCCCCCAGCGTAGTATGGGCCGACTGGCGAGGCAATGACGTACAGCAGAGCCTTCGACGGGTGTTTGACGCCCAGTTCGGCGTTAGTACCAATCATGGTTGGCCGCAGGTAGAGCGAGTAGCCCTTCCTGTGCGGGATGACCTCCTTCTCCAGCGAAACGAACTTCTGGATCAGCTTGGTGAACTCCTCGACGTCAAAAGTCGGCAGAGCAAGTCGGGCAGAGGACTTGTTGAGTCGCTTGCCGTTCATGTCTGGTCGGAAAAGCCGGACAGACCCGTCCTCCGTCTTGAAGGCCTTCATGCCCTCGAAGCACTCGAAAGCGTAGTGGAACACGGATGCAGACGGGTCAAGCGACAGTGGGCCGTATGGCACAATCTGTGGCGCCTTCCAGCCATCCTTCTCGGTCCACTCGGCCAGCAGCATGTGGTCGGAGAAGGTCTTGCCGAAAGCAAGCTTTTCTGGTGATGGGTAGTCCTTTCGAGACTCGATGGTCGAGACGGTGACCTTGGAGGCATCGAGCTTGGCGCCAAACAGGGCGGAGGTGGTGCTTAGGGACCGCTTCTGGAGACCCTGCGCTCTCAGCAGCGCTGGGAGTCGTTTTGACAGCGACTGCATTTTATTTTAGGATAGTTAATTCGAGGTAGAGGGGCTTTGATTCGGGGTTGTCGCGGGCTGTCGAGGGGTCTTAAGTATTGAAAAATCGGCACAACGTCGGCCCGGTGACTGAATGATCGTGTAGTGGGTATATGCGGACGCCGATACCGGCGGGCTTAACCACTCAACTTTTGGGCTCAATGGATTTCCTCCATCCTGCTCAGAGGCTGGGGATACTGAATATAATGGTCTTGAATGAGTTAATTGCTGCTTTTTTTTATTGTTTAGTTCGCCTGGTATGGCTGATATGGCTTTGGAATAAGGCCGGGTGCTGGGTTCCATGGTGCTTCTCCTCGTTTCCGCGATGCTGAGGTTAGAGCCGTCTATAACCGAGATCTACCCACATAACCGCACCCATTTACCGGTTATAAGTTATACTACAGTACTATTTAATTAGTTTGGGGTCCATTGAAAGACGCCGATGCCTAGATATGGCACAGGTATATATTATTTTAGGCTGATATCATCACCAGTGAGCCATTATGATAGTCAATTGATTGTATGCGTGGAATAAGCCGGCTGTACCGGAAGTACAGTACCGTTAATATCATGTCAATTGACTATCCTAATGGCTAACCGGTGACCAACCTTGCGAATAAAAAACTGATCAGCGTGTACTTAATTGGTATTCGAGGTAATTAGCATGAGTTTATTGTCGCTGCATTGGGGCTAGAGTTTGTCTTTTCGTCATGAGATGTGTTCCAAGCCCGCGGGAGTAGACGTATAGGTAGTTGAATTGAAACGCAAAAGGTTTATTTTTTACGTATTGACCAAGAACGGCATCTTGAATTAAAATAGCAGCAAATTGAAAGCCATTTCACAAATATGTCCCACGGTTGTGTCTAAATACCTATATGCGGTACAACCGGTTAAACTTTTACAATTATGTACTGGATTTTTGCTATCTACCCTGGTACTTTATATGATTTTACTTTATATGATTTTACTTATAGATGGTATACGGGATCAAATGGCTATACTACGATAAATTTCCATTCCATTTAATCCGTTTGCCATGTTAAAAACTCTGTGTAATCCACCTGTCGGCATTTCAATTTCCCCAACCTCTCAGCTCATCGAATCACCCCCCCCCCCCTCTGAACTCTTTAAATTATTGATCCCATAGCATATCTCTTTATTTATTTCATGGCAGTAATTCTTGTGTATAACCGTGGTATACACGGCTCAATCAACAAATTTGAGGTACGCCAACTTAGTTATTCATGCAAATAGCCTTCCGATTTGTATCCACCCAATTTCGGTGTTTTTCACTCCTTTTCTCCACAGTCACAAGCCAAGCGTAGACAATGCTCTATCTTCTCCATGCATGGGGCTGCGTTCATCTTCTCTCAAATGATTGAGATATATCTATTTTATACGCTATTCAGGAATATTGGTACTCCATCTAGTCTCTACTTATGATTGATGTAAAAATAGGAATTTGATTATGGAGCTAGATTGTTGCTGCAACACCTGTAGCCGGTAAGAGTGATCTTAGTATAACTACTTGAATGAGATTCCGAAGAACTGAAAAGCGTAAATACCGGCAATGCATTGCCGATAATTATGATAAATGGAGCACATTCACGCTCTTACTCTTACTCGATTGCTGATCTTTTATTTACCAATTGTTTCTCAGGTGCCGGGTACTTTATTTTATATAGTATCAGAATCTATTAACTTGTACCGTATATTCATAATACTGTAATACGGTGCTTGGAATACCATTAATGGAATACGGTAATAGCCTTGATCTAGCCTAAATTGATAAAATGAAATAAAATCGACAGTTCCAGGTGAAATTGTAATCAAATTTCCGACAATCCCGCAGTAAATAAGTACTGGCAGATACAGTACTGGTCAGAGTCTATTCGAGACCATCACGATACGATGAATCCGCTAGTCCCTAAGGTAAAACGTCCAACTCCAGTAGTGAACAACATTCCAACAATTCTAAAGGTACAATCGGCAGTAGGATAACTAATACAATTTTAGCTCCCTGGAATCTGGGTGTATTAGCGATTTATGGCGCAATGAACTCATTATAAGGTTGGACTGTGGGAATGTGTTGCAAAAATGATCCTATTCTAGGATATGACGACCAGCATAGCTCTTCTAGCTCGCCCCTAGGTCAACAAACAACAAAATACCACCTTATACTACCGTAGGTAGTTGAATTAAAAGGCAAAAGGTTTATTTTCTACGTATTGGCCAGGAGTGGCATCTTGAATTAAAATAGCAGCAAATTGAAAGCCATTTCACAAATATGTGGGGTTGTCTCTAAATACCTATAAATATCCATGACCCCCTCCGCGAAGCGGAGCCACGGGAGCTCTGGAGGACTGCTGGACCTCGAATAAATCAATGAACAGCTCCACTCGATTCAATCCAGCATGTCCAGCCCGTTGCCATGGAGTGTAATGGCACAAATAAGGTTCGCGGCGAGGCGGCTGAGCCCTGCCGCGCGGGGTCCCGGGCATGGTTCCACATTTTGGGCATGCGGCCCCCCCTCATGATACCTGCCAGGGAGGTGCATATTTCAAGAGAGAAAGGCGCCAGGAGAACTGACGAGAACTTGAAGTGATATAAGCGAACAGGAGGCCCCTATGGAGACCGTTTTGATGGGTGAGAACACCCGCGGCCCGCGGGCGGGGGACTCAATTGCACGGGAGATTGAACGACTGGCCATCCAGGACGACCTGGGTGCGCCGGAGATGCCCCAGCCAAAGCGCATTCGGTCCCCTCCTCCACAAGAGAATCCGCTGCGGAAAAAAACGGCGGTGGAGAAGGCGTGGTTGAAGCAGAAGCGATACCAGCAGGTAAGTCCAACATTAGAACAAGAGTTTTACGGTTTTACTGACATGTTATTCTGTAGATACTCAGGTACCATAGACGCATACACAGCGATAGCCCTATAGAGCCAGACGAAAGCGGGCTTCAACGATCCAGCAGCAACAGCAGCACAACAAATTCTTTTTCGTCGTCTTCCTCCGCATCTTCGGCCAACAGCGTCAAGCCCATAACCAAGGAGAGCCCGCGCAAGGCAAAGAAGGCGACTCGTAAGTACCGCAGAGTCCGATTCGACCAAGTTCCGAAACCGTAGCCCAAAATGAAAAGAGCGCTGAGAAACGCCATCAGGGCCCGAATGGGCGCTGTTTCTGCCGAGAGCATCAAGCTCCAATCTGAGCACATCGCCGCAGTGCTGGCCCAGGTGCCGGAGTACCAGTCGGCGCAGCGCGTCGCATTCTATCTCCATATGGACCAGGGCGAGGTCCAGACTCACGGCATGATTTCGCAGGCGTTTGACAACCGCAAGCAGGTGTTCTTGCCAAAGATTGTCGACCAGCTGAACCCTAGTTTCGCCAAGGAGAAGAAGAAGCTGGATATGCTGAGAATAGACTCAATGGCAGACATTCACGCGCTAGAGCCCCAGGGAAAGTACCAGCTGCGGGAGCCTGGTTCGGGGGTCAATTGCTTTGAGGCCGGTGGGCTCGACATGATTGTTCTCCCAGGAATGGGGTTCACGAAGCGGTGTGAGCGAATTGGCCATGGTAAGGGGTTCTACGACAGTTTTGTCCGCAGCCATATGCGGTGGTGCGAGGAAAATAATAAGAAGAGGCCGTTTTTGATCGCAGTGGGCGCCAGGGAGCAACTCGTGGATTCGATTCCTACCGAGCCGCACGACCAGACGCTTGACGCGGTCATCATCGATAATGAACTGTTCCGAGCTTAAAGGCTGCTTTAGCTCAATCACTTAGAAGATTTCTGCCTGTTGCTAGGGTTCCTATTTTCTCTATTGGTAACTTGCGAAATACTGTAAGATACGAGAAGACACTTATGGATGTTTTTGAACATGCCCTCTACCTAGTGCAATTGGGGGGACCAGTCCCCCCAAACCCCCTTGGGGCTCCGCTTCGCGGAGGTGTCGATTGCTAGAGATTTTGCTCTACAAGCGAACTATTCCAGATAGCTTCAATAGGGTCCGAGGGGGCTCATCTGCCCTGGGTTAGTCCAAAGCTCTACTGTAGTAGATAGACTTACATAAGTTAACAATACAATTGTAAATAAGCTGCCGCTTATACCGGTAATAACTACTATACATCAGTGCCGGTACTGCCAAGCTTTGTTAGCATATCTCGGGGGGGGGGGGGGGGGTACTTCCAATACGTAGCTTTGCTTTCTAGAGCCATAAGAAACATCGACACAAATATCTTAACTAATCGTATGCTACCGGTTTAATTGGTACAATCTTGACAATCTTATTGCATTTTTACTAGTTTAATTGGCTCCACAAATACGTTTACACATCAACACCACAATCTTAACAATCTAAAAGAATATCACCGGTTTAGTTGGCTTCCATAATACATCGAGGTAATTAAAAAAGCGGAACCACGAAATCCACTCGACAAATACCAATAACGCAAGAGTATGAAAATTCATTAGGAACATAGCAGCGTCTAAATCAAACCAATGTAATAGGCTGAATTGAATAAATAATATGATTCTAGTTAGTATTACTGCTTCGCAGCAACCAGTGTAATATTATCCCCCTTTAGCAGCAATTCACCAAGCTCTCTTCGCGTATCCGTCTTGTAATTCACCTCTACAGCATTCTCCAGCACAATGTTCATAAATTCATCAAACCCCTATCCAACCAATTAGCTCCTAACACCAAAAAAATACAAATAAACTCACCCTGATGACTCCTTCCAGTCTAACATTAGTCTGTTCATATAGCCATACCTGGACCGGCGTGTGTTCCTGCAAGAACTTGAAGAGCGCGTTGATCGGTGGAAGAACCTACTCGTTAGTAACACCCCACAGACCCAAATGCTAACTTACCACTCTCTGTTGTCTTCTACCCGTCATTTCTACAGACCAACCCAAGATATATAGATTCAATCAACCGAGATAGATTCAATGAACCGAGAAGGATTAAACCAACGAGATCGAGATGGGTCAGGTAATTTTTCGTGGTGCGTCGGGGCAACCTCCCAAGCATCATCAACGACTGCTTGACAGGGACCGCGGGCCTGAAATTTCACGATCCAGCAACCTCCAGTGTACCAATGGGCGGCTCAGAATACCTTCTTGATGCCCTAGAGGCACTGTACAATGCAACTGATAACGAAAAGCGGCGCAAGGCCGGCGAGTACCTCGAGGAGTTCCAGAAAAGCGTAAGTCTCCGTTGTATGGTCGAAGAGGTGGACAGGCTAACATTGAACAGGCTGAGGCGTGGCAGGTGTGTCATGACGTTCTGGCGGGCGATTCCAACGAACGGGCCAAGGTGTTCTGCGCCCAGACCCTGAGATCAAAGATCCAGTACGATTTGGCTGTGCAGGTCCCCCCCGAGTCCCGAATACAGCTCAAAACATCTCTCATGCAGCTTCTGTCGTCGAACATCGGCAGTAGGCTCGTGGCGACACAACTGAGCGTCGCACTGGCCAATTTGGCTCTCCAGGCGACCGAATGGCACAACGTTGTCGAGGAAATGGCCTCACAGTTTAGCGGAAGCGACAACGGCATGCGGTGCCTGCTGGAGTTCCTCAAAGTGCTTCCCGAGGAGATGGGCGACTCGAAACGGGTCGCAGTACTCTCGGACGAAGAGTTCCGACAAAGAGTTGAAGAGCTTTTGACCAAAAATGCCAGCCACGTGGTGCAATTGCTGATAGATTACGTGCAATCACCACAGTCGAAGAACGTGCACGCATTGGTCTTCGAGTGCCTCAACTCGTGGCTCTCGGAGATTGATATTGAGGCAATTATCCGCGAGAAACCACTGCTGCTCGACCTTATCTTTGGTGCGCTTCAGTCGGACGATACGTTTGACGCCGGCGTCGAGTGCGTCTGTTCGGTCATTAGAGAGACGCGGGATGTTGTAGAATCCATGGAGGCGATCAAGGCGCTATACCCGCGCGTAGTGGCGCTGAGACCAAGAATCAGCGAGTCCAAGGACGATCCAGAGATGTTCCGTGGCCTGACCCGGATCTTCTCCGAGGCTGGTGAGTCGTGGCACGTTCTCATGGCGAAGCTGCCCAAGGACTTCCGCGGGCTGGTCGAGAGCATCGCGGAGTGCACCGCCATGGATGAAGACCTCGAAGTTGTCCAGTACACATTCTACTTCTGGTACTCCCTCAAGCAGCTTCTGGTTCTGCCCAGTTACTCGGCGGCGAAACACGAGCTCGAAGATGTCTACATGAAGCTCATTGATATCATCATCCACCACCTGCATTACCCGGCCGAAGAAGCGGGTGGCGAACTGTTTTCGGACAAGGAAGAAGAAGACAAGTTCCGGTCGTTTAGACACGAAATGGGCGACGTGCTCAAGGACTGCTGCGCCGTGGTCGGGTCGGCCCACGCCTTGCGAAAGGCCTACAATAAAGTCGTGGCAGCTGTCCACTCCGGCGCACGGTGGCAGGACGTTGAGGCTCCCCTCTTCAGCATGCGGGCCATGGCTCGGGAGGTCGAGCTGTCTGAGAAGGAGATCCTGCCTAGCATCATGGAAATGCTGGTCAAGCTCCCTGAGCACGAAAAGATCAGGTACGCCGCGACCTTGGTCCTGGGAAGATATACCGAGTGGACTGATAAGCACCCACAATACTTGGACTTTCAGCTACAGTATATCACCAAAGGGTTCGAAATGACCAGCTGTAAACCGGTGATGAGCGCAGCTGCCCAGGCATTGATGCACTTCTGCCAGGACTGCGGCGAGCATCTCGTAAACTACCTCGAGATGTTGTACACTTTCTACGATAAGGTTGCTGGCGAGCTTGAGCTGGACGCGCTTTACGAGGTTACTGATGGCATTGCACATGTCATCCTCGCCCAGCCCGTCGAGAACGTCCAGATTGCGCTGAGCCACTTCTGTCAGCCCATTGTGCGACGAATTCTCGAAAAATCCCAGCAGGCGCCGGATGAGGCAGTGGATCGGGCCATTGCAGACGAGATAGAGCTGCTGACCATCTTTGTGTCCATTGTGCGCCCCTCCGTGCCTCACGACGCGGTTTCTCCAACCTCCAAGTTCGTCATTGAGCTCTATCCAGCTTTGGTCCCCGCCGTTCTCTCTGCGCATGGCGCCTCTACCTACGTGGCAGAGCGAAACTGTAAATTCATCAAGACGTGTCTTCACACTTGTAAGATCGACCTTGCTCCAATTCTGGGCCAGATTGCTGAGACGCTGGTGCGAGAGTTCAACAAGACGCATTTTGGGTGCTATCTGTGGGTGTCTGGAGCTCTGGTGCGAGAGTTTGGTGACGACGAGGATGACCGAGTCAACGATCACGTCAAGAAGGCGGTATGGCACTTCGCAGAGCAGCAAAGCGTTTCGTTCTTCCAGCATCTCACCGTCGCGCCGCCAAAGGAGGTACCAGACCTCGTGGAGGACTTCTTCCGCCTTATGGGTGACCTGCTCATGTACTTCCCCTACGAGTTTATCGAGTCGTCGCTGTTGAAGCCGTCGTTCGACGCGGCGCTCAGCTCGCTCGCATTGGAGCAGGTGGAGCCTGTCACGGCCACGCTTCACTTCCTCCAGGACTTGTTTGCATTTGGCAACGAAAAGCCTCCCGTATCGCGCCTAGTGGCCCCAGTCCCAGACAGAATCCGCCGTTTGATCTTTGATCTCGCGTCCAGCGATGGCCAGCAGCTCTGCGCCCGACTCATTTCAGGGCTCATCTTCTCGTTCCCACGGGACTGCGTAACTGATGCGTCGAGTCTCGTACTTTCGCTAATTAAGCTGGTGCCTGCCCTGCAGGCGCTGGAATGGATCAGTACTACGCTCGACATGTTGCCACACGGTTCAGTCAGCAACGATGAGAAGCAGAACCTGCTACACCGCATTCAGACTGCCATCAATTCGGGAGACTTTAAGCGGGTCCGAACGCTGCTGCGAGACTTCACGGCCATGTATGCGAGGAGAAACGTCACCCCACGGTCTTCCTCTGTCTCTTCGGCAATCCAGAACCTTGTCAGCGATTTCTCGTATAATAATTAAATACCGGTATCTAATCATATATAGACTGTTCATCCTAATATGTTTCACGCACAATCCAACAACTAACTCCTCTCTCAACAATAAGCCACAAGCCACAATGCAACAACCAAGTCCTTGCAGCCCCTCCACAAAAAACCTGAGAGTCCCTACCATAAAAGGAAAAGCAACAATAACAATCCATCATGAATGGAAAGCCACCAATAAGAGTCCACCATAAATGGAATTAGAATCCCTTCATGCTGGTCAATTGAAACTTCTTGGGGACGACGAAAAGACCAGATGCCTGGACAAGCTGCTTGCCCTGGGTGGTCTCAATCGTCCCTCTGACATTGGCCTTGTTTCCAGCGGTGTCATCTGTCCAAGTTCTAACTACGAGGAATTGGTGGGCTAAAGTCGGCGCTCTGTAGTTAATCTTCAAGTTCGCCGTGACTCCAGTGGACTGGTCAAACGACAGGAAGGCAGTTCTGCCCAGCGCTTCATCCAGCAGAGTCGACAACACACCACCATGCACTATCATGGGGAACCCTGTCAACAGCCGTCCACAATGCACAATTGAGACTGTCGACTTGGCCTTCTCGTTTACAAATACCAGCGGGGTTACGCTGAGTCCTCCAGGCGTTCTCAGAGTGCCGGCGGTGAACACTGACTTGAGGCGGTCATCATCTCTGCGCGTCCCACGGTGGCTCCATGCTCTATACATGTGGTAATCTCCGTCGCATTGGAGTTTCTTTACGAGGGGGAGGCTGAGGAGCTCCATCTCTAGGCGGTCACTGTACTCTCCGGCGGCCAGGGAGCCTTTCGTTGGCAGCTCGTGTTCGGTTACTAATCGCAGAATGCGGAATGGCGGGAAGAGGTACCCTATACCTGCTCCAATTGCCAATAATGGGCTATACTTTAGTAGTGTCGCCATGGCTTTTTTTCTGTTAGATCAGCAACTGTTCTTCTATTAGAATTGTCCGGGGCAGTGATTTGTTGGCGGGGGTTGAATCGGCGGAAATTAACACCAGCCGCACGTCTCCATCTACGGTATAATTTTCACGATTGACTGGAGTAAAATAGTCAATTGAGATGAGTATATTTGGAATTTTGGAATTCTTATATTTGAAGGGACTTTTGGACCCTTTGCGGTATCCACGCCGAATATATATTTTATTAGGAATCAAAATACCGAGAAGCATACGGCGGTACCGGGTTACGGCGGTACCAACGGTGGCTGTAGCGATTTGATTGATAAATGAGTATTCTACCTGGTACTACAACGTACCGTATATGCAGCTACCGTGATTGCAATTTGCTATTCGATATTATATGAGATCACTTTCAAGTGACTGTCCTTGTCGATTGTGTACGTGCCGTTCACAAAAGATAAGCTCCCGATCACTGAGCGGATAATACCGTATCAAATGGAACGTTAATCCAGGACTGTACAGTATTTCATATTTAGAAAGGAATGGAGGAAGAATCGCATTCATATGTCACATACCATAGAATTGTACAGAGTGAATGTTCAACAATGGAATTCTATGGTTTATCTTGTTGCAACACGATTTAACAATAACAGTTAACTTATAACAGTATCAAGAAGCGCTATCTCTATGGCAGTCAATCGCTAATAGATTCGGCAGAAAAAAAAAAAGTTGAACAATCTATGGTCAGGGTACCTCTTATTTTTGTTTCATTAACATGTACAACAACCTGCTTAAATGGAATTATTTTTGTTACATATGGTGTCCAAATTCCATGCCAGTATCGTACCGGCAATTCAAGTACAGTGTATAGTGTTCCTGGTGTTTTCATGCACGGAGAAACTCTCGGATAATCTAAAAATCAAGAACCGATAGTACCACCCGCAAGGCATCATTTGTCGGTCCTTTAGATTCTAGAGTACGCCTAGCTGTGTTTAGAATTGGCTGATGTTCAACAGCTGTACCGTATGTTATTTTTTTTAAAAAGAATTTCTCATTACCGGGACGTTATTGCCGATAATACCGGACGTATTGTGCCTGAAGATCGTAGAATTTCACCTTGACGCTTTAAGCTTGAACATTGTACTCTATAAATAAAGGATAATCAATTACTAACTTGAATCATTCCCAAGATAACAATTAATTCTATTCTCCTAAAAATCAGTCTTATGGTTCCATCTGTATGTTGATATGCATGTTGAATCACGGAGAGGCTTATGGAAAGGCTTATCTTGGAGACTTGCAGATTGCCGGCGGCCGGTGTCACAAAGTGAAATTTTCAACCCTCGAAGACTCTAACCCCATTCACAAATGACGGAAAAGACGAATAACACCGAGTATAGCCCCCACGAGCGAGAAGTCATTGGCACCGTACTCCATCTGTGGAATGATACCCCGGCGCTGGAGACCCTCAGCGCCACTAAACTCCTGCAGGTCATCAAATTCCAGCACCCGACCTGGAGCCTCAGCGAAAAGCGTCTCAAGACGATTCTCAAGCAGCACAGCCTGACTCCGCAGGCATCGACCTCGGATCAGTTCACCTACGTTAAGCAGACGCGGTCCAAGCCGATGCCCGGTCTTGAGATGCCTAAAGGAGTCAAACTACAAACCACCAAGGCTCGGGGCAAGGGCCTATACGCAACCAAGGTGATCCCCGAGGGCGATCTTCTGTGGGAGGAAGAGCCATTGCTCGTTGTGCCGCCAGTCGACAACGTCACACTCATGCGCAAAGCGCTGGCGTGTGCGTACTGTGGGCGGACATTTAGGCTTGCCAGCAGCGAGTGCCCCCAGTGCGCTGCCAAGTGGTGTTCGCCAAAGTGCAAGAAGATGGACACAAGCACGATCCACGCGGCGCTGTGGCACGACAGCAAGCACACCAAGGTCGACCTGAGCAAATGGGTACGCTACGAGGAGTTCTGCCTCGAGAACGACGGCTGGGCGGCGGCGTATGCCTATGGCCGAATGGCCGTGTCGACGCTCAAGAGCCACTCCAAGCCGGGCGAAATTTCGCTTAAAGACAAGCTTGATGCACTGGCAGAGGTTCGCCAGGATATCCGGCAGCAGGCGGTCGGCCAGGCGACGACGAGCTTGGGCGGAGGCGGTCTCGTAGGAGAGCAGCATGAGGCTCTGTGGCACAAGGGACACGAATTGCTGCAGGACGCGGTCAAATCTGCCGCCGATATCTCGTACGAGGAGTACTTGTATGGACTGGGCCGGTACAATATGAACAACGTCGACGGCAATATCTATGCCCTGCACTCTCATTTGAACCACTCGTGTGAGCCTAATGCCAAGGTTGACGTTGTATCACGTACATCTGGCATCAAGGTGGTCGCTCTGCGTGATATAAGCGCCAACGAGGAGCTCACGGTGACCTATGTCAACCCATCAGACCCGCTGAACAAGCGTCGTAACGAGCTGCGCGTCAACTGGGGCTTCATTTGCATGTGTCCACGGTGTAAGCGTGAGGAGCACGAGATCAACGAGACGGCGGAGAAGTACCTCGAAGGAAAAATCGAGTTCGAGCAGGAGCGCCGTAAGAGCGTTCGCTTCGAAGACCACTCCACCGAGTAGCCTCCTCCGTGAAGCGGAGCCACGGGAGCTCAAAAGAAGCCGCTCTCTTTTTAAGTCTTTTACGAAGCTCGGGCTTGAGGAGCTTTCTCTTCGACCATCCAGATACCTCCCTAGTGGCGTAGCAATTGTCCATAAGTTCCAATTGATCGCAATTGAGGATTATAGTATGGATTTACCATGTATTATTAAGAAATACGGTTAAGATTGAATGAGTTCTTCGTCTCGAAGAGCACTCCGCTTAGCGGAGCCAAGGGGAGTTTGAGGAGCTAGTCCCTCAATTCTTTCAAAAGGGAGCACTACTTAACTAAAGAGTGACTTGATCTAGGGATATAGGTTCTACCCGTTTATTAAGAATTACGTTAAAGGTTGAGCTTTTCGCGGGCAGGGGGATAGACGCGAACGATTTCTTCATATATGTCCGGATAGCTCATTCGGAACACCTCTGGGTCCTTGGCCAGAGCTACAAAGAAGGTTGAGACGCCCGAGTGGATGGTCACGGTCGCGAGATTGCCAATTTGCGTGCCAATGAGGAAAGCGTAAGCCACGACAATGGGGTAGAAGCCCGAGCTCGAGTTATACGACAGCCGCGTTAGCTTAAGATACAAATAGGCCAAGAGTGCAGTCGTGTATCCGACGAACAATGAGCCAAAATTGAGCACGTTGGAAATGAGACTGTCGTTGACGAGGGCGTCGATACCACGATGCTTGAGGAGCTGCCAAGTGTCTCGCGCCGAATTGAGGTACGACTTGCCGTAGAGTGCAATGTACGTATAGGCGTAATGGTTGAAATAAGTGACGGCCCAGTCCAGGATACTAATGAAGCAGTCTGCGCAGAGCAGAATGAAGCTGACAGCAATATTGCCGCCGTTCTGAATGTTGGCCTGGCGCAGCATCTTGATGATCTGGCGAATAAAGTTGATGATGGCCACAATGAGCGACCCAAAGCAAATGGATCCAAACGAGTAGGTCATAGCCCGTCGGAACGCGCCCAGGGCAGGGTGCTTTGGCCACCCCTGGTCGGACCGCGAGCAGTAGTACCATGAGCCGTACACGCCGGAGATCGTCACGTGGATAACGTTCTTGACGACCTCAGAAATGTAGAAAGCGGCAAAGGTGAGGAAGATAATGAGGCCGACAAGCTTGCCCTGGCTGCATCCGCCATTGGCGCACTGCGGGTTGTTCGGGTTGGGGTCGTACTTAACGTAGATGGAGACCAGAACGACAGCAAAAAAAATGGAGAAAGCGCCTCCAAACAGGGCGCCCAGGGCTGAAGTGATTACGGTAGACGGTGCTTCACGCGTAACGCCAATAACTGTCTTGAGCACAACCGTCGCAAACGGAATCCGGCTGCGCATAGTCCAGAAGCACCACGTCGAAAATACAGCAAACACCAGCAGTACGATTCCCGCAGACCAGTACCGCTGGACTAGGTACGCAATGGCTGTGCCATAGGCAAACAGCAGGTTCAATATAATGGTGATGATGATAAACTGGCGCGTGAAGAGCCGCGCCAGGAGGTAGTACAAAAACGCCAAAATGACGGCCATTGCCGTCACAAACGCAAACAGAATGATCGTGCTTGTGTTGAGCGAGAAGGTGTTGGAGGTGTTGTAGATGGAGGACCCTTCGAACCCGCGATTGTCGGTATACGCCTTAAGGCCAATGACGGCCACGGCGATGAACCCGCCACAGGTCGCTACAAAGATTAACGTGAAAATGGGGTCGTTCCACTTGGGTTTCTCGACTTTGAACTTTTCATTAAACGTCTGGCCCGATTGGTTCGGCGGAGGGTACGCCTGGGGAGGCTGCCCATACTGTTCCTGCTGTCCCTGGGGCGGTGGGGGAGGCGCGTAATTCTGCTGTGCTTCCACATCGTACTCAGGTTTGGAGTGTGGGCTTTGGTAGCCCTGTTGCTCTTGCCATTGGCCCTGCTGGGGATTTTCTGGCGGTTGGTACTGCGGCTGTTGCTGGTAGTTGTACGACATACTTCCAGCGCGCAATTCACTTCTCGTTACTTCTTGCTCGTTACTTGTAGATTTCGATTGTTCTCCGCTTATACTAAATAGCTCGATTCAATTGACACCAAATGGGTATGTCGAAGGAGTAAAGGCGGCGGGGGATGGTGGGTGACGGGGGGTCCATTGTTTTGGTCGATCATCGGGCGGCTTGACCCTGCGCCGGGAACCGCCTTGCATTGACACGCCATGACACATGCAACAAACCTTGGCTCATCGCTCCAAGCCGGGTCTACAGCTGTACGTACCTGCCTTTGAGGTTTCATGGAATCTTCCATTGTATTTCACTGTTTTTTTGCTCCTGCATATGTAATGTCTGCTAGCGGTCCGCTAGCGTTGCTGCTATGTGCGGCGGTCCTGCATGACGCGACTATCACTCGTGCGGCTCGGTGCGGCGCTACCTGTGAGCTGTGCGGCTCGGTACTATAATCCCTCGGCGAAGCTACGGGGGTTTGGGGGCAGAGCCCCCAGTTACAGGAGCTCGAGGGCTGGCCCTCGAATAACACTCAAGAGTAACAATGGGGGGACCAGTCCCCCCAAACCCCCCTGAGGCTCCGCTGCGCGGAGGTACTTCTACAATCTCTCAGCGAAGCGGAGCTACCGGGGTGAAGTAGTAGGCGAGTAAGTATTAGTATCTACTTGGCAGAGCGTAGGAAGGAATCCAGCATGGAGTACATGGTGTCCTTGTTGAACGGTTTCGTAAGGACGCCGCTGACGCCGCGGTCAAAGTATGCCTTGAAGTCGCTATCGTTCTCGGCCATGGCGATGATGGGGCTGGCAGAAGAAGAAGAGGCCTTGTTCCCGCGGATGATTTCGGCTGCCGAGATGCCGTCGAGGGAGGGGATGACGACGTCCATGAGGATGAGGTCGTATTGAGCTGCTTGGGCGCGGGCGACGGCGTCGAGGCCGTCGTTGGCCACGTCGACGTCGCATCCGTATTGGCGCAGGAACTTGAGGCAGATGCGCACGCTGGTCTCGTCGTCCTCGACTAGCAATACCGAAAAGGCTTTGCCGGCGTCCCACGGCGGCGGCGGTGGACGCTCGACCGATGCGGCCGTCGCTGATGAGCTGGTGCGCCGGCGCGAGTAGGTCTCATTAGTGGTATCATTGGATGTTTCGTTGTTCTCGTCATTAGTAGCGTTATTGTTGGCGGTAGGGGGCGAGTAGTGGTTAGTATTATTATTATTGGTGGTCGGCTTCGAGTCCTCGGTCAATGGGTAACCTGAACTACGTAGAAAGTGGCCAATCTGCTGAAGATACTCGTCGCGCGATCGCTGGGTCTCCTGGAGCATGGCGATGCGGTCGAGTGCCATACGGTGGTCGACTTCGAGCTGAGTATGTCGCGCGGCAAGCTCCTTATGGGACTCTCTTAATGAATCAATCTCGGCGCGCAGTGTCGCCAGCTCTGACCCCTGCTGAATTGACGAGACAGAGTTCTTCTTGACGGCTGCTCCATCGGCGCTCACCTGAGAGCTGGTTTGGGACACGACGACGCGCCGCGTCATGGGCGTCTTGCGCTTGATGGAGTCGAGTTGGTCACGGTTGTCGATGCGGAACTCGGGGTGTTTGAACTCCCACACGTTCTCGCCGTACGGGTTCTCAGTGCCCCCGCTGGCCGACCGCACCTTGTGGAAGTCGTACTTGTTGAGCTGGCGCACGAACGACGCAAAGTTCGAGTGCTTGAAATGTCGCGGCAGCACCGTCTTGGTGAAGTCGGATGTATCGAGCACGACAAAGCTGTCTCCCGTGTTGGACCACCGCACGATGCTCGAGTACCCGGGCTCTTCAAGCATGGTGAACAGCTTGTGGACGAAGTCGAGAGACCCCTTGGCCCCGTTCTTCTGCTGGGCTTGGGCGGTTGCCGCCTCGTAGCCCTGTTGAATGTCCTGGTACATCGACTGGCTTGCTGCTGCTGTAGTGTAGTTGCCGTAGTAAGGCTGGCTGTGGGACAGGCGTCCTGATCCGGCTCCGCTTGATCCGCTCACCGAGCTGTGGTGGTGGTGGCTGTGGTCTTGCAGCGGAGGGATACTGGTGCTTGACGATGTCTGATAGCTTCCGTTGTGGAGCGGGGCCTGTGAGTAGTGGACCTCTGGTGGGTTCAGCACGGGCGGGGGTAGCTGGTTGTGGTAGTAGAGCTGTTGGTGGTGATGGTGGTGGTGGTGGTGGCTCGCGGGGGCATTTTCCAACGCCGCCACTGCGGGCTCCCACTGGCTAGTACCAGTCGCAGCCATTCAAAAAAAAAAAACCAAGATCGGTTCTACCGACTATCCAATATATATCCAAAAGTGTATGGATACAAAAAAAATATCCAATCCTAAAAATGGATGGGTGGATGGATGGATGGATGGATCGTAAATGGCCTCCAAGGGAAGGGGAGCCTATGGGGTGCGGGTGGTGGGCGCACGGGTGGGGTTTTTTTCGATTCTGTTCAGCCGCAAGGACGTTATGCCTAGCCGTTTGGAAGGAAAATCAAAAAGAGCGATAAGCGAATACTGGGGATACCTGGAGACGGCTGAGACGGGTGATCCATATACCAAAGAGCCACTGACAACTCTTTTTAAAATAAACTGCCTTAACTAGCCACACTGGTTGCCAGTTGAGGACTTTTTAACACACACAAAAAAAAAGGCTGTCCAAAAAGAGAGAGAGAGGAGAAAGCCTTTGGAGAGGGAGGGGGGGACAATATATCGCAGGAGTTGCAGGTATCTCAAAAGAGCAAAAAAGACCCGAAACCTCCCAGTGCCGAGAAGAATAAGAAAAAATAATAGACTCGTGTAGATCCGTATTCAACTTGCGGCGATGGATCGATTGATATATGTACCACGCCGTTCTGGGGAGGCTGCTTCCTTCTGTATTTCCAATAAGAAATGCCAGGAAGAATGAGGCTGCAATGCACGATAATAACGGCCGCCTCCTCTCGTGTTTTGAGGTTACAATTGGTCGCAATATATGCCTGCCAGCTGCGAACGAATAATGCCTGCTGCGAAGCGAACTAAGAGAGAAAAAAATAAAATATGAAAACGCGAAAGTAATATATCGACGCCTGTATTGTCTGTAAGTTGCTAATGATACCCTGGGAAAAAAAAAAGGGGATATAAGTTTGCTTAAATAAAAAAAAAATAGATCACGAAACGCCAAGCAGAAACCAATATATATGAATCGTCGATTTGCCAATTAAAACAATAAAGAAGGACCTGTAAATTGGGTGCTAATTCCAAGATATGGAAAGAGTAACTCATCTATATATACATCTCCCCCTGTGATGGGTACGGCCAGCAAACAGCGTTGAATGCGGTTCACGAAGAGAATTGCTTCTTGTGCGTAAAAAAAAAAACGAAATTTGGACACAAATGTTTGGATATCAAAACGGAAAAAAAGCCTGTCCTCATGCAGCCATTCTCCATATCTGCTGCTTCCAATAGACCTGGTTTGTATGTGTGTGTATACCACCAGACCCCTCTCTCTCTCACTCCCAGTCCTCAAAGCTTCCGCGGGGGGCCCACCCACCTACATAATGCAGTAATGTGCACCCTGCACCGGGCAAGCACTGGCAATGTGTGGGTATACTCAGCATATCATGCCATACAGCTAGTGCTGCTGCTGGCTGCGTCGGCTGTCTTTGCTGACGAGAGTCGCCAACAAGAACCCTCATGTTTCAACCCGTTTTTCTTCGACAAGGGCGGGTAGATTTTAAGAGGAGCCTGTCTATCGCCTATGTACGTGTGTCTTCCATGTCCCTCGCATTTTTTTAAACATCTGGGGGGGGTGGGAAGGGCCTTTTGTCTCTCGGTTCAGTCTTGCCTGTGGTGGTGGGCACACCTCATTTCGCCTGCCCTACTCCGCATTCCAGACGTGTTTTTTTTATTTTATTTTTTTTTTAGACTCTCCCCCCCCTCGACTTCAATGTACAAATATTCGACCTATCATTCCCTGGCCTGTTGCTTTTTTGGTATGGTATGGCGGTATGGCGGCGCATGATGCAGAACAGTGAAGAAGACGAGCTCCCAAAAAGCTCTCCGCATCGCACAGCCGCGCGACGGTTGGAGATCGTCTACTTCCGCCGCAGTACACGTAAGTTTTGGGGTGTGCGATGGCTGCATATCAGTCCAGCAGGGGGAAGGGAAAATACCTGCGCTATTTTTTACCGTGATTGGAACCTGGAGAAGCTGATCAGTTGCTCAAAGAAGAGCAATGGCGTGAACAACAGCTTCTTCCAACCCCAGAGACAGAACCGGTACGCTATTTAAGTAGCGACGACGGGAGTACCATTCCATCTCACATGAAAGTCTTATATGCGCAGTGTAATTAGAAAACGTTTGCATCTGTGCATTCTTTTATTTTTTATCCCGCGCACGCGGCACGTTCTATGAGGGCCTTGTGGACGTTTATCCTATCTATAACGGGGCTGAGCTAATGGTTCATATCGTTCTATGGTTAATATACTGCGGTTATGTACAATAGATATGGGTATATGTCGTTATGTCGGCCCCGCCGCCGCACGAGCCGCATTCTGGACATATATGTCTCGACGCGAGTCGAGACCGGTAGAGATAAAAAAAGTGCCATAAATTGAAAATAGACACTTTATTGGCACTTTGGTTTCACACAAGCCCAGATTTTCCCACATGACACGCGCAGTCACTGATTCGCGGGCCTGCGTTATGAGGACGAAATGCAGGTCTACAACTCACGTTCCCTCTCTCTGTTTAGCCCTTACACACGCCTGGAGGGGGGGGGGAGGACGTCGTCGTCGGAGCGGAGAAGAAGAAGAAGAAGAATTTAATTGGGCGGTAATTCCGAATTACATTGTGTTACAGCTGGTTGAGACTTAGCGAGCGTGTGATGCGGTACGTCGAAAATGCTCGCGGTGTGGTACAGGCGCATGGACCCGCTTACCCGTTATCCGCATAGACCAATCCCTCCCTCTTTTCTGTGCAGCCTCGGTCCTCTACCTTTTCCTGCACCGCTCGCGTCCCCCGTTTGACCTAACCCGAATGAATATGCACCTTGCCCCTGCAATCGCCTTAATTGGATCTTAATTGAAGCCGGATGCCTTTCGTAATTAGCCCGAGAACCGCATAGCTGAGCCGACTTTGCATGCCCAAAATTAGACGACCTCTCTGCTTTTCTTGTTTGTGGGTTATAATTGGAGGGAAATGGGTTCGGTTCTGGATTTATCGCTTTAACTGGACGAGCCCGGACTCGACCATATTCGGATGAATAAGTTGATTTAAAAGGGTATTTTTTGCAGTCTTTTCAAAGACAAACGTGCGTCGATCAGAGTAGTGTAGCCGCTCGATCAACATAGGTCGATCAAATATTGTTGTTTATTCTAGAGTATACTGAAAAAAGAGCAACCGTCGATCGATTCGTCAATAGCCAATCTATTTGTGCAATGATTGGTTAAGTAGAGTGTTTGTTAGTCGTGCAATGAGCAACGATTGGTTAACTAGAGCATTGTGCAAAGAGCAATATAGGTCGATTGGATAATCATTTGTCATACAGCGTGACACCTAAGGTAATAATGGTCTTAAAGTCCGCTGCCTCGGGCGTCGAGTAGTTATTTATCAAGAGAACGAAAAAAAATCAATTGACGGTACTCTAATCATGAAAATTACAACTACTTCGACCGAGGAGTGTTGTAATGTCCAATTTAACGTAGGGCAGATCTGCCGTATTTATACAGCAGTAGTCCAGAGCAGCGTTCTAGCATTTAATGCAAGCTCTACCGTAGGGTAGTCTAAAACAACGGTTATACCATATTTTAATGGTCCAAAACTGCGGTCTACCATATTTTTAGTGGATCCAACGCAACGTTCTACCATACTTCAGGAATCCAACCCAGCATTCTACCATATTTCAGAGGATCCACCTAACTCGATTTAATATAATGCAACAAGGCTACGTCGATTGATTGGCTAGTGGCATTATAGCCACCCAACGATTAACCGTGATATTACCTACCGGTATTATAGTCGAGCAATAGAGATCAATGGAACTATCACAGTCCTGCGGACATAGGCAGACTCAATGGGCCAGCCTCCCTGCCCGGAGCCCCAGAGGGGGTTTGGAGGAGGACTAGTCCCCCCATTGTTACTCTTGAGTGTTATTCGAGGGCCAGCCCTCGAGCTCCCGTAACTGGGGGCTCTGCCCCCAGACCCTTCTTCATGCGAGATCTCCACGGAACCTCAGGGGGGTTTCCAATCCCCCCATTGTTCCTCTTGAGTGACATTCGAGGGCCAGCCCTCGAGCTCCCGTAACTGGGGGCTCTGCCCCCAAACCCCCGTCATACGAGATCTCCGCGAAGCGGAGCCCCCCAGGGAGTTCGGGGGGACTAGTTCCCCCATCGTTCCTCTTGAGTGGAATTCGAGGGCCAGCCCTCGAGCTCCCGTAACTGGGGGCTCTGCCCCCAAACCTCCGTCATACGAGATCTCCGAAGCGGTGCCCCAGGGGGGAGGGAGGTTAGGGGGACTGGTTCCCCCATACTAGCAGGAATATGCTACCTAGGAAGAAGTGTTGTTGAGATATTAATGGAGGTTATTTATTATAGTCCGAAAAAATGTTAGATAGTTACTAGTACAATAAATATGGGTATGCAATGCAAATGGTTATAATTCAAACTTCTGGCCGGTAAAATCGTGGTCGTCGTAGTCGTCGTCTTCGCGCAGGTCATCAATCATCATCTCGTCGTCCTGATAATCGCTGTGGTACGCATGCTGCTGTCGGCCGAACTTCTCCTCCAAATGGCGCATGAGGTCGCCGCCGCTGCGGTTAGCATTATAATAGCTCGACGCCGCTTCTTGGATCTCCTTGTCGTTGTACAGATCCAAGTCGCCATCTCCGTCGCGCTCGCGCCGGCTACGGCGGTATGCCTCCTCCAGCGACGAATCGACGTAGGTGAACCCCTGGAAGTTGGCCTGGATCCCCGGCGAGAGCGGCGTCGAGCCCATCGACTGGTTGAGCGCGCGCGTCAGCACCGAGGTCGAGGCCTGCGTGAACTCAGGGTCAAAGTTGGACGTGTCTGTCTCCGACGTCAGGTGCGGCTTGAATGGCGGCGGGATCTTCTTCTGCATCAGCAGCTCCCAGTCAATGTCGCTGAAGAACGGGTGGTGCCGCAGCTCGCGCGTGTCGCCCTGCGACCCCAGACGGTGCTTCGGGTTACGATTGAGCAAGCCCTTGACGAAATTGCGCCCTTCAGTTGACAGCGCGTCCTTGGGGAACTTGACCTTGCCAAACGCAATGTTCTTGTACATCTGCTGGTTGTCCTTGGCGTAGAACGGGCTCCACCCGCAGCACATCTCAAACACCAGCACCCCGAGCGACCAGAAGTCCACCATCTTGGTGTACCCTTCAGCGTCGAGCAGCACTTCAGGGGCCAAATACTCAGTAGTGCCGCAAAAAGTGTTGGTCCGCCCGCCGACAAGGTTCGCCTTGGACAGCCCGAAGTCGCACAGCGCCACATGCCCATTAGCGTCAAGCAGGACATTCTCGGGTTTGAGATCCCGGTACACAATGTCGTTATCGTGCAATGCCTCCAGCGCGACAATGAGCTCTGCAATGTAGAACTTGGCGCGATCCTCCTTGAACCGCCCCTCCTTCTGGAGGTGCCAAAATAGCTCGCCGCCCGACATGTAGTCAGTGACCAAATACAAGTCGGACGGCGTCTGGAACGAGAACTTGAGCCCGACAATGAATGCCGACTTGGCCGCTGAGGTCCGCACCAGGATGTTACGCTCGCCAATGGTGTGCGCCACCTCCTTATTCTGCACAATTGCCTTCTTTGACAGCACCTTCATGGCGTAGATGCGCTGGGTGTCGCGCTTGCGCACCTGGAACACCTGTCCAAACGTGCCCTTGCCAACGAGCCGCAGTACTTCAAAGTCGGCCGGGCCGTACTGCCGCTGTGCCACGCGCTCAAACACAATGTTGACCCGCACCTGCCCGCTAACGTGCTCGCCGGCGACCCGCGCCGCCAGGGTGAACCACTGGTCGACCGGCGCGCGCTCGCTGAGGGGCGGCGCGAGCCGCACGTGGCCCAGGAACGCCTCATTGTGTGCGGCGTCGTAGATGCTAATGTCGAGCTCAGGGCTCTCGCTCGTCACGTCGAACTGCGCCTCGTCGCGCCATCGCGGGTTGCGGTTCGTCGTCTCGCCGAGCTTGCTCAGTGCCAGTGACGACGATTGCCGGCTCTTGGACGACGGGATAGCGATGCCGCCGTTAGCGGCACCCGCCTCCTCGGGCGCTGCGCCCGATGGCCCTTCTGAAATGAATTCGGATGAATCCAGAGTGCACACCACGTAAGGAGTCGACCCGTGTATCGTCATGAGATTGCGCGCCTCGACGACACGCACCTTGAGCTTGCCCTTGGCCTGCCCACTCTCGCCGGAGGGGGTCCCCGGCGTGGTGGTGCGCTCCTCGCCGGCGCTCGACGACGGGCGCGAAATGATCGCCGGCTCCGTCATGACCGTGTCGGCTGTCGACAGTGCTGTCGTCGGCTGTCCGACGGGTACAAAGGCGCCAGACCCGGACTGCGAGGCGGCCCGCGAGTTTGTCGCCGTCGGCAAGTTGCTTGACGTTGGCGTCGGGGTGCTCGACGAGCCGCGCTTAGTGCTCTGACTCAGCAACGAGCTCGAGCTCGAGCTGGACTTGCCAAACCCAAACAGGTTTCGTGCGAACTCGGGCATCATTGGTTGAATTCCTCGTTTGATTTGATGATCCGCAATTTCGCAGTAGTAAGCTAATTAGTCACGGCAGATCACGGCTGGTGTATTAGTAAATGGGACGAACAAAAATCAATATCTCCGAATTAATACACTCGCTCGCCAATACCCATAGGTTCTCTCGTCCTTCGTTACCAGCCTATCGCTTCTCCTACAGACCAGGCTCTCTCTCCTGTAAAGCAAAACGGGCTGTGGTCGTCGCTTCCTTTTGGCGGGGCTTTTTCGTCCTTTTTTTTGGGCCTTTTTTTGTGGTTTTGTCCCAACAGACGCGCGCGCCCGCGGCCAGGCTGCGGCTGACTCCCCAACGGCGCTCCGTCGATCGCACCATCACCGCCTTTACAGTGGGGGGGTCTCGTCTCATTAAGCAGGGTCGTTTTATTAAGTCGAATCAAATGTTAAATCTGCTCAAAAGCCGGATAGGAGCCGCAGTGGCTCCGAACCACATGACGGTCGTGAACTTCCGCGAGGTTGTCAATCCGTTGGAGCGGTATCTCGTGCGTAGCGACCAGGAACTCGGCGGGTTCAGCACTGCTTCACTTGATATCGTCAAAAACGACACTCCAAGGCCAGACTCGGAAAAGCCCCAAACTTCTCAAGAAGAACAGAAGAAAGCCCAAAATCCCCAAGAAGACCAGAAGAATGAGATTGAAGAGCCGCCACAATTCGGGCGATTCAGTGGGAATCTGAACCTGGATCTGCCTCCTTCGCGTCCGGACGTCGTTCAATCCGGATACGCCATGTGGAGGACGAAGGATATGGTACCAACGTGGAAGAACCCGCTGCAGTCCGAGTACTGGAACTGGGAGCGGTGCTCCGCTATGCTGCTAAGAGTGCGCGGCGACCGGCGGAAGTACTTCGTCAACGTCCAGGCCGAAACCCCGCTCGTAACGGACATCTACCAGCACCGGCTATTCCTCAAGTCGCCCGGCCAGTGGGAGACCGTCGTCGTGCCCCTATCCGACTTTATCCTGACCAACTGGGGCGTCATCCAGCAGCAGCAGGAGCTCGATCTCGAGCACGTCCGCACCGTCGGCGTCGGACTCATCGACAAGCAGTACGGCCCCTTCCAGCTCGATATTGACTGGATCAAAGTCGTCAGCTCGGACCTCATCTCAAAAGACCTCCTTCAGTCCCGCAGCAGCAAGGAGCTCGCCACCCCAGGCAAACGAATGTCCATAGAGGACTAACTTCGGTCGAGGGCTGGCCCTCGAATCCCTCCACCCCCCAAAACACGGATACAATTACAGCAGTATTCCCCAAAACCTGAATACAAGTTCAGCAGTATTATATGGGGGGACCAGTCCCCCCCCAGACCCCCCTGGGGCTCCGCTTCGCGGAGGGACTGTAGCCTCAATTATCCTCATAAAGGCGTCTTAGTCCCTTAACATGGGGGTCTGGGGGCTCGCCCCCAGCTACGGGAGCTCGAGGGCTGGCCCTCGAATATACTGTAGTAGCAGTATGACATGGGTGGCGGAGGATATGGTTAACTCTATAATTATAAACCACACCGGCTGTCTCGCGCGTAAACGTCGAAAAAGGTATAATTTTGGTTTTTAACGTGTTCCTCGCGCCATTGGGGCACGACATACTCGTAGGCCTCGTCGAGCGAGTAGAAATGGTTCCATGATGCAATGGGCGAGTAACCGAACCATCCCTGAGGCCACACTTCGCAAGTGTAGTTGTGTACCGGCTGCTTGCTCCTGGTCCGCCGGGTAGAGCTTTTCTCTGTGAATTGCGAGTACCACTTGCTCCACAGTGACCGGGCAACCTCGCCGTCGGTCGTTTTGATGTCTCCAAACTTGTCGTCGTAGCTGCTTCGGAGAACGCGGTCGCCAAACCGCGCTACTGAGGCATGCTGAATGACCTCCTTGTTGTACCAGAAGGGATGTGCCTCGGTCGAGAACACAAAGTTACCCAGCTCCTTGCTCAGTGGATGGTCTGGATCAAACAGCAGGTATAAATACTTGGCCGTCTCGCTAAGGAAAAACGACTCCATGCGGTCGGCCAGCTCGCCAGTACGCACATCGCGAATGCCCGCGTATCCACAAGACGTGCGGCACTGCGCTTCAATGTCGTCCATCACCTGCTCACCAATGTGCAGAAACAGCGGGTCTTTGGTAGCCTGGTACAGGTAGTACGTGGATTCGATGAACTCGGGTCGAAGGGGCCACCATTCCAGCGCAATCTCTGAAAAGTCCCGTTCGGAGGTAACCTCCAAGTGCGCATTGTTGTCGCCCTTGTTGACCTGGAAGATGCTATCGTCAAAGTCTGGCATTATCTTGCTTTTTCTCGCAGCGTGCATCGGGGTCCACCGCTCAGGGATGCCTCCGTACGTATTCCACAGCTTATAGTAGAAGACATGCAGCTTGACAGCATCGTGTATCTTGCCGCTCAGCACCATGAGGCCTGGGAAGAAGGCGCCCAGTGAGTCAATCCACCCGGTCGTCGCCATGCCCGAGTTGAAATTGATATTGCTGAATGTCCACCCATTGTACGCATATTTGTACAGCGAGGCCATCATGCGCTCGTATATGCCGTAAAACGACTTCTCGCCAAAAAGCACGTAGTACTTGACGGCGTATTCGTAGTACGAGTCGACGCTAGCGCCTACGCCCGTAATCGGCGAGAGCCACTTGCCCGTCTTGGAGTCTATAGACATGGCCACCAAGTCGAGATTAGACCGCCGCGACCACACCTCCAAAAATGCTCTCCGAGCGCATTTTTCAAACCGCTGGTCTCCCGTAAGCCGTGACAAGAGGCCAAACTCGAGCAGGAGACTCCCTGCCGCCGCAGAGCACGTCTCGGTTATATACCCGAGCCCGTTCTTCATCTCCGGGACGACTCCGCGGCGCAGATTCACTCGCGGATGAGGGATTCCAGTGCGTGTTTGGAACGCTGGCAGCAGCCTCAGCCCCAGATCATACGCCAACCGCAGCAGCGATCCATCGTAACCTGGGTACGCCTGGCCCAGACTCGGTACCGAAGCGTACAAATGAGCCGAAAGCAACCCACCCATCATGCGGATAGTCGTCTCAAACACCTGAACCGATGAATCCAGGTCAAACGACAACAGCTCTTCCGTGAGCCGGTCTATTGTGCGGTGGAACTCCTCAGTGCGATTCATCATGGGAAGCGCATCGAGGCTGTCGACGAGGGTCCCCGGAAACCCTCCCACAACGTCAGACAACTGGCGGTCCTCTTTATCGGGGAGTAGGGGCTGACACGTGAGCGGGCGAAGCTCATCGGCAGGGAACGCGTGATCCATGTAGTTCGACCAGGCATGGTCAAACATCTGCTCAGCCCGCGATCTCAGCTGGGCCAGCTTTTTCTGGTCGAAAAACGCTGGCTCGGCCGCCCAGGCTGTCGAAAATAGTACAACGGCCACGGCGGCATGGCTCCATATGCGAAACCACCGCCAACTAACCATATCGAATCAGGTTTGAATCAATCCAGGGTGTTGCGATTCATCTCTTCCGTATTAGCGGTACTAATTGGGAGTTAAGACCCGTCATCACTGCATAGTACGCTGTGCTTGAGAGGAGTTATCTCCGCTTGTAAGACCCTAAGGGAAGTCCTCAAATGGTGATTTCGAGTTATAAGGGTGATGTCTATTTGATTTTGACGGAATCTCCTTCGAGGTTAGCCCCAATGTAAGAAGAACTAGACAATAATAATCTACGACATAATACAACTACCGGTGGTGAAGTTTGGAGTTGTATTGGGGATGTGCGGCTGGGGCAAATGCATCTCAGGGGTCTGGGCTGCGGATGATCACCGGTTTAGGAAAAGTGTACACAAAAAAACAGATCACCGCGACGTTTAGCTACAAAAGAGCAAGAGGTAAACAAATACGCAAAATGGGGTCAGAAATTAAATCGAACGTTATTTAAAGGCGGGCGCCCACCACTATTTTTCTCCTCTACAGATACCTGACCAAACATGACTGCTACTACTACTAATACTCCTCATGTCGAGCCATTGCACCAGGCCAAGCTAGAGGCCAACGTCCGAGAGAAGATTTCAGTGCATCGGAAGAAGCTGCTATCGTAAGTATTTGTTATTGTTGCATATAGTGTACCCAAGTAATTTGGCTAACTATTCGCAGCGAGACGACGTTTTGTTCGCCAACAGACCAACTCGCATCCCCATGCAGCTCAAAGCTGGTTAACCACAAGAACAGACGCATTGCACACTTGCGGATTAGCAAATTGAAGTTTGAGGTTTGAGCATTTCTCGTGAGCGAGTTTTATTTCTATTTGTGTTTGCCGATTTCGAGCCAGGCGTTGACCGCCTGGACGGATAGGTTTTGGGGGCTTATTGGGCACATTATTTATTTGGATTCTTTTTTTAGCGATACGTGAAATTAGAAACTTTGGTACTCTTTTTAATCCCTCGTAGTATTACTGCACAGGCTTTCCCTGTATCAATCACTGGTTGTGCCTTTCTAAAACTTTCCTTTAACCGTGGAATCGTCGACAGAAGAGTGGGTAGCTATGAACAGCCAGATGTAGCGCTTCGTGACCAACAGCTGCCTACTGTGCTACAGCCCGAAAGTATCTGGTTGAAGGCTAAATCATCTTCCTCCTAATGCCCCTATCTCTAGAAATAGTTAGAGTGCTATAGCAGGTAATACAATACTTTTGTCAACGAAACAGCCGCATGCGGCGTATAAGTACGGATTATGTTAATTATGAGGCAATGCCCACCTGCATAGTGGAGCCTATTTTGGGCATACCGGGACGGTAATTAACAGTCACAGGGCGGTCGCTACCTAAAAATTTTTCATCCTGCGCACGCGAGGGCACGCTTCGATATCCAAACATTTAAGTTTTTCGCAGTCTCCGTTTTTCCTCTCTTCAGTTTATACTCCTCAATCGACAAATTAAGTAGTAAAAATGGCCCGAGGTATTCGAAAGCACCAGAAGAGGTAAGCTCAGATTGTCCTTCCATTTCTTTAGGAATTGGAGTAGACAAGTCTGAAGAGGATCGTTTATCGCTGTATCTGGGACACTCCTAGTATTGGGGGTGTTCAAATGTGGAGCGTAGTTACTTCCACGAGATACATGGATCCATTTTCTCACTTGGAATACTTTGTGCCAAGCGCTAAAGAAATGGAAAACAATGATTTTTATAATCATTTTGTTTTCATGTATGTATACTAACTTAGAACCCA
This sequence comes from Blastobotrys vanleenenianus, assembly GCF_965637985.1. Lineage (NCBI taxonomy): Eukaryota > Fungi > Ascomycota > Dipodascomycetes > Dipodascales > Trichomonascaceae > Blastobotrys > Blastobotrys vanleenenianus. The sequence continues at coordinate 78,214 of NW_027481884.1, read as the reverse complement.
GACTCTCCGCTCCATCCCACTGGATGTTGGACAAGCTCTCCGGCTCTTATGCTCCAAAGCCTTCTGCTGGTCCACACAAGGCCCGAGAGTCCCTTCCTCTCATCATCTTCCTCCGAAACCGACTCAAGTACGCCTTGAACGGCCGAGAGGTTAAGGCCATTCTCATGCAGGGTCTTGTCAAGGTTGACGGCAAGGTCCGAACCGACTCCACCTACCCAGCTGGTTTGATGGACGTCATCTCCCTTGAGAAGACCAACGAGCACTTCCGACTCATCTATGACACCAAGGCTCGATTTGCTGTCCACCGAATCACCGATGAGGAGGCTCAGTACAAGCTCGGCAAGGTCAAGCGAGTCCAGCTCGGCAAGAAGGGTATCCCATACGTTGTCACCCACGACGGCCGAACCATCCGATACCCAGACCCATTGATCAAGGTCAACGACACTGTCAAGATCGACTTGACCACTGGCAAGATTGCCTCCTACGTCAAGTTCGACACTGGCAACGTTGTCATGTGTACCGGTGGTCGAAACATGGGCCGAGTTGGTGTCATCACCCACAAGGAGCGACACGATGGTGGTTTCGACATGGTCCACATTAAGGACTCTTTGGACAACACCTTCGTTACCCGACTGAACAACGTTTTCGTTCTTGGTGAGGGCTCCAAGCCATGGGTTTCTCTTCCAAAGGGCAAGGGTATCAAGCTCTCCATTTCCGAGGAGCGAGACCGACGACGGGCTCAGCAGGCTTAAGCGGTTTCTTAAAAAGTTTGGGTTTTTTATGTAAATTAGAGGACCGTTTCCTTTAAGAGAAATTTTTTAACAAAGGATTTGTGTATTTATTTATGACGACTAATTGATGAGATTCTGGTAATAATTTGTGCATGCAATGAGCTGATTTCATTAGTCGATCATTTCCAGTCAACCGTAACTTCTTCAGTAGAGACTAGTTGAAATAGCCAACCAGGAATTCGGTTGCTAATGTAGAGGCCGATTGTTACAGAAGAGGTTGGTTGGTTAGTTAGTTAAAGTAGTCAACCAAGAGCTTTGTAGGAGATAGGCCGCCGTACTCGTGGATCTCATCCTCGTATCCAATGAGCATGAATGTTTCCACAATAAAGGAGCGCAGGTAGTCATTAAAGACGAGATCAACCGTGCGCGTCTCGTCAGAAATGGCGCTCCTCCCTACTATGACGTTTGGAATGGGGAAGGTCTTCCAAGGTATGTGCGGCGTGTCGTCTCCATCGGAGCCAAAGTCATCAATAGTCCGATAGCCCGGGGTCTCTTCCCTGGGCAGCTCGTTGAGCACGAGTCGGTTCTGGTCAATTGGCACGGCATCGAGCTCCTCTGGCCAGCTTCTTTTGTCCATTGATAATGCCGCTTGTGGGTCGGACTCGTTGAGGAAGATCGTGGCGCCCTGCTCGGGGATCTGGGGCAGAATATAGCTCAGCTTATTCAACAGCGCTATAATTTTTTCCGCCTTGACGCGTGGGATGTCCTTGATGTAGAGCCACTTATTCGGGAACGGATTGAGAATGTACTCTGAGTCTCGGGTGAATTCGCCCTCAATCAAATCGTACCTGATTGACCCCGTGTTCAGAGTGACCATTCTCGGTCGGTGGTCTCGATGCACCATGCCGCTCAGCGTGGGCAGAACCTTGTCTTCCAGCAGGCTATAGACATTGCTGTCGCCCGGGTACGGGGCGCGCTGCATGTAATACGTCTTGGGGATATACGCCAGCGGAGTGGATATGTTGAGCAGCTCACGGAACTGCTGAATCCTCTTGGTGACGTGGATCCCGTACTCAGTGTCAAAGGGCACCTCCCCGGGCTCGCCCGAGAGGCTCGTGTTGGAATGGTGCGCGAAGGAGGCGCGGTTGGTGTCAATGTACATTCTGCTGAATGCGACCCTGTCGTTTGGCCCGCCATTGCGATCAATACCTTCTACAGATGCCCACCCAATGGTTTCGAAGTAGCGGCCGGATTCAATGGCAACAGCTCGCTTATCAAACTCCACGAAGTCTCTAATATGTGTATGCCCGCCGAGACCCTGGATGGGCGTGGTAGGATGAACCTTACGGATTTCTCTCACGATGCTAAGAAACTCGTAGTTGTCTCGCACTGGTACATGTCCCGCAACCACGAAGAGGTCAATATTGGGGATGCGCAGTGCCTCCTGGAACCAGTCCTCGCGGATGGCCTTCTCGACCATTCTCACCCGCGTTGCGTCATTGTATTTCGTAAAGTCAAAGATGAAGCTGAATGCGAGCACATTGAGTTTCTGGTGCTTAGTCGTGAACTGCAGGTATCGGTTGCCCAGCGGGACCCAGGACCCGTTGTCGGTCTTGATATCGACGTTGGACACGACGTAGCGGTCGCCAAAGTAGCCATAGAGGTCTGTGTACTCGCTCACCGACACATCGGAGCGGTACAACTCGTGGTTGCCAATGGTAACTATGTCGAGATCGGCCATCTTGAATACCTCGCGCGAGTACTTAGCCTGTGGGGACGAGGCGTCGCTGAATCCATTACCATCCAGGCGATCGCCTGTATCGACGACTATTAAGTCGACACCTCGCTCATCGGCGTGTCTCCGCATGTGCTGCACAAGCGAGACGTAGTCGCCCCAGTCTGCCGAGAAGGTCGGCTCATTGAGGTGTCCAGGGAGCCAGCCGTGTATGTCGGTTGTCTGCAGCAAGTTCACTTGGCCCCACTGGATATCTCTAAGGCGCACTTCGTCATTTACGGTCGGCTCTCTGGACAGGCTCGGGAGCGCTGTTGCCAAGGACAGCCATCCCAGTAAGTTGCTAAGCATATCGCCTGGGTCAGCAAAAGCGTTTACTATTGCCTTCTACGTTGCTTCTACGGCTGTGAAGCACTGTAATCTATAACACTTGGTAACGGTACTACGCTCTACCAGGGTGGGTATGTATAGCAGTACCCTGGCTAATCTCCGCCACCGGGCGTGGGCCACACAGTACTAAATCCCAACTGCACCACCAAAGACCCTGGTGTGCATGCCCTGAACGGAACACTATCCCACCACCGCATAGAGCGATCCATAGTGCTGTACTACCAGTTATCTATAGGCTTAAAATCCATAGTATTGTACTACCACGGAATCTATAGGCTTAGCAATAGAATGATAAAGGCTCATAGTCCCACGAATATGATCCCGGAATCGCGGGCCGACCCCGAGAGATGGTTTTTTGAAAAAATGACGACAATTCCGATTGGATTGTAGAATAGAACTTTCTTTTCAAATAAAGAGCTGAAATGGGTTGAATTGCAACTGAGCAGGTCGTGGAAAGCTGTATATACTGCTTGTATGTGATTTCATTTTCTGTTGGATCTCATCACGGCGGACAATGGTTGATTCGGCTATCGGGCCGCCTTAATCTTGAGATTAACTGTACAACGGTCAATAGGAGCATCAGGGACATATTTGTACTTCGGTAGTTCGGAATTGGTCTAGAGCACAGCAATTATTCAGGGTAGCCACCACCGGTACCACGGGAAGGCTGGATCCTGAAAAAACCCTTAAATACAATGACGGTTTTGACAAGCCCGCAGAGATGAATAGATGACTCAAACCAGTAAATCAATTCCCGCTGAGAGTTGGTGGATGTCAGTTACTTTCCCCACAAGGTTAATCTTGCCCTGCGAAACGAGCCGCCCAGCTGTCAGATCGTGTCTCATCTCAGACGATCCCTGTACGTATCCGAAGATGAAAATGTTCAGACGACGCTGGAAAAAAACCAATGGGGCTCCATCCTGTACCTCGATTACAAAACAACGGGTTATGGATACCTTTTAGCAGATAAAATTCAAAAAGGAGAGAGCGGATATACTCACACAAGTCGTACGGAGAAAGGGGCCACAAAGGAGAGAGAATGATTGTCACTTCGTGTATAGCATCTTTCTCTTTTCGGTAGGATGATAACCTATTTCATTGACAGTTTTACTGTTTTTGTTAATGGAAATGACTTTCCACTACCGTAGTTTGAGTGCAACCGTCAATTCCATTATAGGGTGCACTTACGTAGATGCTAAGCCCGAAAGAGCAACCCACCTACTCGTTCAGCAACCGATACACCTGAATTAGTTTCCATATCACTTTGTCCTCATATATATCTCGAGATTAACCAATGTTCGTCGTGACAATGGTGCAGTCCGCTTCAGCACGCCAATTAACCTGTTCGAATTGCCGACGACGAAAGGTAAGATTTAATAGAAACTACTTGGTATCTTTTTTGTTTCCACAGGCTAATTTAGGCGCCACGAAGACCAAATGTGACGGGACAGACCCGTTTGCACAACATGTAAGGGGTTTGGCGACGACAGACCCGCCTCGATCGCATACGTGCACCATCTCGAACGACAATTGCAGGCCCTCACGAAGCAACTGCAGTCGAGTCTCATTGTCAACATGAATCTGCCCAATAAGGAGAAGTACTCTCAGACAGACAGCAGCAATACAAGTATTTTAACTGGAGAGATCCAGCACTCTGTCCCGCTGAAGAAAGCTATGTCCACTCCCGGCGTTGCTGACAGCGATGTGAATAGGCTCCCAGGGAAACAGGCAACCTTCAACATCTGCCCGACCGCTACTGGTGCAGGATCCACCCCCTTCTCATGGACGTATACAGGCCGACATTCTTCCAACACATGCTCACCTACGATCCATCAGCAGAAATACCTGAGTTCACATACCTTGCTCGACCAATATGCCTACATTTTCCTTCTGCACGGCCTGCGTAAGGACAGCTTCATTGCTACTGCGAGCGCCTGCATGCTCCTGGCATACCGCATGCTTAATCTCGGCAAGTCTTCCATGGCGTGAACCTATGCCGGTACTGCCTATCGCATAGCTGAAGACCTTCGAATATCCGAGGACCTTGCGATAACCGGCCAGCGCAAAATGTCGCTAGACGAGATGGAAGTGCGTAAACGACTCGGGTGGGCCCTTTACTCTTTCGACCACATGGCATCACTGTACTTCATCGGCCCGTCTCCTGCAGGTCACACCCGTGGTCAACCGATGAGATTATAGACGACTCTCTCGACGTTGGAGCATTCTATGTCACGTATGTTGCCTATTTAGCGTACCAGATCCTTGAGATTATGATTGCTGGGTTCTCTGAAGCCAAGGTAGACGGATTCAACGCTGATGTCGCCAATGGCAACCTCGAGTTCATCACTCATTTGGTTAGGTCATGAAGCTTCTCAACTCCTGTGGCCAGTTCTACATTGCTCTATACCCACAATCGGACAAAGCGCGAAGTGGCTTCTAGTTGTCAGAACAGAAAGTACTTCAGCAGCGTCAGCAGAACAAGCTTGAGAGCGATCTAAAACATCACGAGGGCGTTCTCGACCCAGATTTAAAGCTACCCTCCAATAACCATGTGTTCCGCCTTTCTCGATACATGTCGGCAAGCGCTATTGAGCTGAACTATGTAACAAAAGGACATCCTGGTATGCCCCTAACAAAATCTGTGGTTTCGAAGAACTACGCAGCGGCTCCAAACATAACGCCACAGGTAGGGCTTCCTCAAGCTTTTCGCCTTTTTCAAGCATTGTGTCGTCGTTCCCAGATACTCCTGATATCAGCTCTATTACAAGTTCCAAGGACACCTTCAGTACGGCACTCGTCTGGACGCGGCCATTTACCGAGAGTAGCTGGACTGGCACTAGGTGTAAATCGGCGTCTACCTCAATCTCTGCTTCGGCATCTGCTGCGGTAACTGTCCCTGATCTGCCATATTTGGGCTACTTTAGCGAGAATACCACGACCCTGCATCATCTCCATCACCTAAAAATTCCGAACTTCCTGGATAACGTGGGAATAACTCTTGAACATGCCCTTACCGCCTGTACTACTATAACAAGTACTACCACCAGCAGTGCGGCCACTATTACCAATGACAAGAACTGGAACGACTGCTTTGCAATATTATTTTGCATAGCCTGAATATGTCCTATACAGCATAAAAATCCTTCAGTTTCTAATGTCGGTCATTATATAATGTTAGAACCCAGCTAGCTCGTCTATACGACAGAGGATTGTTGATACTCTTCTATAGCAGCACCAATTCTCATACCATAAGAATGATCTGTGTTAACTTATATCAGGTATTATTGTTACTCAATTCAAGCTTAATAGTACCGGTAATAGTACTGCGCAAATGGCATAAGTTATTCTTCAACCGTGCTATGATAATAGGACGTCGTACAGTTTGCTACAAGTAGATATCCACCTTTCAATAGATCAATTCTTTTAGATGGTACATACCAATGCCATCTTCCGTGTTTCCATATAGCTACCTGCTAATGCTGCTTATACCTTATTACTCTATATACAAGCTATAACAAAAAATGCTTATGTTTTCTGATTTCAAATTACTCCAAAATCGTAGTAGAATGAGTGAGCCGCACGCCGCGGGAAGTGCGGCGTAAGTTCAGCCGTCTCCTCCCAACCAGCCCCGGTAGTCAAATTGCTATGTGCTGATTGGCCAGCCCACTCCCAACCCTCAGCAACTGGGTGAAAAATATCGAGGGCCTCTCCTCTCGCGACCATAACCAAATAGACCGAAGTTGTTCGTTGAGGACCTCAATCCCACATCATGGCATCGACAGAAGAGACCAAACTGCCAGCCCGGTACCCGACCTTCAAGTACAGAGAGGATGGCATGTTCCAGCCCCGGGACACCATTGCGCTGACCACTAAAGCCGCATTCCTCTCGTCGGGTGCGGGTATCTTTGTCGCTGCCATCAAGGCTTCTCTGGCGCCCAATCGAAGCTTCAAGAGCTCTGTTCTGGCGCACTCGCGATACGTGTGGCTGTACGGCGCCGTGGGAACTGCATACACCGCCGTCGAGGCCATCACTGCTAACCTGACCGAGTCGGACTCTGCGTGGAGCACGTTCTACGGTGGTGCTGCTGCGGGTGGCATTATGGGCACTGCTTACAAGTCTGTCTCCAAGGTCATTGGCGGTGCTATTGCCGTGGGTGCTATCCTCAGCTTTGCCCACTGGTCCGGTAACTTCACCGGCTACGGCCGAAAGCAGGCTCAGGAGAACAGCCGGGGTGAGGCCATTGAGATCGAGAAGGGCAACCGACAGGGCTTCTTTGACGTGGTGCACCGACGACCACTGTCGCAGACGATTGACGAGCTGGGTGATCTTGTCAAGCCTTTCAAATAACGAGCTCTCCGAAAAATCCTCCTCCCCTTTGACAACCAGTTTCTCTTACGCATTTAATTAGCATATATGTGCTTGTCCTGACGACAAACCCCCCTGATTCGCGACAGCGCGGTCGCCTGTTTTATACTACCTTTACGTGTTATGTACTATTCAAAAAGAGCGTACGTCTCCTCCATTGCTACCAACCTTCGTAATCCAAATCGAAGAGAGCCATTTTACCCTGGTCATTGCCCAATATCGATTTATTTATGGCTCATATTCCGATCATTAACTGGTTAACCATAGCCTTGACTACCCGGTAGCTAATATCTTCGACATTGAGCCATAGCTTTGACATTAATCCTTGGACATAAGCGCGTAACTTCTACCATTAACCCATCTTCAGTTATTCGACAGATCAATCATTTCTCTATCGCCAATCTGGCTTGATCTGTCATCTGCTGAAATGTATCATGCTGCAGTTTGAGTCAGTCGAATGAAGACTCGAGATCAATCGGCATCATGGAAGCGGGGTCGTAAGCTTGGCTTCGGCATCTACTTCATATCTTTAATTGACTCATTTGTTTAAAAAAGATGTTTGAAAATAAAAGCGACTATCTACGAGTATACAATTAGATACACTTGTTGTTCGCAGTCACTTCATACTCCACTACCGTTACCAGGCGAAGGGTCTCTCCCCTCTCCCTCACCAAACGAATCCGCTTCACAGAGATACAACTACAGAACTAGTATTAGTGGTACTACAATAGCAATCCCACGTTTCTAGGCTACCTATATTCACGTCTCATACGTCTGTACTCTTAGCTATGCTGCAGGCCATACGTATTAAACATTATGAGGCATCGGTACTGCATGGCCGGAATGAGCCTCATGTTCCGACGGATGAGGGCCTACGGCATCGGCACACCCTTACCCCCTCCTGATATACCCCACCTGAATCTGATGGTTTAAATACCAGCCCTGACGTGTACTGACTAGCTGTAGACTTCTGAAATAAAATAAATGACCACTAGGTATGTGTGAAAATGCTGTCTATTTTTCCAGGCTAACTGTCTAGATACCGAGTTGAATGTGCGTGGACACCCCAGCGATGTGAAGTGTGCTAACGGACTAGATGCCCTCAAGTCTCACCGCAGAGACGAATTCATCGAGTGGATCAAGGGGCTTCTGGCGGTATGTCAACTTATTCAGTCAGTATTAGTATCAACTAACTTGTTCAGGGCCCATTTGTTCTCCATGCTGGATCCGTCAACAGCTTCCAGATTGGCGAGGACTCCAAGAGCAACGCAGAGGCGCGGAGACGATATGCCGAGATCTTCTTCGACATTGAGCGGTTAATTGAAAATCAGAGTAAGTTTCCGAGTACTTTACTAAAGTAAGTTGGCTAACTTGGTAGTATACCTGCAAAAGACCGGCGACCCCACTATCGGCCGGCTTCGCCAACTGGTCCCGTCAGTAGGGGCATTCTTCACGAAACTCCCCCTGGAACGCGCGTTCTACATCCAGGATGACCGGCGGTCCATTTCAAAGCGGAGACTGGTTAGCCCTAGTTTCAACGATATCCGGATCATTCTGAACACGGCGCAGGCCATGATCCTTGGAAGCGGCGAGAATAAGGTGAAGCTCGTAACATTCGACGGAGATGTCACTTTGTACGATGACGGAATGTCCTTAGATGAGCACAATCCGGTCATCCCACAGCTCATTGAGCTACTGAAGCGGGACATTTATGTCGGGATTGTGACCGCAGCAGGATACCACGAGAAGACAGGCGAGAAGTACTCTGAGCGACTGGGAGGACTCATTAATGCCATTGTCGACTCCCCCGAGCTCAGCCCTGAGCAGAAAGACCGGCTGACTGTCATGGGCGGTGAATCAAACTTCCTGTTCCGCTTGGACGGCAAGACTGGCCAGTTGGTATGGATAGACGATGAGGAATGGCGTCTGCCAGAGACCTCGAGCTGGTCCGAGGAGAACATTAAGAAGCTTTTGGATCTGGCGGAGCTCATCCTCACGTCCCTCAAGAACCGTATGCAGCTATCAGCGCAGGTAATCCGGAAGAAGCGCGGTGTCGGGTTGGTTCCCTTGCCAGGGCACAGCATGTGTCGAGAGGAGCTCGAAGAGGCTGTTCTCAATGCACAGAGGCGGCTTGAAGTGTGCGAGGCTGCCCGGACCGTCCAGTTCTGTGCCTTCAATGGCGGCAGCGATGTCTGGGTGGATGTTGGCGACAAGCGCTTGGGTGTCCTTGCGCTGCAGCGGTACCTGGGCGACATTCCGGGGAACCGAACGCTTCACGTGGGTGACCAATTTGCGAGCATTGGCGCTAATGACTTCAAAGCCCGCATGGCTGCATGCACCGTGTGGATTGCCAGCCCGGCCGAGACCGTTGGCATCGTCGGGGAGCTGGTGCAGTACCTGGACGAGAGCAAGATTTACGAAGACTGAAATTCTATAGGCAATAAATAGATTGACTGTACGTATGGTACTTAAAACTCCCTGCTAAAATCCGAACTCCATAGCGGCTTCCTCCTCAGCCTCATCTAGCTCCTTGGACTGTTCATTGCGCATGATATCTTCCAACTCGTCATCATCAGGGAATCCATCATCGCCATTGTCTTTTCCACGCGCGTTTTCGGTCGATGGAGTCGTTGAAGGAGCAGGCGTAGTTGAAGTATTACGGTTAGTCACAAACAAGTCATCGTCATCATCATCATCATCGATGACGTTCCGCCCGCGGCTATTGCGACTGACAAACAGGTCATCATTGTCTGAATATTCCTCCAGGAATGGGTCAGCAAAACTCTGGCCATTTTTATTATGCTCGTTGTCGATTGTGTCCGCGTTATCCATTTCGGCCGAGTCCTCCAACAGCTCCGTAGCAAAGGAATTCAATAGATCTAGTTCTTCATTCCCAAAAACTCCCCTCTGCTCAATAGACACCCATTCTGTTCGATAGGGTCTCATCGCTGGGCCAGTCTTGGCACTGAGCTTTATAAAGTCGTCAAAGTTGGCTTTGGGAAACAGTGAGTGCGCCCACATTTGATAGGTACCCAGTATCTTGTTGAGGTCGCTTTTTTCATGTCCTTTTCCTTTGAATCGGATGCCCTTCTTAACTAAGTGCCGCCTGATATAAGGGATGCCTTTATCCGAAAGCAGTTTTGACGGGTCGAGCTTGGCGACTGGACGTCGCCGCACTGTCCTGACTTCTGTATCATCCACACCCACCTCGGGGAGTATCTTTACTCCCTCTTCCCGTTGTGGCTCGTCTTCCATTAGTGGGTTGTTGAATTGTGATTTGGTGGTGTCGGAGCGCGTTTTTGATGGAATGCGTTTCAATTTACGCGAAAAACTCACCACGCGTCACCCAAGTATCGCGTAAATCGTGATTATATTAGAAGTAATCCAGACCATAACGTATTATTTTAAATAAAACTGTATATTACTAGAGAAATACAACTAGACTAAATGAAGACTGCTAGCTTGCGGGTGTAACTCAGCCGCAGGGCCAAAGCCAGCAATGAACACACGATCATCATTGATCCCGAGAACAGAGCAGAGTTTGCATACCCAAGGACGGGGTCACCCTCGTCAGGGATGAACAGCCCGGCCAGCGAAGACCCAGCAATGCACCCGGGAACGCCCATTAGAAAGACAATTGCCAGGCGCGAGTGGTTGTCCTTGATCCCAAACAGCTGAGCAATGACCGACGGCATGAGAGCGATGAACGATCCAGAGGCAGCCCCCCACAGCAGTGCAAATAATAGCACCATCGTCTCGCTCCGGGCTGGATACCAAAGGGCAATCTGGAGAATGCCGGTCAGGAAGACACAGGGAATAAACACATTGAGTCTCCCGACCTTGTCGGCTATCAGCGGCGGGATGACTCGGCCAAGTACCGACATGCCGTTGAGAATCGCCGTAAGGTACTGCTGGATGCTTGGTCTCACGTGAAGTGCCTTACCGAATGAAGAGAGGTAAAAGATACCAGGGAAGAGGCCGAAGATACCAATTGCGTTGGCTACAACAATTATCACGAACCGCCAGTCTTTGAGGACTGCCCAGTTGGGCCAGATCCGCTGCTTCTGGCGCGGAAGGCGGGCTTGTACGACAAAGGACGCAAAGACCAACAGCGGTATATAAATGAACCCGATAATTCGGTTTGCCCAGGGGAATCCCACTTTGGCGACGAGGTGGTGGAACACAATGGGCCACACGATACCGCCGATGGAGGAGCCCGCCGCAGTGATGCCTATGGCGATGGCTCGGCGGCGCTTGAACCACTCGGCGGGGATGGCCATGGCAGTGAAGAATGCGATCCCGGCGCCAAACCCGAAGACGACGCCCTGGGCGAGGTAGAACTGCCAGAGCTCCTTGCAGATGGAGATCATCATGATGCCGAACACCATGATCGCTGATCCGAGGAGCAGCGTGTAATTGACGCCGAGCAGGTTGAGGAACACGACGACGGGCACGGACGCGATGTAGATAACGGTTGGCTGCAGCGACCCAATGAGGGAGATGACCGACGACTTCGCGTCGGGGAAGGTCTCGTGGTAGTATACGACATACTCGCCAAACGCGTTGACCATGCCATAGGTCGTGCTGAGGATGAATGCTGTGCCCGTAATGACGAGCCAGCCCTTGCCTCCCTCGGGGAATTCCTCAGTGTCTTTCTCCCCGAATGGCCTACCGGTACTATTTTCATCAACGGGACTCTGTTCCTCTGCTTTTTCAGGAGGGCATATTGTTTCTACGACCGTTTGGATCTCAGCTTCATCGTCAATGTCTATTCTCTTCATGGTAGATTCTTTTTTCTCTATTCATGGTCTATCAAAGACTACGTATGGGTGGTTATACGGTACGGCACTACCAGATCTTTTTATTTATGCTATATCATGCACCTGCCCCCACATCTTCTGCTGGTAGTGGTAGTGTAGTACTACAGGGGTTCTTCTCAGTGATTTCAAGCCTTGGATCGGGAAGGAGCAGTCGATGCATGGTGGAGCTCTGGTTCCGACGGTCTATGGTGAGTCACCAGCCGCACAGAATGCGGCGCGCTCTCTGCAGCATGTACTTGGTTCTTGGAGGTCGGGACAAGTTTAATAAGAGTTGCTACTATGCAAATGTTACAGCTTTTTTGAATCTCATTGTAGCTAGTACACCCTAATATCTTAGCATGGTGAAATTGACAAATGCGTTGGCTCAATTACCCTGGTATTTGGTAGGACTGGTTTGACTCGGTTTTGGCCGTTCCGTCGGACGCACTTCACTTTCTCTTGGTGCGTAGCCCGGGCCATTCGTACTCTGCCGCCATATGCACCCATTCTCGCATTATATCGCCTCATCATGTGGCATGCTACAGATATTGTTATGGATAAGTGATTTCTGTACAAAGATTAATCATCAATTTGATTTGCAGGGAGTATTTTAGCAGTCTAACTCTACTTGAAACTTAATAATACGGTACCGAGTTTGAAGGAGCCAGGGTTCCCCCGCCTTCAAACCCTTGGAATCCGCTTCGCAACTGGTCTTCAATAAAATAGATACATAAACCAATTGCAATACAGGCATTAATTAATTAGCTATATCTTGCACATATGTAATCGGATTACCTATATATTCCACATTATTGGTTGTTATTGGGTCCTGTAGGCCCTTTCTTTACGGCTACAGTACTACACTCTACCAGGCTTAGACGCAGCACCCTACACGATGGCGTTAACCCTACCAGTTCTACTACCTACTTCTACTACAGTGTACTATTATCACTATAAATTCTCTCCCGGTTAACTAACCTACTTAAAACCTAATACCTTACCTGTACCGAGTGGCGCTACTTTGCTTTGCGACGCCGACAAAATGCCCATTTCGCGCGAAACGGCCCTGCGGCAACGGTAGTAGCGCAGAAGTTAAAATAGGCACGTGCCCCCTACTACGGTGTAAACATAACCTGAGCCTCCGTTGTCACACCCGTCACCCAGCATCCAGCTACCTGGTACTACTAAACCACCACTGCTTAACACGACAAAGACACAGCAATTGACAGCAATGCCCCAATACAAGAACCAGAATAGAGGGTAGGTATTGTCTAATCGAGACCAGCCAATAGGGAGACAAGCGTTTCAATTTGCCCCGAAACTCTCTGTGCGGCTCTTGCCCCCCGGGCTGGAACAAACCCTAACCCATATCAGTTTAGGGCGATAGCAGAGCGTGCGTGGACCACGCGCTATCGGATCGGGCGGCGAGGGGTATATCACCACTTGACTCCGTACCGTGAGAACGACCACCAGTGCGACGAGAATTGAGAGAGAGAGAGAGCGGTTTTGACCCCGAGAAACAAGCCCAGGACCAACGCAAGCTAGTTGGGTTATTTTCCTCTCGTTTCGTTTTGGAAGAGGTTTGCCAGAACCCCCCCTGGTATTCATCACTTTACAGTGTTATCCGTTGGTAGATCAACGATGTTCGACTTTGTGTTCCGCTGCCTAAGCTCCCTGGCATCCTTTGCATTCCCGGTGTTTGCGTCGTATAAGGCGCTTCAGAAGGATGACATCACCCTGATCAAGCCTTGGCTCATGTACTGGGTCATCATTGCCATCCAGCTCACGTTCGAGGCGTACTTTGGTTTCATCTTGGCATACTTGCCACTGTACAACGTCGTGAGGATGGCCTTCATGCTGTGGCTGGTACTTCCGCAGAGCCAGGGCGCCTCGCAGATATACGTGGCGCATGTGCATCCGTTCCTCGAGAAGCATGAGCATGAAATTGACAGCTTCATTGCACAGACCCACGAGAACGCCCGGGCGCTCGGCGTAGAGTATCTCCAGCGGGCGAGCCATTTTGTCAGACAGTATGTGTCAAGCCTGCTATTTGGAGCTGAGTATAGAGACTACGAGTCGGCCAAGCGCGACGAAGACCTGCGCCACCAGCGCGAAGAGCAGCTGGAGCCAGCCGCCACCGCTTCCGGCGTGCAGAGCTCATACGCTGACCTGCTCTTCTCCCGGTTCCGCTACCCGGCGGCCGTCTCGAGCTCGGCGGCGTCGAATCTCGGGTCTCTGCTGGGCGGAGCGTCCTCAAGCATCAGGGCCTCTCTGGCCAAAGTCAGCTTTCCGACGGAGGTGCAGACGAAGACAGACAAACTCGACTACCTGAACAAGCAGCGGTCGAAGCTCATGGAGCTGCTGACCAGCCTCGACGAGAGGCGCGACGAATTGGCTAGGCAGGAGGAAGAGGAGATCAGTACCCCGAGGGCACTCAATTCCAGCGCTAGTAAGAGTTCGCTAGATTCCACCGCCAGCGAATCCGACTTTGATGTAGTGAAGAAGGAAGAGGCTGATAACCATGCCAGGGCCGAGGAGGACGGCCAGCAAACTCCAACCACCTCTGCGACTGGCGAGCCACAGTCTCCCCAGAGCTCCAAAGGCTGGTTTTGGTAATTCATTTTTTATTTTCTTCGTTTCATTATTTATTAAGTATTAACCGAATATATATGTTCCTTCTATTCCTCCGCGAAGCGGCGCCATGGGAGCTCGAATAGCACTCCCTGCTAGTGCAATTGGGGGGACCAGTCCCCCCAAACCCCCCTGGGGCTCCACTTCGTGGAGATCATTTGACTTCGCAACACTCAAGCAGGAGTAACAATGAGCCTTTTAAAGACAGGAGAATGAATAAATATCTAAGCTCTATTTGTAAGGGTACTCCCATGGGGCGTCTTTCCTCTTCCACACAAACCGCCGCTTCTTTTCAAACCACTTTTCATCGCAATGCTGCTTCTTGAACTGCCTGATGAACCGGGGGTCCCACAGCTCTGAAGCAATACCCAGGTCCTTGCAACACCGCATCATGGCATTACTCTTGCACCCCTCAATTGCAGTGGGCACGCCGTCAGGATTGAAGTACTGCTGCTCGCCACGAGCCACCGCCACAAGCCGGCCATGGCATATCAGACCGTACTCTCGCGACACAGTCTTGGGCGTGATCACGGTCGGCGACCGCGGGGCTAGGCCCCACCCGCCAGGGCCAAACGCCTTGTTCAGGATACGCCGGTACTTGATCTCGGGCAGGAAGATGAGCCCGTCAGGCGTGATCTCAATATCTTCCGGGTTAGCGTCGGCGTTGAGGATCTCAACCACTTGGGGCGGGAAGGGCTCGACGCCGAGACCGGCGAAGCTCTTGGCCCAGTTCTCGCCCGCCGTCTCTGACGCCCCGAGCTCGCCAGGGGTGTCGTCAAACTCCTTCCACACGGCGTAGGAGTCGTCCTGGGCCACAATCGAGGAGGTGGTGGCGGCTGGAGTCGCCGAGTTAGCGGTCGTCGCTGCGGGCTTGAAAGGCGCCTTTGTCGATCCCAGAGTGGCGTAGCTTCGGGCCAATGGTGCTAGTGCTCCCATGGGCCGGGCGTATCTCGCCAGGAAAGAAGCTCGTACGAGTCGTAGCATCTTCTTGTCACTTTGCGATATCTGATTATCTTTTTACTTGGCGATATCGGATATGGAGAGTGGTCGCCGCTCCGACACAAATTATATGCGCCATGCGATCCTCATTTGAACGAAAAACGGTTCTTATCTGAAATTTGAACTGTATAAAATTTTAAGATATTTCATGTAATAAAATGATATCGGTAGTACTATGTGCTATTTTATGTTCGGGTAGTTTAAAGATTGCAAGAATAAATATATTTTGGTTATTTTGGGCCAATTGACAGACGTAGTTCGGTGTTAACCAGTAACGATACCCTTGCCGACTGATACACACTAAATTAGTTCATTGAATGAAAAAGAACCATAAAATACAGCAAGGGTGTTTCCTTATTATTTTTATTTATTATAGTTCGGTCAATTGCCTGGCTGATATTGCCCCGGAGTTACTGCGGTGCCAATAATCAAATTGAATATGGAACTTCGATTCGAATCGAATATCTATTGTAATAACAGATCCATTCTCTTCAAATTGGTCAAAAATAGCGTTGTAATTCATTAATTCAAATGGTTACATATAGGATGATTGGATGTCTCGACTCAATTGACTAAAATTGTCTTTTTAATTGAAAGCGAATGTGGGAAACTTAAATCCAATCTGGGTGAACGATTGAACTTCTTCGGTTGGAAATAATCAAATTTTGACCTTCAAGGCTTGCAGTAATACAGCAGTGGTCTTTATTACAAAGCGGGCTCCTGAGTAAGCACACAAAACTATACAGTCGAGTTATCACAAGCGTCAAGTTGTACCTATAGTCAATATATAACTGTTACTGCTCACCGTGACGACTTTTTGGGCTCTGGAGCGCATATATATGATCATAGTTATAATCAAGGGGACATGATGTGTAAGTGCCCTCAACGTATTTGTCCAGTAATATGCAATTGGTGGTTAGAGATGGGCCGGTATTTAAATTTTCATGATACCGGTGGTACATAGAGTGGGTACTATTTTTACTACCGGTGGTACTTTACATATGAACAGAGCAGCATGGCTTATTATAAACGTCTGTACATGTACTTTCTCTGGTCTTAGTCGATAGATTATTTCAATTTTGATACGGCAGGTTAGGCCAATAGCTTTGGCAGGTACGAAAAAATTGGGTCATATCATGTATTCCGCCGGAGCAAAGTCAAGCAATGGAACGACAGGTCCGATGCAGCCAGTTCCCAAAAATGCACAGGGAAAAGTAGATCGACATATTTTACCATACATGCGCCCCCTGGAGGAGACACAATGTAGCTCCTTTGGAGAAGGCGACGACGCATACATGGGGTGTAGTACAGATCGGGGCGTTGCGCGGGCGAGCCCCCCTGAGAAGCGATCACTTCAGACAAGACACGTATAATTTCAACGACCAAAGAACCTCAACCAAACGAACACCACCACCGCCAGAAGAACAGCACCATGGCTTCCGAACTGCGACAGCGCAATGTCGCATCCAAGAAGAAATCGTCTGCTCAATTGAGGGGGCCAGATGCCTCATCGTCTCCAAAGCCCAGCGCGCCAGACCGTGTCAAGCAAAGAGATAGATGCTACCGACTCGCCAACTTGGCCCTGACCGTGCTGGCATTCGCCACGCGGTTCTACATTATCAATCACCCTGACCAAGTCGTATTTGATGAGGTACATTTTGGCAAGTTTGCCAGTTACTACCTCGAGCGCACCTACTACTTTGACCTGCATCCGCCTTTCGCCAAGATGCTCATTGCTTTCGTAGGCTATCTCGTAAACTACAATGGCGCCTTCAAGTTTGACTCTATTGGCGACTCGTACATTGACAACAACGTGCCGTACATTGCCTACCGGTCCCTTTCTGCGGTCCTGGGCTCCATCACGGTGCCAATTGTTTTTAAAACGCTCCAGGAAAGCGGATACAGCGTTTGGGCATGTTCACTGGGTGCCTCGCTCGTGCTCTTTGACAACGCCCACATTGCCGAGACGCGATTGATCCTGCTGGATGCGACGCTAATTGTGTCAGTAGCGCTCTCTCTTTTGTGCTACGTCAAGTTCTCCAAGCAGCGAAAGAACCCATTCTCGTTCAAGTGGTGGGCGTGGCTTCTGGCGACCGGCGTTTCTCTGTCGTGTGTTATTTCGACCAAGTACGTCGGTACGTTCACCTTCATGACCATTGGCTCCGCCGTGTGCATTGATCTGTGGAACCTGCTCGACTACCGTGCCGGGCTCACCATGAAACGCTTTCTGCAGCACTTTTTTGCCAGGGCATTCAGCCTCATTGTCCTCCCCCTGGGCATCTTCCTGTTCTGGTTCTGGGTGCACTTTGCCATTCTCACGCAGTCCGGCCCCGGCGACAGCTTTATGAGCCCTGAGTTCCAGGAGACCCTGGGCGACAACATTCTGACCCGGGACGCACGCCAGGTCAATTACTATGACACTATTACTCTTAAGAACAAACACGCCAACGCTCTTCTGCACTCGCACGAGGCGAGGTACCCGCTGCGATATGACGACGGGCGAATCTCGTCGCAGGGCCAGCAGGTGACAGGTTATGGCACCCCCGACGTTAACAACGACTGGCAGATTCTGCCTGAAGTTGAATTCCCAGAAGACGACCGGGTCGGTCATCCAGTGTTTGGCGGGAATAAGATCCGTCTGCGGCACGTGAAGACCAACACTATGCTGCTGACCCACGACGTCGCCTCGCCGACCTACCCTACAAACCAGGAGTTCACTACTGTTTCAATGGAGTTAGCCGAAGGAGAGCGGTACAACGATACTCTGTTTGAAATCGCCATGAAGAAGAATGCCCGTGACATAATCAAGACCAAGGCTGGCCAGTTCAGGCTCGTCCATTCTAACATCAACCTATGGACCCCCGGCAAGCGCCTTCCAGAGTGGGGTTTCGGCCAGTTTGAGATTAACGGCAACAAGAACGTCCAGGACCCGGCCAACTGGTGGTTCATTGACGAGATTACGGATCTTACTGACCCCGAGCGACTCAACTACGTGCCAAAGGAGCCCAAGAAGCTCCCCTTCTTGACTAAGTACCTCGAGCTGCAGGCGATCATGTTTGCCCAGAACAACGCCCTCACATCGTCACACCCATATGCCTCGGAGCCAATTACCTGGCCATTCCTCGTCCGCGGCGTGTCTTTCTGGACTAATAACGAGAACCGGTCGCAGATCTACTTCGTTGGCAACTTTGTTGGCTGGTGGCTCGAGATCAGTCTCATCGCCGTCATTGTTGGTGTCATGGCCGCCGACCAGCTTACGCAGCGAAGAAACGTCCAGGCGCTCAACCGGACAGCGCGATCCAAGCTATACAACTCACTGGGATTCCTGCTGGTTGGCTGGGCCTGCCATTATTTCCCCTTCTTCCTCATGGGCCGCCAAAAGTTCCTGCACCACTATCTCCCCGCCCACCTGATTGCCGCGGTCCTGGCCGGCGGTATCTTTGACTTCATCTTTGGTGAGTTCGATGACGGTCCAGTGGCAGCTCGTCGCAGCGGCAGGCCGTACCGAAACACTAAGATCATTGTCGCCTTCTCGGTAATCATGGTCCTGTTGGTGTC
This sequence comes from Blastobotrys vanleenenianus, assembly GCF_965637985.1. Lineage (NCBI taxonomy): Eukaryota > Fungi > Ascomycota > Dipodascomycetes > Dipodascales > Trichomonascaceae > Blastobotrys > Blastobotrys vanleenenianus. The sequence goes on along the minus strand of NW_027481884.1, from coordinate 59,008 downwards.
CTGCTACGTCTACTATGCTCCGCTGACTTACGGAGACCCAGGACTCACCGTCGAGCAGGTCAATGCACGCGAACTCATGAACATCGAGCTCCACTTTGCCAAATAACCCATTACTTTAACTTATTATATGTACATTAAAGAGAGATTTCATACTCCTTCCTTTTAGCACCATAGTATAATGTACAGTCCTAAAGCCCCCCTCCCTTAGGCTTCGCTACGCAGAGATGTTCGGTAATCTTATAATGATGCAACAGAAGGATTTGGCTATAATGCAGATATATCAAACTAATTAATTATTAAATTAAATTTATATCACCGAGCCGCATGAGTCGCATAAGATCATTGTGATGTAGGAGTTGGTCCGCTGGGACGAACAGCGACCCAACCCCAGCCATATACGCTTCAAGATCCCTTATTCATACCGATACCAGTGAAGGAGCCCGTTTGGAGACCGCACATCGACTTGCTGAACAGCTGATAGACTAGCTCTGTCGTTATGGCTCCAGGGTAAGTTTTGCCGCACCTGTGTTCAGCGATAATGCTCTAACCGTTTTGCAATAGATCTCTAAGGTCCCTCTCCAAGGCATTGGAAGGGTTCTTCTCTTCCAAGGACTATTCCGACCTCAATGCCGAAGTGACGAACGAGATATCTGAATTCGTGGCCAGCAATACCCCGATTGATCCCTCCGACTCCGCTAAGCTGCATGAGGAGCTGGTCAAAATCCACGACACCAGCGTCGCCGACTCCAAGTACGAAGTGCCATTTGTAGAGGCTCTCGACAGCCTGGCCCCCTGTCTAACTGACATCAAGTATATCCGGTTCTGGTTCGGGCTATACTCTGTCCCTGCGCTGGATTCCGTGGGCCATTTGAATACACTGGTGGCTGCGTCCCGAAAGCTCTTGATGAAGATTCTGCTCTACGAGTATGACTTCATTGACGAGGACTCGGAGGACCTGTACAGAGAATTGTCCAGCCAGGTGTGCGAGTGGATTTTGGACATCCATCTCGATATATACAAGGAGTGGTTCACCCACATACATGAATCTAGTACACTCAATGATGAGGAAAGGCGTAGGTTTTTGCGTATGAACGCGAAAGACCTGCTGATGCAGTTTGGCATGAAACGGTCCAAAGATTTTATGATCAAATTGAATGGCCGGTTTGTTGACCACCGGTACCGAATCCAGACCCTTAGTCTACTCTCGGTGTTTGCCAGCATGCAGCCACCATTCCTGTACCATATCCAGCAGACGGACTTGCTCGAGTCGCTCAAAAAGTGTTTGATTTATGATTTGTCGTCGACTGCCCTGTCTATTGCGGCAACGGTGTTGGCAATGATAATGCCTCATATCTGCGACTCGCTCTCATCGCACCTGCCGACCATCCTCGCTGTATACGGGCGACTCGCCTGTTGGAGACTCCTGACTGGAGATGACGAGGTTCGCGATCACGAAATCTTAGAGGATGAGGAAGATGGGCCAAAGGATTCCGACCTCGAACTGACGGAAGACGCAGCGCCACGTCCACAGAAACCACCAGCTAATAATGAGGGATGGGACACCCTTGGGTTCTATTCTGACCTCCAGGATGAGCGCAAACCCAGCATTACGCCTCTCTTTACATTCCTTTACGGATTGTACCCATCTAACTTGTTGTCTTTCCTGCGTAAACCAACTAGATACCTCGAAAAGCGTGGATACAAGCGCCCATTCACTGACTTTTGGGATGAATATGAGATTTTAGCATTCTCCAAGCCCATTTTCGAGCTCCACATGCTCCACCCAGGGCTTGTCTCTAATACAGCAGAGGAAGAGCTGAAGGATAATAGCCGGTGGGGCCTACTCGGCAGTCCTATGGACATTGCCGCCCAGTGCCTCGCTCTGTACAACCAGAGCCCACAAGCAAACGCCAACGTTTCGGTTGCTGCGTCTAAGATCCCCCATGAAGAGACTCCGACCCTGTTTGACAGCGACATTCCGTCGTATAGCTACATGTATAACAAGGGTGACTACAGTTTAGCCGGCTCAGATGATTTAAACGATGGAGAACACACACAAGAACAACATCCACATATAGAGGAGAGCGAATCTCGCAAGAGCCAAGAGTTGGAGCGTTCGCATCCTCCAGATGACAAATTGACTGCTCTGTCGAACAAATTGTTAATGTCACCAAGCATTGAGAACGTCGACATGCTTTTGGAACAGCATCTCATGCTCTACACTAAAACGAGATCCGACAGTTTGAAAGACGATGATAGCCACAGCATCGCCAGCAGTGACAATGGACTTAGACAGGGTGACTATGCATCCGGCCCCTCACGCGGGAGACAACGATCTGGAACCATTTCGTCGCCAGGATTCTTCCAGCCTTCTCCTGGCCAGGCAGCTGCTTTCGCTCCTTCAAGTACTGCTAGTAGCGCGCTAGCTGAGGAGCGCCGAAGCTCAGTGGGCCAGCAGTCTGACCATACGCTAAGTGAAGCTCCGAGTAGCCGCCGCGTCTCGGAGCACGAGGCAGATACAAGCGATAAGGTCGAATATTCGAGGCAGATAGAACATATGCAACAGGCTGTGCAGTTCTACCAGCGGGAACTCATGATTCAGAAGAACGAACTCGACTTTGTGTCTTTTATCGAACAACACAGCCAGTATCGATATGTCAAGATGCGGGAGCGTCTTTCTAAGAAGGTAGTAAACGACGAGTCTGTGCGCCATTTGGTGTCGCGGAACTCCATCCTTCGAAAGCAGATTGAACACCTGCGCCATGAGCTCGACACGGCCCAGAAAAATATCAAGACGTACAAGCGCGAGAGACAACAGTACGAGTCGAATATCCTCGCTAAAAACAAAGAGTTCAGACAGACTGCCAACCTCCTTCTTGTCGAAAAGCAGACCTTGGAGAAGGAAGTTGAGCGGTTGAACCACGCCCGCGAAGAAATTATGCAGACTATGGTTGCTCAAGAGGCGAAGCTGGCGGAAATGGAGCTCAAACTAGCCGAGGCCCTGGAGAACGCAAAATACCTTGATTCTTACAAGAACTCGCTTAAGGCGGCTGAGAAAAAGCTGGCTAAATATGATTTGGATAACGACACTAACGATAAGTCCCAGCAGGCAATGGAGGCAAAGGTTAAGCTTATTCAGGAGACACTAGATGACTTGGAGCTCGAGTACAAATCTTTGGAGACAGAGAAGAAGCAAATTGAGTCACAATTGCAGAACCAGGTTGCAGAGCTGAGAACCCGTCTTGCTGATTATGAAGGCAAGCCCACGGAGCCGACTACTCAAGTGAAGGAGCTGATTGAGAACTTCAAAGCGAAGACCCATGCACAGTACTCCGAACTAAGGACCGCTTATGAGGACCTTACTGCAAGATATCTGGAGCTGGAGACCCGTTTTCGCAATCATATTGCGCACGATGAGCTGCTGCAATACCAGGGATATCCTGATGATTCGGCTATTCTTTCAAAACCAAAGAAGTCAATTCTTGGTTATGAGATTGATGAACAGCACAATGCCGAGGTGTCGTCAATCCACAGCGAGTATAGTGAACGCTATGGCGGATTCACTCCGCTCAGTCCGTCTCTGGACCCTCAAGTCGGTCTCTCCAGTACACCAGCACTGCCCGTGCTACGCAAAAATAGGAGCAGCACCGAGGTTCGAATCAAGGGTCGTGGTGGGGTGCAAAATATCAGCTCCACAAGCAACCAAAAGAAATCACGACAGGCTGCATTTAGAGGTTTACGCATGTAAAAGCTAATTACATTCCTCCGCCAAAAATCACCGGGAACGCTTCCCAGGCTACTACTAAAAGGGGGCATTCGAGGCCAGCCCTCGAGCCACACCCATAGTTCCGCTTCACGAAGGGGTTACTTGTACAGTGGATAAATACTTTTATTATTTACAAGTTAAAACGGGAACAATATTTACAGCCCAAGATGCTTCTTGACAAGTTCTTCCGTGGGTCGCTGAGACTCTCGGTACTCGGCAGCGTTCTTCTTGTTAATCATCTGGCTCTTAAGTGTCTTTGGAACAAATGGCTCAGCAGCTGGAACGTAAGGGCCCACAATGCCGCCAAACGCTCGAGGTGGACGCAGCTTGTTGGATCCAATTCTATCAATGTCCTCGGCGTATTTTCTCATCTCTTCATGCAAATTAATCTGGAACTCCTTGTCCTGCTCCTCCTTGGTCAGCGGTTCCGGCCAGATGAACGGATCCTCCATCTCAATGGTCATCTTCTTGATCTGCGGGGTTCGGTGTCGCGGCAGATTCGGACGTGCTCGGTCCCACTTGGAGAACATAAGCTGGGTCGTCACATTGAGCGCTCTCAGGCCGTACACATGCCACAGATAGTCTCGCAGATCCAGCTTATTAAAGTTTCTGGGGACGATGAACTTCGCCTGGAACGGGCTGTGCTTTGCGCTAGGCCGCAGGAGAACGATCTTAGCCTGTGGGAAATAGATTTCCTTGCCACCTACTCGGAAATGGGGCTTATCATCAGTCTTCAATGCCTCCTGGGTTCGTCGGAAGATCTCCTCAGCCGCGGTAGGCTTCGTCCGCTCAACCCATCCCTTAGCCTGTTCCACAGGTTTTGGCGCCGCAGCCTCGATAGTCTTGGGGATATATGGTTGTGGCGGAGTGATTCGCGCGATTTTCTTCGCGCTTAGCAGTCGAAACGATCTCGGCATTGCTCTGGGCTATTTTGTCGTTTGGTCGTCCAGTTTGACGATGTTCAAATATTTTTCCATCCCCGTTTTTTCCACCGCCGGATATTACAGTATGTGGTGTAACTCTGAGCACCGTTGATTGATTGGCCTGCAGCTCATTCTATGGCCTTAGCGAACGGGTAGGATATGGCTGTGATAACGAAGGGCTCTAGCAATTCAGCCTGCCAGTAGTTTACTACTTTTGAGGGCACTTTATTAAAGGAGTATATTTCTAGGTATCTCGAGATGAACTGATTCTATCGGTAGTGGTACAGTTGGCACAGGGAGCCACCGGCAGCCAGTATATACATATTTTTTGCATGGTTAACCAAAAGATGACTCGGCTTTTGGTATCATGTAATCTTTTGCCTTGAAATACTTTACGGTGAAGCTAGGTACTCTAATGCCTTTTATGAGCCCAACTCCATCTTTAGAGCCGGTAGGCACTATCATTGTCAGCTTCTCGGTCCGCTTGTGGTAGTGCTTCATACGCCGTCCAGAATTGCCAACCACGTGGTCTATCGCAGTCTTGAACACTGGTATCTGGTTCATTTTAAGATCAGCAATTGTTCGGGTAACATTAGAAGCCACGTCTCCAATCGCAAATGCATTATTGTAGCCCTCGAGCCGGAAATGACTATCAACTCGCACATAACCACATTTGTCGAGCACAGATGACTTTAGAAAACCCGTGTTTGGCATTACACCAGTAGTAGATAGGCTGAGACTAACATCATCAGTCGCACCACTAGCCAGATTTAGTACATGATGTTCGTCATTTGCAATTACCACTTCAGCCTTTTCATTATTGACGACTTCAACACCGAGCCTCGTGAGCTTCGTTTGCGTTTTTAAGGCCAGTCTTAGGCCCGCAACCATAAGAGGTAGCTGGTGTCCTGTGTATAACTTGACAGATTTCTCACTGTAAGTTCGCTTGATCTCTGCGGCTGTTTCTACTCCGGTAGGGCCCCGCCAATGATCGCAATCGTTGGAGAGGCTTTGATTATAGTGCTAAGTCCTTGAAGTGCGGCAATTGACTCTTCTTTCTTAGAGGCTAGCTTAAAGGCCCTGCTAGGAGTAGTCGCGCCAGTTGCAATTACCACGAAATCGTAATGGAGTGACTCTGTGCTTTCTCCACAACTATGGACAATTAGATTGTGCTCAAAGTCGACGGAGTTTACAGTTGAGATAATGAAAGCGGCTTTGGGAGCAACATTCTTTACTATCTTGACAGTAGGGATGAAGAGGTCGTCAATCTTCTCGGGCTCGACAAGCGCTCTCGGTACGGCAACATTGAACAATGAGTGGCTAGATGAACTGATGATGATGATTTCTAAATCTTGCGGTACTTTCGACAACACCTTAGCAGCTTGGACCGCCGCAAAAGAACCACCAATTATTACAACTCGTTTAGCCATCGAACAATGGTGGTATCCTCAGCTCATGATTTCAATCCTGATAATTATGCCAAAAGAATCAGGCGATACATTGTCTCAAATAAGCGCTGGCATCATGCAACGGAATGTTTCAGCCATGAAGATTTAGATCGCTAAATCCACAATACCGGACGTCATCGAGGTTTATTTAACTCGAGTAAATATAAATAATGCTACTAGAGCAGTCAACTAGGCATTAGATATTCTAGTCTATATCCATTTGGTCCTCGTCGTTATCTGCATTGGTCGAATGGTTTCCGAGTATGTCTGATAATGAACTGGTGATCCCGTACCTAGGTCTTGACGTTTCATTAATACCGTCACGGTGGGCCTTCGTTCGCACAACTTGGTCGACAATGATGATATCGTCCTCGTCATTACTGATATGCGCGTTATTTTTCGGAGAAACCGACATTTGGGTCACATGCTCGTGCAATTGAGGTGGTAGATTGGCGGGTGGAATATCCAAGGGCACTTGAATGACAGGCGGCACCACGCCGTTGTTGACTCCATTTCGAGGCCCCTCAGGCTCAGTTGGGACAGCTTCGGAAATCAGCTTTTCAGTCGGACTGATAGGGAGCGGCAGTGGGGTCAAAACTTGACCTTCTGTAACGCTGTCTCCCGTCAAATCAATTTCCATGGCATCTTCCTGATCTGTAACGCCTGTTCCGACAGAATTGATCCCTGATTCAACAGCACTTTCAGCTGAAAGATCCTTTGGCATACCACTTTCTGACCTAGCTGCCGTTTCAGCTAGCTTAAGCTCTGCTTGTTGAAGATCTTGCGGCGCCACTTTAGTTATACCGGTTTCTGGCTTGGCTTCGGGTAGGTCATCATCCGGCATAGTCGAATCTATGACATCAGACTCTAGCTTCGCATTTGGAGCTCGTACCACTTCAGACCCATTTTCGACTCCACCACCAACATTTCCAGGCTGTTCATTTGTGGGTGGCAATTTTTTATTGCTCTCTTCAGCCTTTGCAGTGCTTTCAATATTTTCACCCTCCTCTCGCTTCTTCGTCTCTGTATTAAGCTGTTGAGCATCTTTTATGCTCAGTCTTGGATCGCCATAAACAATTGCTTTGCCATCATCGCCATTTCCCAGCTTTGGCACAACTGCCTTCAATAATGCATTGGCCTGAAGAATAATGTCTCGCCGCGTAACTCTCACCTTAGTAGCGCCGCTAGGTGGTTCTTTCTCCGGCTGTGGAGTGCTTTCTGCTGACGGTGTGAGTAGGTCCTTGATCTGGATCTTCGTGGTGGATTCTATTGCAGTGGGCTGTTCAACCAGTTTCGGCTCCTCCTTAATAACAACAGATTCCGCATAACTGGAGTATAGCCTCAAATAGATTGCCACAAATAAATCATCCAGTTGGGCAGTGGAACCCTGACCATTGTTGAGACGGCGCATATCTGCCCCAAAATTAAGTGCTGTAACCAGAGAGGGTAGATCTTCACGTTCAGAAGACTCACACTTCTTTATCAATCCTTGAGAGGTCTTGACGAAAGTATCATAAATAAGCGTCGGGATAATGGTGTCCGAATACTTTGGCGTAAGATGAAGCAAAGCTTTAACGGTCTGAGCAGTAGTCGTGAGCATATGGTCCCAAGCATCCAAGTGCTTGGCCATGCCCTGGCCAAACTTCTTTGTCTTTCGAGTCAAATTGCTCAAACCGGTGGCATCCTCTGTATCTCGGAGGAGGTTGACCCAAAACATGATATACTGGTACGCGAACATGAAATGCTGCCCTGGCCGCTCCAAATCTGGCTTCCAGAAATGAACAGGAACCTTTGCATTATTCTTACTGGTACCAAAGCAATTGCTCATTTCCTCTTTCGCAAGCTGCTTGTCGCCGTATACATCAGCATACAGCTTAGCTAATCTGTAAATAGGGCGATGCTGCCACCTCTTCTTATCAGCATGTTTCATTCGAAGCAGGATATAGACAGCCTTGTCGTAAAACCGGTTTATCGGCGTATCGGGCAACCTTCCAGCCACTGGACTGATGACATTTGAGTGCACCTCGCAGTAGGGTGTCTGTTCCACAAGCTCGAGTGCCTCCACTGGATCAAGCTTTTCAGCTTGTACGTACTTTACAACAGTGGAGACAAGCTTATAATGCGGCTCCAAGACGATTTCATGGCTCGACTTATCGGTTCTGTCGCGAGCAAGCTCCACCGCCTTTACAAGTAGACTCGTAACTTGATCTGGCTCCATCCCCAATGCCCTCAACACTTTCGCCATCAAGTAGTAGTTATACCAGTCTGATGGGTTGGCATTTTTCGCTAATATGAGGGAGTACCGCACGGTCTTCAAGACGGCGCGAGTAGTCAATCCCCAGTTAGGAACCTTTTTGTAGACTTCGTAGTCTTTTCCGCAGAAAAGCTTTTCTGATCCATCAGAAAACGCTTCCATCTTCATTGGTTCCCTGCAGGCATTATACAGTATCCGCGCAAAAAACTGCCACAGATTGGTCACAAGTTGTTTGTAATGCGAAGAAGCAGACAACAGCTGAGCCGATCGATTTCGGAGATATACGCTAATTGCCATTCCGCAGGCTAATATAGACTGGCGCTGGTGAGCGGTGGCAATGCGCCTTTGTTCCGGGCTGTTTATTTTATCTGCATTCAAGGTTAAGTCAGCTTCGGCCAATGCATCGTAAGCCTGTGACAATGAAAACCAAGCCTCGAAGCGATTAGTATTGCAGATCAAGTCATATTTGAAGAACTTAATCGCTTCCTCCAAATCCTCAGTCCGCCCCGGATGCGTTCGCTTTCGAATTTTGTAAAGGGAAAATTCAGCATGACCAAGAACGTAGTAAAAGCCACTCTGAGCCACTGGCACAATCTTGTCCCGACTGTCAACGAATGACAAATTAAGCCGTCCATGCATACTGTCGTCGAAGAACCTAGTTGGGACATGCGACAAGTCCAGAAAATCGTTAAGGATATGGGAGTTGTGAGCTAGGGAGGGCACTGTCACATCTGGGTTACCCAAAGCATCATGAAATTGATCAAGAACTGACTTCATCTCACTTCTCAAAATCGCGTTTGACAGGTTCTTCTTCCGCATAACAAGAGACATAATGAATTTAACCAGTTGCAGTGCAGCTGGTCTATGAATATCTCCCGGGTTAGTATGATGATTAATAGGCTGGAAGTAATCATTACCAAGACCAAAGCCATATCTGCAGTCAAGGCACTGTAACATATCAGCTTCAGATTCTGGCCAGTCCAACTTAACGAGCTCCCTCAAACTCAAATCGAGGAAGAATCCATCGCCTAGTCCGCAGTATTCTCTCACACCAATCTCCTCATGGATAATACTCAAGATATCGTTGGTGATTGCCTTTGTTCTCTTTTCCTCGGGGATATAAATCTTGAAAAACATGTATAGCAATGACCAAGCGCGAACAATAAGTTCCTTTATAAGCCTTGATGCCCGGTCCCATGACGGGTGCGAAGGGGCTTGAATCACGTTGTTGTTAATCGCATCATCAAGCAAAATAAACATATGAAGAAGGCGCAGTAAATGGATAAGCGAGTCCAATGACATTTTTAGGCGCTCTGTGGAAAGTCCGTCTAGTATACCATCGTCATCCATTATCAACCCAGTTAACTTTCTCGTGATATCGAGGCAAATATTAAGAGACCTCAGTAGAACGACAGACTTCTGGTGATCGGTGAAATTCGAATACTGGGAACTCACAAACTCATCGACGCTTGAATCAAGGATCCGAAGATAGCCATAAAATGACTTTAATCTCTGTCCGTTCTTGTCGTAGGTATCAAGGAGGAGATACCATAACTGGAGTCGGAACTCGAGCGAAGCCGTGGCCAGAAACTGTTGGATCGCGAGGTGCTCGGGGATTAGGACCTTATGCTCATCAGGCATCAAAATTGACTCCAGGACGGTGATCTTATCAAACTTCTCAGATGTGTCACCGTCATCTTTCTGGTCTTCCTCATCTTCCATCTCAAATATGCGAGCAAAAATCGACGCAGCCCGATATTTGGCAATTTGAGTTGTCACACTCTCAGTCGACAATCTGGGAATATTTGAAAAGTTGGAGAATTCCACCACTAAGTTAGGTTGCAATTGCGTCAACTTCTTTTGATAGATTTCGAAATTCTTCAGGCTATCAGTAGGATCCTCCTCTTCCAGTTGCCCACAAATGATACTAACCCATTCATGTCGTAAGAGATTAGTGCATATCGAATCTATCGGGCCATAATAGGCACCCAAGACGTCATTGCAAATCCCTCTCCAGCGCGATACTCGTGAGAGCGATGCCTGCTTGACAATCTCCATTGACTTAGCCAGTTGCTTGTCTCGACTGTTTCTGAGTGACTTGGTAACCGACAAATACCCATCAACAAAGAACTCGAATATGCTTTCGCATACCTCAAGCTGAATAAATAATCTCTTCAGGTTCATCTCAGTAGGGTAAGCAGCAGAGTCGAGAACTACTTTCTTCGCCTCCGAATAGAGGTGTGGCTCAATCTCTTCAATGACCCTTTTTACTCCGTCAAATAGCGAGGTCGGCCAGTGATCTGACAAAAGCGAGCAATAACCATCCTTGCGCTGGCAGAGTAGAAATAGAATCAATTCTATCCTTACCTGTTGGAAATGCATTTTCTCCGCATTAACTTTAGCCATGAAATTGTCAACCTCTTCCGACCCTCCACTGAATGGTGGCTTAACGATTTCAGAATCACCTAGCGCCGCAAAATCAAGTAACTGCATAACTGACTGGTTCTTGTTCTTCTTATTGCCTCGGTCGTTTCTGAGGAACAATTCGGCCTGATCATCTTCCCAGGATAATAATAGATTTTTGAAGTCAATAAGGCACTGGTCGACTGGCTTTATGGTATTCTGGCCAGTAAATGCAGGCAGAACTGACTCGAAATGCAGACCCGCGAACTGTAAAAAATAGTTCAGATTTTCAAAGAATTCTTCGTCTCCATCGGTATCGACATTATTCAAGGTCTGGTCCTCACCAGCTCTGGCCCTAACTCGCTTCGAAGATCTGTGCTTATTATCTTCACTTTCAGATTTCCGGCGCTTTCTGCCGATGTCAGTGCCGGTGTTGGTATCGGATGGAGCTGTTGAGGAGACTGCTTCGAGCTCCTGAACAATTTTCTCCTCAGAGTCAATGTCCATCATAGAGGCCTCGATCTGCGGTTTGTTAGCAGGTTCAATTGATTCCTTAACCTCTGCCGGCTTCGCTTTCTCAACAGCCACGGCTGGCTCATCCTTAGATAGTTTGTTTGTGGCGTCAGTAGCAACCTTATCTGTCTGCACTTCTTCCTCGCCTGTTGGGACTGTTTTCTCTTCTTCAATAGCCACCATTCTGGTCTCCATTTCGACGTCTTGTGCATCAGGCTCTTCAGAGCTCGCGGTGCCATTACTAAAAGCCACATGCTCGTGAGGCATAGTAAACTTGACTCGTGTGATAGGATCAACGCTGTACGCATACGGATCCTCAAAAGTTAACTTCCGCTTTGTTTTTAGCATGCCGTAGAGCGTTTCCTGAATAGAAGAAACAATGCACATCCAATCCTTGGTTGTAATGGTTATGGTAACGTCCCGATTATTCTCACGATCCAGTAGTTTCTGGTAAGTATTCGTAACATCCTTTTCACGGACAATCCAAGAGTAATCTCGCGTCGTGAGTTTGAAACTAGGGTTTAGCTTGACCTTCTTGATCAGTTTTAGCACCTCACTGTCTGCTATTGATATGTCATCTCCAATTGACTCTAATATGTGAAGAAGCTGCGTCAACAGCTGGTAATCATTTGGAGAGAGGAAGTCACCAGACTTCAAAACACTCTCAAAGCTGGTTACTCTGTTCTCCGAATACACGAGGCATTCCAGCGCTAGTCGAGCTACTCGGACGTACCGGAGCGGAAGCGCCAGAGCACAGATAAGCTCCAGAAATGCCTGCTCCGTGCTGTCGTAAATCAGCGCCTCTGAAAATTCCAGCATTATGTCATCTAATCGCTGCACCAGTTCTTCCTGGTCCATGGAATAGATCTCTTCTTCGAGCTCTAGAAGAAGTAACAACGCATGGTTCTTAAATGCAAGGTATTTCAACTTCTCTGCCGCCTGCGGGAGCCCTGTATCCTATTCAATTGGTCAGATTCCTTCTTCACACACACTCGACGTTAGAATTTGTCTCTCGTTTAACTTACATGACTTAATTTCATGATCTCGATGGCAAACAACTTGGAGTACTGCTCATGAGCCTTATCTATCTCTCGGTCTTTCTGGCATCGTAGAGCCTCTTGAAATATCTTATATCCTTCTTCGATCTACTTGCTATTAGCCTTCCAAATCCAAACGCAATTTAATCATTGATTCGGCAAAAACTTACCTGCAGCTCACGGGTATGCTGCTCAGCATCGTGAATGATGTCTTCTTCGTATACATTTAACGCTACGAAACCCGACTAATTTAAAGTGTTAGCTCCAGAGAACTCCCCTTTCTCTTCACTACACTCACCATCGTGTTCTTGCAGCGCTGACGCGTGTACCTGTGTGTAGTCGCTGGACAAAAGATGGAGTCCTACCAATCAATTTGGCGTTGCATACAATTTCCCAATTTTTGACGCAGCGGTGCCCGATGTCGTGGTCGCGGGTTTGCACGCGACATCCTCATTCTTCTATGGGTGCAATGTCGGGGAGAATGCCATGTCGAGCCTGACTGCGAAGTCGGAGATCCGAGCCGTTTGCGCCGCACCTCTCAATCTTTCATCACCGATACCCAGGCGAAGAGCGGCATTAGTACGAGCTGATGGCAGTCCTGCGCTATTTAGCAGAGTATCTAGCGCGGATCAGGTCTGTTGCTTTGTCAATCGAGGTTGAGGATGGCTTGAATGTTGAGCAGTTGGTTTTTCAGAGCACTGAGAAAGCCATCGTTCATTATACAAAAGATGGAGAATCACATACCGCGGAGATCGTGCTACCTGAACAGGTTTCGGCATCGGTAGCAGAAAGAATTTATAGCACGGACGTGGAGACCAAGACTTTGTCGTACCGATTTCCAGCCAGTCCTGAGCTTTTGGAGCACAGCAAACCAATGTCATTCCTCGACAACCCGAATGTCAGGATGCCATGGCCTGCGTCGGAACTCAATTCTCAGGAATGGATCCAAGTTGTGTGTGGTGGGTGCAGTACCGTAATTATAAAAGCAAAGAGAATAACCCGCTGGCAGCAATTGCCCTCTGAGCATTGGGCTGAGATGATGGATTTCTGGCACTGCCACAAGCCCGACGAGGGTCACGACCACTTCAACCCAAACTACGCCGTCAACAGATTTGTTCCTAAGACTGGGGTTGGTATGGTGGGAATGTCATACTTCTTGATTTGCCCTGGTGACATTGTTAATACAGCATTGGATAAAGGGATGTGCGTGAATTGTAGTCGTCGAATTGGTTCTGCAGATTACACTGATACATTTAGGCTGTGGAAATGGAGCGTGCGACTCGAATCACCAGGAAACGGGATGGAAGAACAATATCCGTATCACTACTATGTGTCGAGTACGGTTGCCCAGCTTATTGACACACATGCAATGTACACGTTCTACGTAGAGCCCGAACAGGAGAGTTCCGGAAAGGACGGGTTGCTGCTGTGGGTGTTCAATCCAGATATTAAATATACGTTGACTGGAGCAGTTTCGGCCAGCCGCGGGTTCAAGGTCTTTTATAGCACTGACTGGATTGAAATACCTGGGCTGAGACAAACCAGGGCAGAGATTGAAGAAGTCATGATCTCGCCAGTTCTGTATGAGCATATGATTAAGAGACTGCGAGATACTACGGCTCTCTTGCCCAACAATGCGCGAAAGTTTGGCAAGTGGGATGTCGGATTACTAGATAGGTTATAGCCTTCACTACGTCCTCCATTGAACAACTCCGCGAGCGGTGACCCAGGGAGGTTTGGGGAGGCTGTTCCCCCTATTAATTCACAAAACTCGGTGGTAGCTTTTGATAGAAACTCTCTATAGAACTAAGACATCTACGCAGGCAATTGAAGTTAATGATTATTATTCTTCTTACCCTGGAACACCTGGCGAAGAACAGGGGCAACCTTCTTCCGCGTCGAAGACAAGTTCTTCTGCTGGAACGAGGCAAACACGCTGCAATTGGATTTCGTCGTGATTAAAGGCTCTAGAGCCAAATCAGCCCTCTCCTTGCCAAGCAACTCCTTCATCAAGTCCTTCGCATTATCGCTGGTAGGGTAGAGCGCCAGTTCCCGCTGGAATGCGTCGCCTTCGCCAAATGAAGTCATGATAGCAAACAAATCAACGTCTTTCTCAGCGGCAAAATCCTTGCTCACGCTTTCAAAGTCTGGGTAGTTTTCAAGAAGCCACCCCAAGGACTTCACCACTGCACTAATGCCAATGTTCATTCTATCTCCATTGCTGGTGCACGTGCCGTCCCACTGCTTGTAGTCCTTCCGCAGAATATCTCTGAGTTTCATGCCCTCAATCATCTGTTTGTGCGTTTTGAGCGAGTGTTCAAACTCATCCACGTCAATCGACTCCCCTGTTTGCTTCAGCAGATCCATCAATGTATCAAAACTCTGTCGATCCTCGTCTTCAACCCTGAGCGTCATGTTGTTAGTGTCAACCAACAGCGGAGCCAGGGCAAGCTCAATGGCACTTCTATCGCCCTCAAGCGGCCCAGACTGGCCAATGCGTTTAAATTCCTTCTGCCAGTAGTTCACTACAAGACTGCTACAGCTTCCGCACCGCTTTATGACTCGGGGTTCCAAAGGCAAGTCACTGTAATGGCCCTCGTTATCGTGATGATCCAAGATCCCCACAACCCGATTGGCAAACACCCTGTCGAGAGGAGGCAGAAGCTTGTTGAAATCAACCAGGAATGCGTACAACTCTGGCCCATTCGCGCTGCTCAACTCCTCAACGTCCTCGGAGAATACGAGATCTTGCGCCGTGACACCAATCCTGCGCAGCAGGTACTCCACATCAGGCCTCAGCCTAAGGTCCGCCTTGGGGATACTAATAAGAGGAATCACCTCGTCAATCCTCACCGAGGAAATATGACCCCCGGGCGAGTACCGCCGAGAAAAGTAGTATGCGGTGAGCAGCGATGACACGCACGAGTCGAGGTCTGCCGACTCGTTGCCAGTGACAACCAGGGCTTTCCCAGCGGGCCCCAGAGCCTTCAAGTGGGCGATCCGGGCCCTCAGCGACTGTAAATACTTGGTCACCCCTGCCATTCTTCTTCGTCCCTACGACCGCACAGCACGCAATGATCGCAAATAGCCGCGTATCTTTTCGTGCTCCGAAATTTCACCCGATATCGCGCGTTGCACAGCCGTGCAAGGGCTTTTGACTCATAAGCGCTATAAAAGCCGTCACTAAGCGTTTCTCTCGAATAGAAGCAGCTGAAAGCAAATTAGAAAATGGCAGGTGTTAACGTGGCTATTGTGGGCACTGGTCTGGTAGGTGCCGCTTTTATTCGACAGCTCAATGGATTCTTGAAGCGAACTGCTTCACCATACAACGTGGTCCTCATTGCGCGTTCCTCCAAGACCCTCGTATCCAAGGACTTCTCTCCAATTAATCTCGATACCTGGGAGTCCGATATCCAGGCCTCTTCTGAGGGTGCCTACTCGGCCGGCGATATTGTTGCATTCCTCGAGAAGTCGCCAAAGCCAACTATTTTGGTCGACAACACATCCAACGAGGATCTGGCCAAGTCCTACCCCCTCTTTGCTTCCAAGAAGATCTCCATTGCTACTCCAAACAAGAAGGCCTTCTCCAGCGAAGTTGAGCTATGGAATGAGATCTTTGACAATGCTAAGCATAGCGGTGCTGAGGTGTACCACGAAGCCACCGTCGGAGCTGGCCTTCCGGTCATTAGCACTTTGAAGGACCTCGTAGCGACCGGAGACAAGGTTGTCAAGATCGAGGGTATCGTTTCTGGTACTTTGAGTTATATTTTCAACGAATTCTCCACTGTGGCCGGCTCTAAGGTCAACTTCTCTGATGTTGTCTCCAAGGCCAAGGACCTCGGGTACACTGAGCCAGATCCACGAGAGGACCTCAACGGTTTGGACGTGGCTCGAAAGGTCACCATTTTGTCTCGACTTTCTGGCTACGAAGTGGAATCTCCAAGCGCTTTCCCAGTACAGTCTCTGATTCCAAAGCCATTGGAGTCGGTCACCTCTGTGGCTGAGTTCATGGAGAAGTTGCCAAAGTACGATAGCGAGCTCGACAAGATTCGAAAGGAGGCCGAGGCAGAGCAGAAGGTTTTGCGATATGTCGGCAAGGTTGATCTCAGTGGATCTAACCGATCCGTTCAGGTTGCCATTGAGAAATACGATGCTTCGCACCCATTCGCTTCTCTCAAGGGCTCTGACAACGTCATTTCTATTCAGACCGAGCGATATCCAAACCCATTGATCATTCAGGGCGCTGGCGCCGGTGCAGAGGTCACCGCTGCCGGTGTCCTTGGTGACCTGATTAAGATTGCCCCTAAGTTGTAAGTATGCACAGTAGTAACCATCCACGGTAAACAAAATGTATTCATGTGTGTTTCCATCCAGTAAATATAGCAAGTTAGTAAAAATACACTCATATTCTATCAATAAATATCATTATTCGTCATGGATTTTAGAACTGAGCTCTTCTTCGTCTGGGGTCAGTCCAATGAGCTCCTCCTCCCCGCAGCTCGTTTTCTGCTTGATGTAGAGCTTGTTAGCCTCTTTGATGATTCGTCGGTAATACTCTTCTTTCTCGCAAAGATCCTTGACACTAAACATAATCTTTTCGGCGTCCGCAATGCCAACTCCGAGGTTCTGGTTCCGATACCGAGGCTTATTGTGCTGCGAGAAGCTCATCCACGGTTTCTTGTCGACTGGGGACTGCTGCTGATCGCTTGTCGAAGATTGTGAATGCGAAGTTGTTACCCTTGAGATGTGCAACGTGTTTGTTATCAACAGGATGTCGTTGTTCTCCACAATTTGAGCAAGCACAATGCCCGTCTTGTGAATATACTGACTGTAGTTGTAGAACGGCCTGCCCCAAGAATACAGAATCTCCATATCTGCTTTGATGAGCGACCCTGCATGGACAGTGTCCAGCACGAAGCCCATTCTCTTCAGCACATATTTCTGGTAGAAAAGCGGGTCATCGTCAAGAGGGCTGCCGATTTCACTAAATTTCGGATCAGGCGGTGGGACATAGTTCAGCTTATTGCCGAGTCGAGTACGAACTAGCGAGCAGAACGGATTGCCATTAGGCAAGCTGCTTATCTCGTCAATCGGAACTTGCACCAGCTTCATTCCATAACGTTCACCAGTCCTTCCCAGGCTGACAATTGCTTCTTCAATCAGCTTAGGGGTTGCATCAACCCATTCCATTCGCAAATGGAATGCATTCTCAGGATTATGAACACGGTCCACATGGAGCGTCAGATATTCATGACGCTTCGAGCGTTTGCCAGGATCAATGTCATACTTCATTGCTCTGGATATCAACAGCTTGGGCAACTCCTTTTCATGAGGGTACTGGGCAGAGTTGATGGTAGCAGTTTTCGCAGACTCAGTGTCGTTGATACTAGTCAAAGGAGCAGGCTGGCTATTACTCTCCTTTGATATAGACTCTTGACTTATAACGGACTGCACTCCACTGGAATTCTTCCTCCTATGAGTAGATGGTGTCTTATTACTGCTGGTGTTGTTGTTAGTATTATTGTTAGTGTTGTTAGTAGTGGTGGTGTTGCTACTGATGCTCATGCCGCCCAGTGCATTGCCCAATTCAGCCAACGAAGTCGATGAACGGTAGCGAATTGTGCTATTGGTGCTTGCTGCGCCATCATTATTGGCAGTCCCGGTAGTCGAACCGCCAGCGGTCGACCCCCCAGCGGGTGCTTTTTTCGCAGTGAACCAACTTTGAAGCTTGTCGGTGGCGGCCTGCGGAGCAGCAGGCTTGACATATTCCTTATTCAATTGATAGAAATAATGACCATCCAAGAAGGAATGCCGGTTGTCAACGTGATGGAAAAGCCCTTTTTCCATAAGCTCGTTACCGTATTCAACCGCGTCCTCTGCTGTTTCAATGTCAGTAAAGTTATCCAGCAGCCATTCCACCAGCTCCTGGCCAACAAAACAGTTTCGATGCAGCTTCCAGTGCCATCGTCTGTCAACTAAACGCACGCCCTTTTCGCCCTGCAATTCTGCCGCTAGCTGCGATAGCGTCATCATATTTCGGTTCATAGTTTCGTTGACAAAGAGCTTTTGCTTTCTACCTCCGCCGGTGGAGCTGGGATCCTCATAGTAATTCCTATAATTTTCCAACACTGATTCAAAGAAGTCGCCAAGCTCACCAGTGTAAAACTTAATCTCTGGAGGTTTGGACTCCTTTTTGGTACGACTCTTTCTCAGTCTCTCTTCCCGCGTTAGATATGTACCTTTGTGGAGCTGCAGAACGACTCTTCTCAGGCCCTCTAGCCGAATTTCTTCTGGACTGAGAGCTTCGCTTGTCCCCATTATTGGATTGTTCCGCGGAATGTCTGTCGGTATCAATACGAATCGAATTTTGAACATTTTGGAGTTCTCAGGCATCACGTCCTCGTATCCGGCCAGTAGCTGATCCACTTGGTTCCAATTAACCTTCCGGACGCTCGGATCAAAGAAGTTACCTGCTGCCGGTTGATACGCGTCCTCGTATTTAGTCTGGACCATCGGGTGGTATGTTCGCGTGAAATCTGAGAGTTCAAGGTCCGTTTTCTTGTACAACTGCACGTTGATTGTACCATAATGGTCGCACGCCAGCCGGTGGATGTAGTTGCTTCTTGTCATGTAGATCCTAATGCCTCGGTAGTCTTCAGGAATCGTCTGAACAATGAGCGCAGAGTTTCCGCCCGGTCTCCTCTGGGTCTCGACTCTGCTGACTCTCTCGCCAACAACGACTTGGAACCCCATGTTCAATCTCATTGCTACCATCTCCGCCATCAAGTCACCAGGAGTCATGTGATCCTCCTTATCTGCGTCTAGTGCGACGTCATATATTTGAAAAGTGTAATTCTTTTCAAACTCTTCAACTGAAGGGAAGATCTCAGAGGCGAGTGGTAAAGACGCCGGTGACTTCAAAGACCGCCACTTCACCGCCCGCCTTTTAACCGCAGCTGGGAAGACATTTTTCCATCGCCCATAGTTTGAAATGTTCTGTACTTCACTCTCCTCAACATTAGATGGGTTGGGAATGGTTACCCAAATATAGTTATTGCTGTCAATGTCGTCGTTGATCGTAGTAAAAGAGGCTTGTGGAGATACTGATAATTTGTCCGAACTGTGCCGATTTATGAACGGTGGTCTCGCTAATTTCGAAATTTGTGGCGGGGGTCCCGCCATTGACAAATTAGGATGAGACCGCTGATTCGGAATAGCCTGACGAGGCGTTCTAGTAGTAGCGACGTTCCCGGCGGGAGCCTCTTCGAGCCGCTCTGTAATCTTTGTCGAATCATCTTCTGCTTGGGCGGTTGAACTCGATAGAAATGTTCCGAAAGCGGCAGTCAGATTATTTGTAGAAGGGGACCGTGACGTAACGGTAGTGGGTGAACGGTCTGAAGATGGGCTGGAAGGCGTTGACGGAGGGGTTGGCTTTTTGGGGAGTGTACCTGATGAGTGTCGCTTACCCATTGTCGTGAGGGAAAGCAGCGAAGCCAGCGCGGACATTTTGCTCCGGGGTGGATTTATAGCATTATTGAGCAAAGCGGCTGTCGTTGATGGTTGTGAGAACGCTTCATTGGCTTCATTATTCATTCTCGGAGTCGCAGGAGAGGAGATAATAGCTGAAGCAGGAATAGACTTTGACACCGACCGCAGTGAGCTGTTGAAGTTCGCCAACGCTTCCGAAGACTGCTTTGGGTAGAGAAGCATTGGTGCCATTGCGGCTTCATTTGACATCACTAGCGACGCAGCCTTTGGTTTGAAGACATTGCCATCGTACTGTTCCATCATTTTTTCCAGTGCGTACTTTGAGTGCACTTGCGGCAGCAGGTCGATGCTAATAGCGCTGATCTCGTTTTCCATGACGCCCATCATTTGTATTTCGTAGATTTTGCACCGCGGTATCCACTGCTTGGCGTATCTCTCTGTGCTTTTCCAAAACGAAATATCCAGCCAGCTCGGCACGCAGTTGACGACCTCGTTGCTCTTGTCTTTGAACCGGAATAGAGGCGTAACATGGAGGGGTGGAC
Source organism: Blastobotrys vanleenenianus (assembly GCF_965637985.1). Lineage (NCBI taxonomy): Eukaryota > Fungi > Ascomycota > Dipodascomycetes > Dipodascales > Trichomonascaceae > Blastobotrys > Blastobotrys vanleenenianus. The sequence continues at coordinate 38,634 of NW_027481884.1, read as the reverse complement.
GGCTCAGGCACACCAAATCAATGCTGATTTCAATGGACAGAAGCTTGATACTGGTTTGATAGAGCAAGTCATAGTCGACATCGAAAATGCCTGTTCCAGGGGTAACGATAATAACCTGGGAATTCGTCTGCCGGAGGTCTCTGTCGAGGAACTTGCTTGTCACCATGGTAGTTGCGAGACTAATTGCTTCCATGAGGTTCCCTTTAACTGCCGGAAGGAGCTTGCCCTCAATTTCTCCCGATGACTGCTGCTGGACGTCCTTTGCGAACCGCGTGAATTCATGTCGCAATGCAGCCATAATGTCGCTCCAGCGGCTAATGTGCACCTGGTCGACGACGACACGGAAGTAATCTTTAGTGTTCTTCCCTCTCTCGCCATGGTCCAAAGGCACGTCGCTTCCTGATATATCTACGCTTGTAAATAGCACAATCGTCACAACGTGATGTGCACCCTGTTCCCTCCACCGCTTGAACACTTCGGGCAGAAAGGAGTTGATAAGTTTATGGAACATGACTTCCCCGTTCTCTTCAAAGTGCCACATCTCGCTGGACATTTGAATGAAGTAGATCGTCCGTGCTGACTCGGACCGGTACACAAACTTGGTGTTCGGGCCAATGTACGCAGAGAGCACCTTTCTTCCCTTGCGATAAATCTCGTTAACCTGGCACCGGACGCAATCCAAATAGGTGATCTTTTGCGATGAGTAGAAACACTTGCCGATGAATGACGAGGATATTCTCCACATGTCGGCTCTTGTTAGGTAGGTGTCTTTGAAGTGGATCTCGACCAAGTCCGCCTCTACAGAAGACCTTTCTCGCTGTATATCGCATTAGTACACCCAGGTATAAGAAAAGAGAGTTAACTTACCAACCGTACTTGAACTTTACTCCGCGGAGGGATGTCCAACAGCGAAAAGAGGTTCCCCGATAGCACTGATATCTGCACATTGGGGAGCTGTTTCGCCGTCTTTTCAGAGAGATCCTTGACGACAAAGAAGAGCCGCTTGGACCGCCGGCCCTCCAAAGTCACCAATTGGGCAATGTCACCGTTCCTGGCGTTGGGGATGAGCGACATGTCGACGATGACATCCTCTTGTGATACTCGTGGTTCGTGAGACCAGCATGTCAGCGTCGTGGGACGGTTGAAAAACCGTTCTTTGTCCTCAGCCTTCAGTTCAACGGGTACTACTACTGCAGGGACGAACCCTGTTGGCTGTATATCCCGCGACATTTTACCTACCACCAACGATGTCTGGGTACCTTTGGGGTGGATTGGAGCGGAGGATAAAGTGGTGGGTTTGATTAAGGTGGACCAAATTATCATTTTCGGGTTAATTATTTTGGCACGGCTGTGCAAACGTTACTCATTTACGCGTAAGTGGCGCGAAAACGCGTAGGTCTCTGTTAGCCGAGATATTGAATAGATATGGTAGAGCAGGTTACATGCCCAGTCTGTGGCATGGAGACGACGGAGCGAGACGTGAACCAGCATCTCGATAAAGGGTGCCCGGATCCGAAGGAGGTGCCCGAGTTCTTCAAACCCCGGAGTGCCACAAGAGATCATGCATCCGGTTCGCGGGGGATACCGAGCAGTCCTCTCCAGGCCAAGCGACCCAATCCAGATGAAGTTCAACTAGGCAATGATCTGAAGAGATCTAGATCTGAAGAGAACGGTGCCAAAAGTTTTAAAAACCCCGAAGAGAAGCCCAAATATTCGACACGACCCGAAGATGAGCCCAAAGATTCGAGAAGACCTGAAGAAAAGCCCAAAGATTCGCATACCAGACCACTGGCTGAACAGGTACGTCCGCGCGAGTTGAGCGACTTCATAGGCCAGGAGGACCTCGTGGGCGAGAATGGCATTCTGAGGCAGTTTATTGCGCAAGACAACTGCCCGTCATTGATTCTGTGGGGGCCCTCCGGCGTGGGCAAGACGTCGATAGCGCGAATTATCGCCAGAACTACCCAATCACGGTTCGTCGAGCTGTCGGCGACTGTCCACGGCACGGGCGACTGTAAAAAGATATTTGCAGAGGCTAAGAATGATCTGAGGCTGATGGGACGAAGGACAATTCTGTTTCTCGACGAAGTCCATCGGTTCAACCGAGCCCAGCAGGACATATTCCTGCCTCATGTCGAGCGCGGGGATGTCACTCTTATTGGAGCAACCACGGAGAACCCATCGTTCAAACTGAATAGTGCATTACTATCGCGCTGTCGCGTATTCGTGCTCAAGAAGCTATCCCAGCCTGATCTCGTGCGGATGCTTGACAGGGCCATTGCCACAGTTAATGGGAACCGAGCCGCTGCATCTTTGGACCCATATAATTTTGATGCTGGGGCATTAGAGTACATTGCGGGATTGGCAGATGGCGACGGCCGCATAGCCATTAATCTGCTAGAGATAGCCGTGGGAGTGTCCCAGAGTTCAAAGGCCATTACTAAAGATATGCTGAAAGCCCGCCTCCAGAGGACTCACATGCTGTATGATCGTGTTGGGGACTCGCACTACGACACCATATCAGCATTCCACAAGTCAGTGCGAGGGTCTGACGCAGACGCTACCCTGTTCTATCTCGGCCGCATGCTTGAGTCCGGAGAAGACCCATTGTACATTGCACGGCGGATGATACGCATTGCAAGCGAAGACGTGGGCCTGGCTGACGATTCCCTGCTCCCTTTTGCTACAGCCACTTACACGGCTGTCCAGCAGATTGGTATGCCTGAAGCAGACTATATTCTGGCCCATTGCGCCGTGAAACTCGCCGAGGCGGCTAAAAGCGTCAAAGTGTATAGAGCATACAACAAGGTCAAGGCGCTGCTGGCTAGTGAGCCCGGGGCTGCTGCGGCAACTGTCCCTTTACACCTGCGCAACGCGCCGACGAAGCTAATGAAGGACATTGGCTACGGAACTACCTACAAGTACAATCCCGACTATCTTAACGGGAAAGTCAAGCAGTGGTACCTGCCCGAGGAATTGAAAGGAATACGGTTTTTGGAGGACTGCCATCTCGGCGAGAAAGAGGACCCAGATCTATCAGACAAGAACCATCCCAGATGATCAATTGCTCCCCCCTCTTCTACTGCTATCTTTTGAAGTCATAATCACCTCCACGAACCGTGTACCTATTGCCATACGGCTACGATTGAAAATGATATTGGTCAATTGACCCAAACCCCCCCCCCTGTCAGGCAACATGATATTTTCATAATACGATAGCAAAATAAAATAATAAAAAAATAAACAAGATAGGCAAAAAGCAGGGAATTATAAACATCTATTCGGCGGCGGCAGAGATGGACGGATACAGCTCGTCCATGTAGTCCTTGACTTTGGCGTACTCTTCTCTGGCTGTCTTGAGACACGTCGCGATGCGATCCAGCTGGCCCTCGTCGTCGTCTACCACCTCGGTCGTGCCTGTCTCGTCCTTGCCTGCGCCTAGATGCTGGATCTTCTCGCACTCGCTCTGAATGTTCTTGAACCCGAGCGCCGCAGAGGAGCCCTTGATGAAATGTCCCAGTGACGACAGCTGCACCAGATCCTTTTCCTCCAATGCCTTGTCCATCGTGTTGAACGTCGATACTGCCTGTTCAAAGAAGTTCCCCACCAGCGACACTAGAAACGAGTTGTCGTCGTCCTCGTCGTCCATCTCCTTGACCTGATTGAACGTGTCCCAATCAATGAAATCCTTGTCCTCCGACATGGCTATTATTTCGTTCTAATTGGCGCTTGACACTCTGTGCTATCGTAATGTACCGTAACGTATCACCGTACTATGTATTGTGTCAAGTCGACAATGTTGAGGTTGCGTGGTGTGTGGTGGGAGTAGTAGCGATCCTGCGTGCTTCGTTACAGTGTACACCCAAACAAACCCTCCGCTGCTACGTTTTTAAGGCAAGACAGCGCGCGTGTATTTTTGTGTGCGACACCGTCGTGAGTGCGAGATTTTGTCAATTCCGACATTGAGGGGACCGCGCGCGCCATTACGTAAAGCCTTTCTCGCTGCTCTCATTTCTATGTATGCTGCTGGCTGCTTTGGGGTAACAGCATGCTGCTTTTACATTAATTTTTGCAGCTTGGATGTAGGGGCGCCCTAGGCAGGGAGGGGGAGAAAGTGGAGCACTACTTCTCTGCCAGGGGGGCGTTATGGCTTCTTCTCCGGGGCTAGTACATATAACGCCGTGAAAATACAATCTACTGTAATCTGCATTGGTACCACTAAAATAATGCATTAGATTTACGATAGTACCGTAATCGGTATTGGAGATCGTTAGTCGTCAGTTGTTATCTGCATTGGCCATCATAGCATGTACCCGGTGAGATAGATGAAGCCATCGTTTATTCATGGATTCTCCACTCCCTAATATCGATAAAGTCCGTGGAACACGGCACATAGTACTTGGTCATCGCCATACCGCTCGACAGGTACATGTATCAGGGGAGGAACACAGCTTACGTCATACCCTTCATCGTGATATCAGTTACCCATATCTGCAGAAGCCTAAGTAAATAATGTCACGCGGCCTACACTCCAACCGTCTGGTGCGACTGAACGGTAAACTACTGTACGTACTGTTCTAAGCTAGCAAGCTACACTTTTCTGGACGTATGTTGAAGGCATAGGCTGGCTATTACTAATAGCGTAAAGTACCTATAGGGTATGGCCATTATATAGTATAGATCTATAGGGTATGGCCATTATGTAGGTATAGGTCATGGAATGATAGGGGGAAAAGGCCTGAGTATGGCGATGATCATCGCAGTATATATGGTTCAACTTAATGATGTCGCCCCACTGGCAAAGCGCACAAATCATTGATCAGTGTATCAAAAAATTTGTAAAACCGTGAGATAAAAAGCTAACGGCTCGTTAGCCATTTAATTCAATAAACTATTTGTGATTCAATATATTATTTGTAATTTAGTAAATCACCACTGGTGAACGTAAAACGTGATGTGATCTGTAGTTGACCGATGTCAAGTACACCCCACGTGCACAAAATACGAGGTCCCACTGGCATAAACACCCGCTAACCAACCCTCAACCTCCTCATTTTATTATTTTGGTCGTTACTTCACGGCTACCCTATGGGCCCCAAGAAGCGGATATATATATAGTGTGTATCATGTCCTTACACCTGTAAACCGCAGGTTGTTATTCCCCAACGCTGGTAACTTTTGTGCTTGGCTTCAGATACGGCATAGCTCGGTGTCTCACTGATCGTTTTATTGCAATTTTAGTGGAGCCCACGGAAGTTCAACCGCAATCATCATCATCCATCATAGCCCTCAGGTTAGCTCTGATTCGAACGAGGCTGTATGCACTGCCGGTAATCTGAACCTTATATCAATCTATCGGGCTTCATTTTTTTTCAGGGGGTTCTTAATCTCATTCCCTTATCGGTGGTTTTTATTCTACTACCTAGGCTACGGCACTAAGTAAAATGAACAACGGCTACGGAATTTACCAACCATTACAGTACAGCGAGGCTAAGAAGCCTCGCCGCGGAAAAATGCTGCTCATGGTCCTTGGGACTCTTATCGCTTTGTTCCCTGTGGCCTATCTCATGGTGTATTACATCCCGATGCACTCTGTGGCGCCGGTGCCCGAGGTCGTAACCGTTAAGGACCTCGATAGGTACGACGCCGAGAAGAACGGCAAGCTGGTTCTCGTCGGCGACGTCCACGGCCAGTATGAGGAGCTCAAACACCTCCTCAAGAAGGCCGATTTTGACGAAAAGAAGGACCATCTCGTTCTGCTGGGCGACTTCTTGACAAAGGGCACCGGGAGCATAGAAGTCCTTGAGCATGCCATCAAAATCGGCGCCAGCTGCGTCCGGGGCAACCACGAGCATGAGATCTTGAACATATATGCGCAGATCCACGGTATGCCTGCAGATGGTGACGACAAGGACTGGGTCGACGACGCCAAGGACAGGGACCTAGCCCTCGCACGGAAGCTCAAGCCAAAGCACGTCAACTACCTCACCTCTTGCCCGGCCATCCTGCGCCTCGGCAAAGTTACAGAGCTGGGCGTCAACGGCGTGGCCTGCCATGGCGGCCTCCAGTGGCACATTTCTGAGCTCGAGGACCAGGATCCCGAGGTCGTCTGGACAATTCGCACGCTGCTCCCTCCGGATTATAAAACCCCGGCCGAGGACCGCGACGGCGAACCATGGGCCGAGAAGTGGAATGAGCACCAGAAGACGCTTCCGTTTGACAAGCGGCAGGTTGTATTCTACGGCCACGATGCTGGCAACGGCCTTACGCTGCGCAAGTACACCAAGGGTCTAGATAGTGCATGCGTCCGCGGAGAGCGGCTCAGTTCGATTGTTATTTCCGGCGTCCCAGGCGATTACAAGGAGGAGCTGGTCAGTGTGGCGTGCAAGGAGCCTTAAACGGTATATATTTATTTGGAGTATTAACCACTAAAAAAAACGAACATTGACTTCTCCGTGAGACGGAGTCACGGGAGCGCCAGGGCTGACCCTCGAATACACTCCACCACTGGTAGTTAACTCCCCAGCCCTTCCTGGGCTCCGCTATACGAAGGACGGTGGTTTGGGGGGCAGAGCCCCCAACTACAGGAGCTCGAGGGCTTGGCCCTCGAATAACACTCCACTACTGGTGTTGGGGGAGGAACCAGTCCCCCCAATCCTCCTCTGAGGTTCTGCTTCGCGGAAAATTGAAATAAATTAAAGGTTCTTGGACATGTAGGGCCCGTCGAGATGGTAGCCGAGCTTGGCGTAGTAGTTTCGGACACCCACGCCGCTGATGACACTGATCTTCTCCGAGCCATGCTCCTCCCGGGCAATGCGTTCGGCTTCCTCCATAAGAAGAGTGCCAAAACCTTGATGCTGGAACTTGCGCGGGTCTCGGCTATGCAATGGAACAACAGACCCGTACACGTGAAGCTCTCGCACCAAAGACGTTGGCTGGTCCTTTAGTTCTTTTCGGAACGTATACTTCTTGGAGCACTTCCGCAGCCGCAGAAGACCAATAAGAATGTCCTGCTTCGGGTCCTCGTAACTCAAAAACGTCTCCCAGCCCCCGTTGGCAACATAGTCCCGCCGGATCAACTCCACCTGGTCGGGATGCACCTTGTGGTGTACCTCCTGGATACCTACCTCTCGCGCCCGAACGTCTCGGCAAGTAGTGCCAAAGTCCTTCATTCGACTCAATGCGAGCTCTCGCAGGTTACCGTTCTCTACACCGGCCGTAACAAGCGGCATAGGAATATCTCGCTGCACTCGGTAGATTCGAGTCCACGGCGGCACCAGAGCCAGAATTCGCGCCACGAGATCAATCAGTGCATTGGCATTGTACGACTTGTATAGCCCATTCTTCCACAGCTCGTATAGCCCAGTGCCTCGAATCACTAGTGTCGGGTACAATTTGAGACCGTCGGTTCTAAATGCAGGATTCTCAAAGTACTCCCGGAACTGGTCCAGGTCTCGCTCCATGCCCACGTTGGGCAGATCAGGCATCATGTGGCTGACCACTTTGTACCCAGCGTCCTTGGAATAGCAGAAGGTCTCGCAGACTGCCTTGACTGTGTGGCCGCGGTTCGTGTCTCGAGCTACATCCTCGTAGACACTCTGCACGCCAATCTCCAGTCGAGTGCAGCCATACCGCAGCATATCGCTGAGATGAGTCTCCGCGCAGTAGTCAGGTCGCGTCTCAATGGTGATGCCCACGCACTTGGTCTGCGACTGCTGGGAGAAGGCCACCGCCTCGTCGACATCCTCAGTCGTATGCCCCGAAAGGGCGTTATGCAAATTAGAAATAAAAGACTCCCGGTACTCCTGCGCCAGACTCATGAAAGTGCCGCCCATGATGATATACTCCACCTTATCGATTGAGTGCCCGAGCTGTCTCAGCTGTTCGATCCGCCCTCGCGCCTGCTCATATGGGTCGTATCGCGCCCGGATGGCACGCATAGAAGTCGGCTCGTAACCGGTATAGGACTGCGTCGAGTACTCGAAGTCTGAATCCGGTCCGCCCGGGCAGTAGACGCAAATGTTACCAGTGTATGCAATGTGGGGGCATCGGTGAGGCTTGCACATTACCGCAACGACAGCGATACCAGATGCAGTCCGCACTGGCTTGGCCTTTAGCTTAGGCAGCAGATACTTCTTGTACTGGTCTGGGATCGACGATATGATATCAGTAAGTCGTGGCTGACTTTTGAGCTTGTACTTCTTGGACATTCGACCAATCAAGCCGTTGAGGTTGACGTCTTTATTGGTCTTCAAAGAGCTAATAAGCTCCAACGTGATGTCGGAACAGCACGATAGGAACCGCTCATGCTCTGGAGGCAGATTTGGCTTATTTCTTGGGCCCTTGACCTTACCGACAGCCATTTTTTCGATTATCTATGCAGTCCTCGAGTATCGGTTTAGTGGTTGATCAAAAAAATTTCGGATCAGCAAGGCGCGCGGCACTATCACTTCCCAATATGCGGCTCCTGAGGCTTGTGGGGCTTGTGAGGCTCGTGTGCGAAATATCTTGAATTCAAATCAAACGCTCAACGATCTGGGCTGGAAATCTGGTTACTCGTAGCGAATCGATTTTGTAGATGACAGTAGCGCTTTTTTTCTTTTTTGCCGCGGAGCAGCAGGGTATGCAAAATATGCAGAGAATGTTCAAATGACCCTCGGTAGGCTGTTATGTCAACAACGAAAAGAATGTCAATCATGTATCTTATCGCTTTAATTTACAATACAACTGTATACTGTGCTACTATTATAATCGACATTCTTTCTGATCACTTAGTTCGATGATAGTACACGGTGGCCGGGTGGTGTAATAGCTGCCTTGGGTTAGGGTTTAAATCGTTTATTAGGTGCCAGCAAACCCACTACACGCCATTCACCATCAACCCCGTATAGTCGGACTTGCTACGGTAAGGACAAGACTTTCTACGGTAGGGACAGGACTTTCAACGAGAAAGAACACCCGAAAAGACATATCCACATTGGATACCGAGTAGTCAACTTGTTTCGCGCATTGTAGTTGTTACTCAATTGTGTATATATTGCCAGAGAGTAGGAAGAGTGGGCTGTCAAAAAAAGGTAGGCTACTATTCATTACCTACGTATGAAGCTAGAACTAACTGGTATTAGCGATGTCTTCAGAGTCACATCAGCAAGAGCCTCCTACTTTGAACGGGCAGGATTTACAGAATCCGTCCGAAGACATAATAGAGGATGCCGATATCAAGGAAAAGTCCATATCAACGACGAGGCAGGATGAAGAGTTCACCAAATCAGTCACCTCACCTGTAAACGAAACCGAAGAAGCTAGGGACTCGGAGGAAGAGAATCATGAACGCCCGTCTAATCTAATCCAAGAAGATCAAGATGTCAATCCAACTCTATGTGATCTCCTTGGCGATAATTCTGGGAATGGCAACGGGACTATTGATCAGCCCACTTTCGAAGAAGAACCCGCTCCAAGTCTCGAGGAACTTCTTAAAGAACCTCAGGAGGCCGTCAAAATCGACGCGCCACAGGGATCAATACAACAAGAATCAGCTGAAGAAGACGAAAGTTTGGCCAAATCTGAACCGCATGAGCAAAGAAATCCAGCCCAAAGTGACATGATGCTCTCTGTGGATGAAAGCAGATCCATGCTCGACGATAGGTATTCTATTGCCACAACAGGACAGAGAACTGTTGATTTTGACGTGGCATCCAACGCCCCGTCTACCGTGGATGACGATCTCCCCGCCGTATTCCAGACAGGCCACACCCTCAACGATAACCCCTTCGAGATGACTAACGAGCAAGATGCTTCCTGGATAGTGTCCGAAAAGGGCTTGAATTCGGACGGCACGTTCAATTCCGAGTTGGACTCGCCAGTCCCGGTCCATGAGCCAATTCCAGATGACGACGAGAGTCCCTCTATTTTTGATCTCTCGCAGTCAGTGAAGAAGAAAAAGAATGTTCCAGAACGTTTGTCCCGTGTTGAGGCTGTAGATAACACAAAGGATGACGGCCAGGGACTCGACGAAGCCCTGCAAGTCAAGGATACTGAAGAGGAACACCAGCAGCAATCGAGGGAGAGCATCTTTGGCAATGACAGCGTTGCCTCCGCAGTTTCTTTCCTTGATAACTTGGACTCCGAAAAGGAAGATGCACAGGAAACTCTTAAAGTCTCAAAAAATCACTCTAAACATAACAGAATTCCCTCAGTATTTGTAAAACCGGAGGAGGAGGACTTTTTCAGCACTATTGCCTCATCTAATACTGAGCAGGGCAAGAGCAATGATAAATTGGCACAGATTTTTGATGATGATGAAGGTAATGATAACGATGTGGACCATGATAACCTTGAAGACGTTTTCGGCAATGGCAAGGATGAAATGGCTAGCAAGGAAGAGGATCTCTCTGGTCTGTTTAATGAAGCGGATAAGAAAGATGTTGAATTGGGAAGTATTTTCGAGAGTAGTTCAATTGGCAACACGCATGTGAAGCAGCAGAGCACAGCTCCAGTCACCCAGGATTTGTCATCTTCGCTAGCATTCTTGGAAGGAGATGAAGATCTCCTCGATGAAGACGAAGCTGAAGATGTGCCAGCAGCGCCGGTTCAAAACCGCTTTCAGCAACCACAACAACCTCAGAGGACGAGCCAGAACCGCTTTGCTCATTCCCAGACACAGCAGGATGCTGAGGGATTGCCTGCTCGAACAATGCCTCATGTGCAAACTCAGCATAATCTCAAGAGTACAAAGAGCTTCATCAACCAGCCCAAAACTGGCGACACTGGCTTTGATTTGCCGGCTGGTATTGTTCCAAGATCGACTGTTCGCAGAGTGACTTCTTTCCAGCAAAACCCTACCTACGCTCCTCCATTTCAGAGCCAGCCTCCCGTGGGCGGTCCTCCTGCCGCTCCTGGTCTGCCGGGAAGGCCGTTAAATGAAAAGAAGTCTTTCTTTGAAGAGCTTCCGATGCCGGTGAAACGGCCTGCTCCACAGCCTCGAGCAAGTATGGATCCTATTCAAATGCAAGCACATCAGGTAGCATACCGCGCTGCTGGCTCCCCTCAGCCTATGGCTCCTCCTCCTCCGCCAAAGAATCCATATGTTCCTATGTCACCGCCAATACCCCAGGCACAACCGGCCAGAGGTCATTCCAGAAATTCGTCGTTGGGTGGGCTTTCGACACATTCCCTATCTCCACAGGCAAGTCATGTTGGTATAGCATCTCCACCAATGGCACCATTGTTGCATGGTCAGGCTGCACCGCTATCAGGGCAGGGAATTCACTCATCACCTCCCACAGGAGCTCCTTATCAACCACAATCACAACAATCTAGAAGCACGTATGCTGCTCCCCAAAACCCATATGCTCCTCCGCCTGGTATGAAAGTCAACGAACCTAATCGTTATGCCCCGACTCAGCAGCCTCCCGTTGCTTCGCCGCCAAGCGTTATTGCTAACATCTACGCACCAAGATCACCTCAGTCTGCTTACCAGCCAGCTGGCCAATTCCCTCGCTCTTCGCCCAAGCAACCAGGCGCTCAGCATGGTGGCCCTTACGCACTTCCGCAGCCAAAGCGTGAACTTCAGCCAGCAGGTCCTATCACTAGGCATCCACCACCACCTACAAAACGGCGGTCGACCACAACTTATGGAGATTTGCCAGAAGATCTGAATGCAAGCTTGAGGTCTTCACCACGCAACGACTATGCAGCATTGCCGCCTTCATCTGCCATGTCCCCTCCAATCGCCCCGGGTTATAAGTTTGCAAGTGGTGCAATGCCAGAATCTTTAAATTTGGCACAACAACATCAGCTTGAACAGGAAAAACTCAAATACAAGGCTCAACAACAGAGGGCTGCTGCAGCACCGCGTGCTGTGACTCCTTCTCCTGTGCTAAGTAAGGCTGATAACGAAGCTTTGATGAGACGGCAATTCCCCATTTTCCGGTGGGGCACTTGCAAAAGGGCCGTGGTTATGATTCCGCCTGGCATTGCATTTGCGACAAGCAAGGACATTAAGATTGTCAATGTTGGAGATTTGCTGCAACCGGATAATTTGATCAACAAGTTCCCTTCACCGCTGCTGAACGCGAAGGGAGGGGCTAACAAGTCAAAGAAAAAAGAGCTGGAGAAGTGGATGGACGAGCGAATTGCATCAATGGAAGCTCCCGGTTCACAGGATGTTACTGGGAAGGATCGATTTGAGCATAAGGTTATGCTTTGGAAAATTGTACGGGTCTTCCTGCGAAACTGCGAAACGGTCTCGTGTTCTAGAGCAGTAGTGGACAATCTTGAAGAGATTCGGTCGATTATCGCTCCTGGAGCTGCTAAGTATGTCGGCAATAATGCGGATGATTTGCAAAATTTTGCATCGGCTACTGATATCTTTCGCAATCAGTTCAGGAACCGACGAGGATCCAATGTTGTTCATGACCAATACTCTGGAGCGAGATTTGGCCCTGAGGAACTCCGTATGATTCTTACTGACATCGAAGCTGGTAATCGAGGAGGCGCCTTGCGGAAAGCTCTTGAGAATAGATTATGGGCACATGCACTATTGATTGCCAGTTCGATGGGCCCTGAACAGTGGCGTAATGCCGTGTCTGAATTCGTTCGAGAAGAGGTGCGAAATATGGATCCACCAGCATCCCAGAGCCTGGCGTTCATGTATAAAATATTTGCAGGATCTGGCGCAGATTCCGGTAAGTATTGGCCTATCTGTGTTTTTGCGAACTACTAACAATTCTAGTGTCTGAATTAACTGGTACGACACAGCGGGAAACAGGAGAACATTTGAATGCATTGATCAACTGGCGAAACCACCTTGCAATGATCATTTCGAACCCATCTCCAAACAGCCGGGATGTTCTCATGGCAATGAAGAAATCCTTAGCAGACCTCGGGTTGGTCGAGGCATCCCATATTTGGTACGTGAATGGCGTTGCTGTTGTATTGTTTTCTTGAACTAACGGAGAACTAGTGCTCTTCTTTCCGGCTCGCCAAATGTATTTGGCAATCCCGATAAAGAGCAAGGAATTTCGATCCTTGGAGCGACGGAATCGGTGGGGCTTCAGCACACAGACAACGTAATGCTGAGTGAAATTTTTGAATTTATTCAGTTGGCGGCGCCACAGGAAACGTCGCCTGTAACTACGCATTACCCTCACCTTTTGCTCTTTAAGATTATCCGAGCTTCTGAGTTGGCCGACTATGGATTTATCGCTGAGGCACAACGAATTTGCGAAAACGTTGTGTCGTTGCTTAAATTGCAGAAGAATGGCGACAAGAATGCGTCTCTACTTCAAGTCATTGAGAATGTTTCTTATCGAGTAGCACACTCTGAGGAAGGGACAAACCAAGGCTACAAGTGGTTCAAGCCAAATGTCAACAAGATGTTTGCAAAGATTTTGGGTGACGAAGATGAATTCGATTCTTCGTCTTCGCAGCAACCTGAAAAAGAGCAAGTCTTTAAGCGGCTCCAGGATGAGACGCCAACAATTTCGAGAATCGGGTCTTTTGCTGATCTCCAAGCTGGGACCAACTACGCGCCAGCACAGAGAGGAACACATCCTCACCCCGCTGGCGTCAATAGCGGCGAACTCATTGGTGCCCTGTCTGATACAAACGTGATCCGCAATCAGAGTTCGGAAGTCTACCCTCCTGCAACATCAATGCTGCCACGGATCCAATCCCACAATCCAGTTGCCTATCCACCACCAGCTGGACCAGCCAGGAGTCTCTCTCCGGGGAATTCTATTACAGGTTCTCCGCCCAGAAATCCATATGCTCCTCCTGCTACCTCTTCTGGTCCTCAATCGCGGTCTTCTAGCATTGGAGGATTTGAGCCCGTTGCTCCTTCTATTTACGAGACTATGAATAGTGGGGTAAGCCAAATTTCACGACCGTCAAGCGTGAATAAGCAGGTGCCTGGTCCATCAAGAACACCGGAGAATATGTATGCAGGAGCCGCTGTCTCCATGCAGAGCTCTCCTCAGGAAAAGCCGCTTTCCCCGCCGCAAAAATCCACAGCGAAGATGCAGGGAAGAGAATCAGCTATTAATCCTTATGCCCCGACGTCTGAAGTGCCAGTCATGAACCCGTACGCCCCGCTAAGTACTAAATCAACGGAACCGTCGAAGGGTGGCAACAAGTACGCTCCAGTTGGGATTTCAGAGTCAAGGCCAATTGCAATAAATGAGCCTCGGGAATCTTCTGACATTTATGGGTATCTTTATCATTCATCTCCACAGCCTAAGGCAGAGCAAGGTATCACCTCACCTATTCAGGATGAAGACCGGGATAAGAGTAATGAGGAGGCTGAGAAGGCAGAAGAAGAAGACGAAGAATCTTACCCGGTCTATGAGCCCCCCTCCTATGGTATTCAGCCTACGGATGATGATATTGCTCAGGTCGACTTAGAAGGAGGTGACAATAGCAACATGTTTGTACCTCTTCAGGCTCCACAGTTTGGAGTTTCCGTTCCGCCCACTCAGCGTTCCTACCAGTCTCCTCTTACTGATACAGCGGAGGCAGGAGAGGAAGTTGAAGATTTCGGAATTGGAAACTCTAGAAAAGAACCAGAGCCTGAAGAAGAAGAGTCTGAAAAGGAAGAAGAGCCTAAGAAAACGGAAGTGAAAGGTCAACAGTCAGAAGAAATCAACGGTAAAAAGGGCTGGTTTTCGTGGTTACGTAAGGGAGAAGAGGATCAGCCAAAGGCTGTTCGTGCCAAGTTGGGAGAGAAGAGTCGCTTCTATTATGATGAGAAGCTAAAGAGATGGGTGAATAAGGACGCCCCGGTAGAGGATCAGCAATCTGATTTGCCTCCGCCTCCCCCAAAGAAGCCTTCGGCTCCACTTCATACACACAGTGCTCCTCCTATGGCCCCGGCGACGGCACCATCTATGACGACTCCAATGCCTTCAAAGTCACCAATGCCAAAACCGACGGTCTCTGGGAGCAGCACTCCAGGAGTTCCATTGAGCGGCGGGCTTGATGATTTGTTAGGTGCTGCCCCGCCTCCAGGTGACAAGTCCAAGAGAGCTCGACGAGGTGCGAGAAATCGATATGTTGATATCATGCAGCAATAGCAGAGTTAACCATCTAAGAAAGGCTTGCTTAATGAATTGTATAATGTGTTAGAAATTTACTATTATGAATTTTGAGTTTCATTAAATGATTAAAGACGAAATTATTGTGGTCATTCATTACTCTAGCAATGTGTATTGATGAACTATCGGAAAAGTTTTGTACGTCGGTTCAAAATATTTGTTACAAATGATCAGATTTCATTCTCTTGAGTTGGAGCTTCTCGTCGGAACGAGCCTTGGTACTTGTAGACCCGTACTGCCCGTTTAGCATCGACTCAGCATTTTCTGGTTGATCAATTGACAAAGAAGAAGCCTGAGTCTGTGGATACCCTGGCTGAGAGGGGAATGTGTTTTGGAAGGAAATCATTGGTGTGCTTGCGGACCTTGGAATAGGCTGGTGGGATTGCATGGGCATTAGAGGGAACTGGAGTGTCCACGAAGAAGTGCTTCCATTCATGTTTCCAGAGAAGTATTGTGTTTGGTTCTGTTGAGCAATTGACACTGCCAGTGGTGGCCCTGTGCCACTCGAGGTGGATGTTAATTCATGCTCGGGTTTAGAATAACCAAAAGAGCTGGCGTGAGTGGATTTCTGCGATGAGTTTTGAGTGCTGAGCGAAATGGAAGGTGATTCGCTATCCTGGTGACCCGCTATCCCAGTACTAGTGTTGCAAAAATGATTATCTGCCGGCTGTTGAGAGGCGATGAGGGAAGATATAGAGCGAATACTTGGCGACCCCCCTTTCTTTTTTACCGACTGGCCAGTCAGCGAATCACATGTCTTACAATTGTTTTCGTCGCTTGAGTGATGTAAGGTCACTGATATCGATCTGGCCAGTTCTATGGGAGGATGGTAGAGCAGCTTCTTGATGTCGTGCACAAAAAGCGGGTAGAGAAGATCAGTAATCTTTTCCTTATTTGCAAATGCCAATGCTCTTTCGAAGGGTACCCATACACCTTTCAGGTGCATGGCGCCAATCTTGACGACGTGTCGCACTTTTTCAGTCTTTAGGATGCCATCCCTTCGACCTCTTGTCATTCCAGCGACATTCAGCAGCTTCGTGCCATTGACCATGTTGTTGTCCTCTCGTCTGGCAACACAGACTCCGCGTGCTTCCACTTGGAAACAGAGAGTACCTTCATCTTCCCACAATGTAGTCGTCACCCGCGGCTTCGATGCAAATGATTTAGGAACCAAAATTTTCCGGTTGCACCTGGGGGACGGTGGGTTAATCGGCGGGTCTCTTTTTTCGGTCGAAGTCAGTACCTGATTCTGCTGCGGTTGTTTGTCAGCCTGGATCTTTTCTTTGTTGGAGTCTTGTTTCGAAGTCGACTGAGAAGTAACGTGGTTTTCAATCGGGGGAGTAGTTGTGTAGTAATCCACAGGTACATGGCCGCTATTAGTCGAAGTAACATAGTTATGCGGAATCACAAATCCGTTTGAGAAATACTGGAGGCTTGAGCCATTGAACCCAGAGATCGTGGGAGGGCTGGCATATCCTTGCGATTGTTGATACCCCACGCCGACCAGCGGCGAGTTCAATCGATAAGTCTGAGGGGCAGTTGTAACAGAAGCCATTGGTTGATATGCTGGATAAAGGTACTCTGATTGAGCGATTGACTGATGGATCAGCGGCGGCTGAAACTCTCGATACGGCTGGAGGTCGTGGTTGTGGCAATGTGGAGGGACCGAGTAAGGAGCGTCAACGGAGAGGTTTGAATTCTGTCCAAGGTCGTCTGAGTGGGCTGACGAGGGTCGGAGCGGGTGAGACGACAAATTGCTGGAAATTATATTGAAATCGTTCTTGAAGACAGCAATGGGGCAGAGAAATCAACAGCGGGATGCGCAATTGGCCATATATGTAGTATATACAGCAGAAGAGCACTAATATCCTGAAAAAAAAGAAAAAAAAAAAGAGAGAGATCGGGGAGACGGTCTGTATGCAAATATACGCCGCTTAGTGCAAATTAAATGAATAACTGATCCCGAATTGGCAAGAAACTTATTTGCACCAGAGGTGCGGGAAAGGTTGAGCTTTCAAAAACTGACTATCCCCTGACGCAGCAGATTATCAATCGGCAATCGAAATCGCTGTGACAACCTTACTGTAAAATATAAAAAAGCAACCGCAGGTGTATCCCTCGAAGCGAAAATCGATGAGATCGAAATTCGACAATAAATTGATGACGATATTCCACTTGGGGATCGAAGTGTACGGTGCCTATTCGCTCGGATGCTGCAGACTTATGCAAGTGGACTTTGGCATCAAAGCACAATTACAGTAGAAAGGTTCTGGCCCTTACCTGGCAATGGCCCTGTCCCTTACACCTTCAATCTCTGACGCGCGCTGGTTGAGGGAGTGAAATGCAAAGCACCGGCGTTACAATGTAGTGGGGCACGACAACCCGACGGCGATAAAACGATCCTATACTTTGCGTAAGCATACGTTAGCAGTTATCGATGAAACGAGAACCCGCTGCACCCCAGCTACAGAGGCTGACAACGTGATACTCTTTCCCCTCTTCACCAGTGAAATTTTTTACTGTAGCAGCATCAATCCCAATGAAGTTGCTCCAAGCCTAGGCAGCAGACGTAGTGAATGCTGAGTTGGTGGTTGGCGATTAGATGCATACTGCGGCCGACTGCAAGGCAGGTTTTACTCGGAGAGCAGCACATCTACGTAAATCTTGCTGGGATATTGAAGAAGTGCAGAAGTGCAGAATAGAAACCGGGCTGCCGACTGAGGGGGGAAGAAGGCAAGAAGAAATACATACCTAATAGGGGCTGATATTGGGGGGATGCGTATGTAGTTGTGCTTCTTTGACAGATGCACTGAAACGACCCTCGATCAAAATACGGGACAATAAACTAGTTTTCAAAAGAAGCCTCGGTTTGACTCAACAACAAGATGACTGATAACAGATGATGCTGAGCAAAAAATGTCTTCAAGTGGGCGTAGAATTAATTGGCTTCTTTACGCTATCCGGGTTTTTGAGGAGAGACGCACTCGCACGAAATGAGAGTCTGACAGATGAGACAGGCAGACAATTTAATGAGATCAAAAAATCTGCTAATATATTGAACAAGGGTTAAAAGTAGGGGGAGCTATGAGGGAATCAAATTGCGATGAGCTTCATGGCATCGCAATCCTTTTTATACTGTAATATTTCGAATGTACTTGTAGCAATGAAATGAAATTTGAGTAGCTGTGAAAAGAAATTTTTTTCTCATCTTACCGCTGCGTGTTTGGACATTAGCGGTGCGTCGTTACCGCGGAAAGGGGATGGAAAAGTAAAGGGCTCCACATTGCGCCTCCAGGGAGCATACATGCCGACAGCCGTGTGCAGAGCAATATGAACAGGTATATGAAGCGCTTTACAAAATAGCGTACAATGGAATCTTTTGACTGATTGCTAGAATTTTGGATACCATTGACCCTAACTTGCGCAACCACTGGTGCTACAGTACTTTTATTTCCAAGGGAAGGATGTTCAATTGAAGCGCCTCCAATCTAGGACATCCGCATTATTTTTTTGGTACCATTAATGTGGAAAACAATAAGGCGTCTCTGCACCGCGTCGTTTAACCTTGGGTCCATAGACAGTTGAGATAGGATTTTTGACGTAAACCTCCTCGCAGATATTCCACTATGATGCAACGCCAATCCTATGTGAGGCTTGTCCATCATAACCCACACGATTTGCGCAATCGGTACAATACGGGCGGTTATAACGTAGATTTCTACCGGTATTTAATTTTTTATTGGACAGAGCCTTCAAATAATACCCCCGCCCCTCAATGCCGTTTAAATTTGAACGGAGCATTGTTATCAGCCTATCTTTTTTTCGCAAAACCACCTATATTGTATTGCATGATTCGTCCGTGATACCAATCAATATTTCGAGCATCTAATGCATGATTCAATGGTTTATCAGATTTGCCTGTTGCAAATTTGAGGGGATTAATCTGTGGATCGACGCACAGTTTGTATTGAGTTCTATGCAGCAGTATTTTTCTACAGTAGATACAGTACCACCCAGCTGGCGTCCACAATGCAGAAATATTACATTCCAGCCCGATTTCAATATAATTAATGGCTTTCTGGCTATACGTATTATTACCAGGTATTCTATGAAAGGCTGGCGCAGTAATTGGCCCTCGCATGTTTCCTTTTCGTCATTCCTGGCTGCTCTACCTTGCCGCTAGATACTTTCGTCTTGTGAAATGAATGAGAGGAGCTACCCCTGGATGTCTAGCTTTGAGACAGTTGAGAGTACAAGTGTTCAAACCAAACGACAGAACGCGTCCACATACTGCGTTCAGTACGTACACTTCGGCAGCAGCCACACTTCATATATGTGAAACAACGGGATCTTTGAAACAAGATTAGATTGTCTGCTGTATAGCATGTGATACAAGTCCTAACTACACCAGTATCTCTCGCAGCAAGGATCTTGTTTTAAAGTTGCCATGGGGTAGTGATAAGGTCGCGGTCTTGTAACTTGCCTGAGAGAGTAGTATCGATAAATCACCACTATAGAGCAAAGCCTCAGCCATATTTAATTGCATACGGAAGTCGCTCTTGCGTTATAGGGCTCTGGTAATACTACATGTCTCTTGACCCATTCGGGGCCTTACAATGGTACTGGAAGCCGCGAATGTAGCGACCCATGTGGTTCTCCCATGGGCGGAATCCACGTACCAGGTAAAAGGCGGTCTCTTGCATGAGATTACGCAAATGGCTAACCCTCTCCCCCAACATGACTACGTGCCTGTACAATTGTAATAAGATGGACTAATAAGGTGGTATACGTAGCTCTATATGCGTTATAGAATTCAATAGCAAACCGTTTCATTGTTAAGCATGGCCGAGTGCGTTTCGGCGTATGGTGTATCGGTTGGACCGGCCCGAGAGCTTCTCCAATCCGTCATGGTCGAACCGCCTGTGCGATGCGGCTTGCTCAAGCTGCTCAATCTCCAGCTGCAGCTTTAGGACACTGTATGTTTTGTTAGTTGCATGGAAACGTGTGGAGTAGTAAAAAAGGAAAATAGACTTACTCTTGGTGGGCCTGCTCCAGTTCCGCGTTATAGCAATCCTGACGGGACTTGAGCTCGGTGCGCCACTGGTGAAACTTCTTCTCTTGGAACTCAACAATCTTGTTGAAACGCTCCTGTACTCGTAATTGCTTCTCGTAGAAAATGGGGTCCGACTCGAGGTTCTCGTTCTGCAGAAAATCCTTGCCGTACTTGGAGACTGCCCGCAGAATTCCCAAAATATTCCTCTCATCGAACATTTGGTCATGGATATTGCCGTTGACAACAATGAGCTGGCGCCCCTCGTCCCTTTGGTCACTGCCGTTTTGCGTCGTGGCGTCCTGGGCTGCCGCTACTTTGGCGTACTGAATGCGCGTAGCCATCATAGTTCGGCGGTATTTTTCATAGTGCTTCTCAACCGTCGAATCCATGAGATCGAGCATGTAATTACTCATAAGCACCCGCCGAAGCTTCTGAAAGTCGCAATGATCTTCGTTGTCAACCTCCGCAATGCCCCATCCGTACTTCCTACCACGAACTAACTTCCCGCTTGGAGTTTTAGTCATGGATTCGGAGCTGATTATGGCAAACGGCATGGAATCTGTATCGTCGTGGATGCCGTCTCCGTACAGTGACGGGTAGTACACACTAATATTATTTTCGCGGATAGCTGCACGCACTGAGCTCTTGAACCGCTCGCGTCCCTCAATGGTAAACGAATCCGCCTTGGCCAGAACAGGAATCAAGTTTACTCTTCCGGACAGCTCCTGCATCACCTTGATATCGAGCGGAAGCAACCCATGTCCAGATGGTCGAATGAAGTAGAGACATGCGTGGACTCTGGTATCGATGATCTCGCTTCGATCCGGTTGCTCTTCCCGCAGCATGTACATTCTATGCTGCTCGTCGATGTAGTTGGCAATTGGCACCCACGAGTAATTGTTGTTGGTGTAATCTCCGAATCCAGGGGTATCGATAACGGTGAAGTTTACTTCAAACCCGTTTTCCTCGTAAACAGCCTCTTTGATGTCAATTTTGGTGGTTTTCTCAAAGTAGCCAATGGGCTCGTCGCCGAATTGCTTGAATAGTTTTCTCGAGCCCGCAGTATCTTTGAATTTGTCTCCGAATAGCGTGTTGATAAAGGTTGTTTTGCCTGTTATTAGCCGACATATATCCTGAGAAAACAAAGCGCTACTCACCTAGACCGGACTCCCCGGCCACCATCAATGTGAATGAACCACCTCGCTTGGCAACTATTTTCTGTCTGTATCATTTGTTAGGGCGCCAACTCACCGGCCTAGCATTGAATCTGGTACTGCAACACTAAAACTAAAGTACAAACCTCTGTGTTGGTAGTCGCGATATCAGCGGGTTAGCCATGACTGCAAATGATTCGTTACTCATAGGGGTCTGCTTCAAATGGCCCGGAGCAGGATCTTGGTCCCGTCCGAATCCTATGGGAGCGTTGTTTCGCTCAGGGAGTGTGATCTCAATATCGTCCTCCTCATCCGAGTCCTCGAATTCATCGTCCTCTGGGGAGGCTTCATACTCGGATCGATAATCTGGCATGCTCGGCATGCTCAGCATTGTTATTGTGTTTTGTCTTCTTTTTTTTATTTGATATAACAGGATATATATACAACGGTGGTTAAGCTTTAAGCTTTAGAGTAAGTAAGCTCTATCATGAAAGGGTAGGGTAAAAAGCATAGAGGTGAAGAAGCCGAAGCCGCTAGCTAGCTGATCAGCAGTGATGAATATATATATACAGGTTGTTATTTACAGTCGAATTAATTCTGGCCCGGTGGAAGGCGGAAGATATCACCCTTCTCCTTCATGTTGGCCAACATGAGGTTCTCCGAAGTGTCGGCAGCCATTGGGTTTGGCCGTGGAGCATTGAGCGGGGTTTCAAACAGAGAACCAGCAAGCACAGCATCAGCTGGGGTCTTGGAAGCGTCGTAGACGACCGCAATGTAATCAATGATGTCCCTCTCAACTCGCTGCGGCTCCGACTGGCCCGGGGCGATCTTGACCAGCCGCTGCTTGGTGTTCATCTTATACACGAGCATAAGATGGGTCAGTGGCATGTCTGGAAGCATCATGGGCTGGATGCACATGACCTTTGGCCGAGCGTTGAACTTGACGAGCTTCCAATCCATCTTGACGTCCTTGGGGACGGACTTGCGTCGGTTCTGCAGAGCCTCGTAGCACCAGATGCTCAAGTTATTCTTGACAGATGCCAGGTTGTTGTGTACAAACGCCTTGTTGGTGTCAACGTACTGCTGGATCGCAATGTTCCTCCACTCCTCGAACCGCGGGGTGATCTTGGACTTGAGTCGGAACTGGCCAATCATGACAGTGTTCTGGAAAAATGCGCCCAGTCGTCGCAGCACGCCTCGGCATCGCAGAAGTGGGCTGTTGAACCACGACGGGAGGTGTGACCCGTCAGGGTGTACGTAGAGGTCAACGGTCACGCCGAGATGCTGGAGCTGGATCCTGGCCTTGGGATTGGACGATGCATATCGCACCAGAGTTGGAGTGCTTCGGTGCACAGTGGAGAGCAGGATATTGCTAGCAACTTGCGGCCGTATTGGCGCTATTCGGAAACTCATTCTTTTTTTGGCTCGGTTTCGTTAGGCTTGGAGATCGATTTTTCAAATTTTGTCGTCCGCGCGATCATGCTCTTTAAGCGATCGGAGGTAAATTCAGTACCCCCTATATACGAGATAACGGTACCTAGTTACTAGAATAACGTAAATGAATTGGAATATAGTGTCAGAGCACTGAGGGGAATAGATTCTCAAATTCTCTACTACTTTACGAAAGTATAATGGGTCACTCTGTCAATTGATGGATATCGGAGGTAATGCCCCCCCCTCCCCCCCCCCCCAGGGCTCTACGAGAAAGCGGCAGTAAGTTGAATTATATTGAAGTGTCAAAAGAGATTGCAAAAAATGCTACGTTGTCAACCTGCGATAGATTCAAGTGTATGAAGTTGCCAAATTGTGAAGTAGAACTGCGCGGTCAATTGATCGATATCGGAGATGATACCCCAAGGACATCCGAGCGAGATAAGCGTGCTAAATTGAAAGATCAATGGAATGTAGTTCCAATGATTATGAAGCATACTACATACTTCAATTGTTGCGGATCCCATGGTCAAATGGTGTTGTTAGGTAATACCGACGGTATAGTGTCAACGGACGCATACAAACATTTGATATATTCCTACTTGTAAAGCGGACTACGATCGCAGATGATAGAAATAAAAAATATATTGTAATTGTGTGATTTTTTTTTTTGGGGGGGGGATAGCTTAAAGGTCGACGCCAGTGGCAACAGAGGCAGCGTCTCGTGGCTCCTCAGAGTTGGCCTGGGCAGCCTCAACCTTCTCTCGAAGAGAAGCAGAAGAGCCACCAGTGACACCCAAGACCTTGACGGCGAACGGTCGCACAACAGAAGTGTAGACCTGTCGACCGCCGTTGAACTGTGGGAGACCAATGTAGAGGAAGAACACGGTCTTGAAGAGCCAGTAGAATGGGATCCAGTAAAGAATAGTCTTGGACCAGAACTCAATGACTGAGAAAAAGGCGTAGACGACCCAGTAGGTGAGGTAGTGGGTGTCGTCAGCAGTGCCCCTGGTCTCTAGAGCAATCAGAGAGTAGTAGCCCGGAACGACCAGAGTAGCAATGTTGGCCAGCAGCTGGCCAATGCCGCCTACATTAAGGAAAATGAGGAGGAAGTAAACACCCAAGAAACCAATGAGGGAGTAGGACTTTGGAATACCTAGAATCGTCTTAGTTAGCTTCACGTGGCGCAATGCGTCATGGTGGTCACATACCAGTCTGTCGCTCCAGGTTCTTGATGGTTGGGTATCGCTCCAACTCCTAGTCACGGTTAACTCAGGTCAATTCGCCACTCATTCCGACTCACCTTGTCAATGGTGTTGATGAACGCAAACACTTTATCTTGCACGGCCGCCGCGGACATTTTTTCCAGTTCAATCTCCTGTCAGTGATCAAAAATCGGATGGTGTTGCGGTCAGTTGGAACAAAAAACACTTAAGAGGGTCCACCCCCCGCCGCCGCATGGCGCAGGCGTGGCAACCCAACCTCGCCCCTTCCTTCCCGGTCGCGCCGCCGACAAAGAATCACCGAGAAACTTTGGTCCGCAATACATGCTGGTGGAGAACGTATTATTCTCCTGAGATATTTTTGAAATGTTATCAATGGGTCCATGGCCGAGAATTGATGTAGAAATCTCCGTAGGTAAAAGCTAAATCTCTGAAAGGGCTGTAAGTCACCGCCTAATTGAGCATCTACTGTAAAGATAGTCCCCAGTACGTACGTGCAATAGATGGATAGTTTATGAAGGGCATCCCACATGGATTGTAAATTGATTTCAAGGAGACACCCTCCTCGAAGCGGAACTACGGAAGCTCGAGGGCAGACCTCGAATACCTTCTCTACTTACTGCAATTGGAGGACCCCTGAGGCTCCAATGCGCGGAGGCTAATCAACCTGACTAGGGGGTCTCTGCGAGGCGGAGCCACGGGAGCTCGAGGGCTGGCCCTCGAATACACCAATTTAGCAGTACCACTCTAATGAATTAGATATAGACGCCGCTTATCAATTTTTTGTACGTGATTGTTATGCTCTATAGCAGCAGCAAGTGAGAGAATCCAGTGCACAATTACACCCGAGCCTGGAAGATAAATAAATAAATACGTTTACTCGGCGACTATCAGCCTCGAATAAATAAGAGCCGCCGCGATAGAGGAGTCCGATGTACTAATAGCAGTCTCCTTCTCCTCCTCATTGCAGTACGTTGAAACAAACAAATGCTTGTCAATGACCAACGGAAAGCCATTGAGTGCCATGTGTGAATACCCCGTCCATACCGTGCGGCCAGAGTAGAGCGATATCCACGCCGGACGCGCCTCTAATATGTTGCCCATAATAGTCTCAAGGTGTGGGCAGAAACGCATAAACTCCTTAAGAGTCTCCACAACACGCTTGAACTTGCGCAGCATGAGATCAATAAATAAAAACTTGAGCTTGGGGCACTCGCGGGCAATGAGCTGAGCGCCTCGGCGAATGCTCTTCGCACTGAACCCTTGCGGACCATTGTCCATGCTCCCCAGATACTCGACGGTCAGTGCTTCTAATGTATCGACATTGCCAATTGAGAGCAGCCGGGCAACAACCTCGTATGGAACGCCCTGGATGCGTAGCTCCTTGATCTTGTTACAGCTCGTGAGCATGCACAGAACCGAGCGGAAGTGGTCGTCTGTCCACCGGGGGATGAAGCTTGTAATCCACAGCCGTCTCAAGTTTGGAAGGTGCAGCTGCTGGAACACAGTCGCGTTGTTAATACCAACGCGAAGCGTCGTCACCATCGGCGCCAGCATGGGCGCTCGACAGTAAAGCTGTGGCTGCATTTCAGTTGCATATTCAAACAGCGTCAGGCTCTCGACCGTCTCAGGGAGCCATTTGGTGCCGCCATGGTTGGCAACATCGCCGTAAATGGTGAGCTGCCGCATATTGCTGCAGCGCGAGAAGTAGTACGCCATGTCCTCAGCGCTGTAGTTGCCTGTGGCAGTGCGCAGCTCAAATCGCTCAATCCAGGGGGGAAGACTGCTGCCATTGCTGAGAGAAAACGCGTCGTCCAGCTCGTTGCACTCGACGGTGAGCAGGGTAACGTTGTCCTGGATGAGCTTTCTGCCGACTGGCTGTCGCGCAAGCCAGTTCTCCTGGGCAGACACTACAAGAGCCGCCTCCTTACCAACGTCGTAGAACTTGTCAAGAAGGTTATATGTGAGCGGCGAACTAAGGTCGTCACCCCCTATTTCGACGGCTACTATCTCAATCCGGGTAAGATCAAGGAAGCACTGGGGGTTCAATTGCTCGACGAACCAGTGCATGAGGCTTCCAAAGTCCACCCGATACATTTCCGACCGTGTAACAGGCACTCTGGTTGGTTCCGGGAAAAGCAGGGGCATTTCGACCGTCAGGTACCGCACATGCGAGAATGCGTCAGTGTACCCCCCGACCATTAGGTCGCTGCATATGTCAGCCAAATTGGACTCGTCTACGCGGATGTACCGCTTGCAACAGGTGTGTTCATAAAGATAGGTGGCCCCATCTCCCCCGCAGCGCATTGGATGGCATTCACCTTCGTATGGGCGGAGATCAGTGTTGGTGTAGTGCGACCGGCAGTTGATTGTCTTGATGTGGACATGCCCCCACAGCTGTCGCCTCAGCGAATACGAGAGCACTCGGCATGTCAGCAGCAAGTTTTTAATGTCCTCTGTGGATAGAGAGTCAATGATGAGCTCGAGGATGCCTGGCTGCAACCGGAGTAGAGCGGGTGGAGCCACGAACCGGTTGAGCATGGACGGAGTTCGCGAATGTCGCCGTCTATCCATTACGAATTGATCCTCGACTCAGGTAGCGTCTTGGTATCTTTTTATACTACGCAATTTGGACCACAACCAGGGCCCTTACGGAAGAGCTACCCACGAGTTACCCACTGGTTGTCTTAAAAATTTTGAAGCTTGTAGTGAACAGTAATGGCTGAGACTGGGGGAGCGTCCAACCAACTTGGCACGGTGTCAAACGAATGAGCAGACCGTTCAAGAGTTCTACAATAGTATGAAGGACTAGTGGTGGCCTGAGTGGCTATTTAAAGCAAACCCTTCCCCTCCTCCGTCACTGGCCCACACACCCGAACCGAACGATATCTGCGTCCCCAGGAGAAAGCAGATGCAATGACGATACTGTATGCACGGCCGCAGCTAAAAATATCGCCTCCATGGCACCCCCTCTCTCCCTCCTTTGCTCCTGTCTTCACAAATTGAGTTATATCGTCGCACGATCGTATACTTTCAGTTCTCCGATCTGGGTCGAGTATAAACCCGATTCGCTGAGCCGCGTGTCACCCCCCTTTACCTTTCCGTTTGGAGACCTAACTGATGGATCATGGTCAGTTAAAAATAAGATGCAGACGCATAACGTGTTTGATGCATTGCAGACACTCGTGCCACCAACGGTCTTCGCGACGCGTATATAATTCATTACATTTTGTTATCTCACTCTATGTTATTCTTCGCCCGCGATAATGCCTTGCAATGAGGGCTTACTTCTCAATAATTACATGGTAAAAGGAGTCCTAACAGGCTCGGCCCTGCTCAGATTACTTAGATGTCATATGGGCCGATTGCTGTTGTCCAATAATGTATTTTATTATTTGTTATTGTGTCAACTGAGATTATGTTGATCTCAGGTCTGAGCTGGCAACGCCGATTAAAGTAATTGGCTAATCTAAACTAAGCTTTTAGCTACCGGTATCGTATAACGACAACTAACCGTCTACTATAAGGTGGGTCTCGTAATTTTTTAAGCCATTTTGGATGTTACACTGTGAAATTTTGCGGAAGTCCGGAGAGAGTCGAATCTACGGACTTCATTGCCGGTAGTACATAGTATCCTACATTCGGTCCAGCGTAGATATGAACCATGCAAATGTGGCCTGTCTAGCCCCGTTTTATTTGCTGAATTGCCTAAAGTCAAAGAAATATAACAAAGATTTGTATCTCAGCCTTGGAAGATATGGTTGGTTTTGTACACTGCGCAATTGTGTTTCGATTGCCTGTTACCTCCCCTGGAACGGCCGATCCAAGAATTAGAAAGCCTTCTTCCACTTGTTCCTCACAGTCCGAGCGCTACCGGTATTAGACTTTAACTTTGGACTATTAGTAAGTTCCTATGTCAGAATGTAACCACATATTGATACTACAATACATGCAAGCGATGGGGACTATGAAACACATTAACAATTTTTATACGTATAAACTTATTTATTTCTTGGCGGTGATTCGCTTGATGTAGAAAGCAAGCTCATCGCCCTCCAAGATGTAACCATCACATCGGCCAGACTGGCCTGGTCGGGAGGAGACGCAAGCGTAGAGTCGACCAGCAGAGAACTGGGAGTCCAAAGCCTGCTCAATCTTGGCAGAACCCTGTCGGGCGGCGAGCTTTCGCTCGAGCTTCTTGGACTTCTTAACCTCCTCTTCGTCGTGCTTGGCAGCACCCTTCTTCTTGCCAACAGTCTGGCCGTAGTGGGACTCGTACCACTGTCGGAATGGAGTAGCATCGATCTGGACAATGGCAGCCTTGGTGAGGGTGTTGGTTCGGATCAACTCGTTGTTGGATGGGTGGAAAGCAACGCTGATGATTCGAGTCTTTCGGGTGACGTTCTCAGAGCCCCAGGAGAAGTTGCCGGCCTCGATTCGAAGAGCTCGGAACTTGGTGTTGCCACCTCGAGTTCGCACTGGGTGGATTCGCTTGGCACCAATTCGAGTGTTGGCTGGCTGTCGGCCCAACTCGAACTTTCTCTTCTTTCGGTAAGCAGCTCGCTTAGCACCGGTGTGTGATCGTTTGTGACGCGAATCCCGAGAAATACCCATCGTGAATTACTAATGCTTTGTTAGCCTTGTTCTAGTTCTCTTCAAAGTGACCAAAGAGAGAGATGTCCAGTAGATGCCTATCGACAAAAGAGAGTACCAACTTAGAGCGCGGTGTAAAACCTTTTCCTAGCCCCAAAACCCCAGCCATCCACCCACGATTCTACCATTCGCGAATAGTGTGCCTCTTCCTCTTTCTTCTCTTATCGAATAGACACTGATTCCTCTCTCTCTCTCCTTTCCTTTAATCTCGCTTCATTACTTACTTGTCGGATGTTGGTGTTTTTTGTCAGGGCTATCGAAATGTGAAAATTGTCAGTGGGAGTCGTGGATTGGGACTGTGCCTGTGCGGGCGCAGCTGGGCGGGCAAACTTTTCTCCCAGCCTTCCAAGCCCTTTCCTCCCAACAGGGCAATACGTGCGGCTCAAACCTCCCAGCCGGGGAGGCTCCTCGTAGAGAGCGCGAGTCGTTGGTGCTGGAGGTGCGTACACAGAATTACCCGCGCCAGAAGAGGTGCGCGAGCTCACCCCTCGTGACTGTGTCCGGTAATGTCACGTGCATTGCCCTAAAAACTACACAGCCGTAGACGGGAGAGAAAAAAAAAATTACCCCTGGAGAACGGTAGGCCGAGCGCCGGTACAGTGCCTGATAACGATTTGAAATTAATTGCCCGGTACAGGATCCCTCGTATTTTGATCGATTCCACATCTGGTCTTAGGACAGTTTTGGTATATTTTGCATCTGGTCTGAGAAAATAAAAAAAAAGATGAGTGACGGTAATATTTACGACCAGGTAGAGATCGAGGATATGACCTTTGATCCCCAAACCCAGCTGTTCCATTACCCATGTCCTTGCGGTGACCGGTTCCAGGTCTCTATTGATGATCTGTTGGACGACTCGACTGATATCGCAGTGTGTCCATCTTGCAGTCTCATGATCCAGGTCATCTTCGATAAGGTAAGTCGATATTACTACCCCCGGTACTTGTTCAACGTGTTTATTGATTTTATTAACGATTTTTTTCATTGCAGGACGATCTCACTCCATTTGTTGATGAGCTCAAATCTCGAGGCATAGAAATTGCAGTGTAAATCTGATCTATTTCGCTTCCGTTTTAAATGGCACAGCTTGGATTCGCTGGTGACTTACTGAGAACTCGCTGGTAACTCGCCTCTTTTCGGACACAACAGAGATATCCAACCGCACCTACCTCTGTGCACGTGCGTGTGCGTGTGTGTGTGTATTATGTGTCTATATCGGTGTTCATTTCAATGCCATCATCTCGAGAAGATACTGCTCGAAGCCCAGAGTAATGTATCCGTCTCGATCCGTGTCATACCGCTTGAACGAGTCAGTTGTGCGCTTCAGGCTTATGCAAGACTGTACAAACATATCAAACGAAATTGTTCTCCCGCCGTATCGGTCGCTGCTGGCATACGAGTTGTACATTTGCTGTATCGTCTGGTTAGACAGTGAGTACCCAAATGCATCGAGCGCCCGAACGTACTCGTCAAAACTAATGTTACCGCTGCGGTCAAGGTCAAACTTGTCGAAGATCTTACGCCAATCCCGCAAATACTTCCACAGATTGCCAAACTCCTCGTAGTCAATTGCGCCGTCGCCGTTACGGTCAAACATCTTAATCATGAGTTTCACAGTCTCCTTGTGGAACTTAGTATAGTCGCCGTTAATCAACGCATTGCCAAGCTCAGCTTCGCTCAACGTGCCATTTCCATTGCGATCGACGCCGCTAAATAGGGCCCTCAGGTTCGGCTGGTCACCTAGTGAAGTCCGAGGAGACTGCACCTGGGGCGAGTATGGATTAGCTATTGGAGGCTGTCGATTGTCGTAAGGCCCTCTTCCCCCACCCATCGGGCCACCTGGAGGGCCTGGAGGGGGCGGTCCCTGCTGGTAGTATCCTCCTCCACCTCCATAGCCCGCTCCTGGAGGCGGCGCCGGCGGTGGATATCCAGCCGTGGGACTAGCTCCATATGGCCCATAGCGTGGCTGTGGTGGAGGAGGAATATACCCTGCTCCTCCGCCTCCGCCTGGATAGCCAGAGTTGGGATACTGGCCTCCTGCACCGACGGGGAAAGTGTTCTCACGCCGAGGCGGCGGGTTATACCCAAACGTCTCTTTGGGGGTAGGGAACGCCTAAATACGCAAATCACCTCAGTTAACAAGCGCTATACAAGAGCTGCGGGAGAAAAAAACATACTGGCAAATCGTCTTTTCCCATTGTCGTTCGGGAAAGCAATATATGAGTTAATTAAATATATAATAAATATGTAAAGAAGAGGGTCAAACAGTGCCACTTATACAATGACAAAAGTCCGAAAGACTAGAAACCTCCCAAAACCGTTCCACCGCGCTATAAAAAGACGCAGTATGTAAAAAGGTACACGAAGCACGGTCGATGTTAATGTGGGAGCGGGGGACGATTAGGTGGAGCGGAGAAGCGGAGTGTAGGGAGGGCACTTGGCCAAAAGAAAAATATTCAACCCCTGATGTTTACAGATAATCGCCGGGATGCTCGTTCATAATAATATACCGTAGCATGGTGGCCCGGGTACTTGACAGGAATAGAACCAGCCCTTTGATTATTTAACGCATCTTGCGCATGTTCATGTGTCCTTCTGCCCTGGTGGTCCAGCACATGGTCATTAGCTCTGTACCCCCTAATAAAACGGCACTACAGTGTGAATTAGCATTATTAATGGTAACATATGTAAGTTAAAGGAATGAGCTACCAAGGCCTGAACGTACCGGTAAAGAGATTATTCGAAATGAGTACCTAACTTCCAGTGCCGGTTTGGAGAAATAAGGATAGAGTAAAGAAAGGCAGAGAAATACAAGAAATAGCATAGATACCTCTACAAAAAGACCTAATACACCAACACAAAAACACACAATCTCACGCGATTAACGAAATCCAATTTTTTTAATATATTAACACAAGATTTGGGGTCTTATTTTTAAGCCTTGGTGGAAGAGGCTCGGAGGGAGGAGGCTCGTCGCTTCTTGATCTCAGCCTTCTCAGCCTTCTTCTCGGCAACTCGCTTGGCGAGGAGCTGGGCGTACTCAGCAGCAGCGTCCTTCTGGGCCTGAGCGTTTCGGGCCTTGACGGCCTTGAGCCGTCGCTTTCGCTGCAGAGTCTGTGGAGTAACCAATCGCTGGATCTTTGGAGCCTTGGTGTAGGTCTTGTCACCCTTGGTGACCTCTCGTCGGATGACGAACTTTCGGACATCGTCCTCCTTGGTCAAGCCGAAGAACTTTCGGATGTTGTTAGCTCGCTTTGGACCAAGTCGCTTTGGAACAGAAGCGTCGGTAAGACCCTCAATGTCGGCCTCGCCCTGCTTGACAACGACAAGGGAGATGACAGCAAGATCTGGGCCGGCGATGCAACCTCGAACGGACTTTCGCTTTCGCTCACCAGTTCGTCGTGGTCGGTAGCAAGAGTGACCGTCGGCGAGCAGGAGTCGGACTCGGGTTGGGTGCAAGACACCCTGCTTCATTGGGAAACCCTGCTTGTCGTTACCGCCAGTGATCTTGAAGATGTAGCCCTTGAACTCATCGCCAATGGCGTCACCCTCGACTTCCTGACCCATTCGCTTGTCGTAGAAGACACGAACTCGGTGCTCGTCGTCAATCTCAATCAGCTTCTGAGTGCCGTTGGCTGGGTAAGCAATGTTAAGCTATATCACAGTTGTTAGCCTCTCGATTCTCTTATACTTTTGTCGTCAAAGCGTTAATCACGGCCGTCCGAGGGAGGGAGAGTGTGTGGTCCACTCATGTCTTCCACCAATAATTTCCATCCAACAGCCTTTTTTTATTATTTATGCCAAATATTCCTCCCTTGTTCACGTCATAAGATTTAGTGGTATTCGTCTCCCTTCTTGCCGTGATCTGCTTCGTTCGTTGTATATCTTTTCGCCCAACATACCTTCATCTTGTGTCGTTGCCGTAATGAATGCTGAGTCTCGAAGTGAAAGTTTTGTCGTTTTCCAGGTGCATTTGGGGAGCGCGTGCTGCTGGAAGCCTTTCCGCGGGCGCCTTTACTATGGTGGTGCCCTACTCTTCTTTCCTCCCAACTGCTTTGCTTAACTTAATTTTTTAAAAAAATAAACAAGTTTTATTCTCTTAATTGGTTATTGTTGTAATTCTGGTACCGTTCTGAAGTCTACGCTTTCGATCAAAAAAAGCAGTCACACAGTCAATTGTGCCGCAACATGTGCGGCCATATGCGGCGAACTCCCTTCGATCGACACACCAATAATTTTGAACACTTCAACACTGGCTAAACTGACTTGGTACCTAATTAATTACAGAGTTTTTCTACATAGATAATGGCAAATCTCTATCGACTTTCTAATTATACGTAGTGAACTCATGGCCAGCGCTTTGCTTACAGGTAATTAACGAGGAACGAGGGGGGGAGTCTCGACTAGGCAGCTTCCGGGCAGTGTTCCCACCCCCACCCCTGCTCCAAAGTAGCTTTAGATCGCTTTTTTTTTTGGATCCTGGTCTCATTAACTACGTAAGCACTCGATCTCGATTTTCCACAATCGGTCAAAATGGTCTTAGCTGTATACCTTTTTTGAATAGTCCGGTCAAGCATCCGGTTTCGCCTAAATTGTCGTTTTGTCGGAATAGGCAAATGTCGCACTACGACATTTGTACGTAGTGCGACATTTGCAGCATCGGAGGCGGCCGTCGGATTTCCGAACTCGGCTAGCAATAGCGAACAAGACAGTCTTAGACTGAAAAATTACATTTTTTGTCTCGCTTATTTAGTATAGCGCTGATCTTACCGTAGCATTGGGAGATCACCCAAGATGAAGAGGGTGATGTGCCTGACAGCTTATGCCAATGTGAAGGAACAGACTTAATGATAAAAAGGGGATATATTAAAACCTAATATATTAATAATTAGAAGAATCGAAAAAATAATAAACAATTAGGCGGAGCTAATAATACAAGTCATAATCATGTCTAATGTTCGTAAAGTTAAAATGTAAAATGGATTTTAAAACTTTTTAGAAGCGAAAAGCAATGCCGGTTCTAATCCATTTAGAGAAGGAGAGCGGCAGCGACGGCAAGAGCAGCGCCGGAGATGCCAACCTGGAGAGTAGACTGGCCGTTGCCCTGCTCAACACCGGAGGCTGGAGCAGTTGGAACTGGGACAGTGCCGTTGGCAGAGACGGTAGCGTTGCCAGTGGCAGTGGAGTTGTTGATTGGTGGGACAACAACAGCTGGGGTGGAGTGGACTGGAGCAACAACGGTAGTTGGAACCACCTCGCAAGCGTTGTTAGAGCAGTGGGTCACGGTAGCGATGATGGTGGTGGCCTCCTCGACGTAGGAGGTGACGTAAGCGATGGAAGTGTTGGCAGCAGACATTTTTATGTGTGTATGTGTGTTTTTAAACGAATGACTTTCGATGAGGAAAGGAAAGCAAGAACAGGGCGGATATGGACGCTATATTTATAATCTTTTTTTTCCCTGACCTGCCGAATGGCCTCTTCCTTCTACAGCTCGGGCCAATCTCCGTCGACGCAATGCTTTTGCAGCCCTAGAAAAAGCAAATGTGAGACAGCTGGCAATAGCTCCGGATCAATGTACGGTCTATAGGCGGGCAAGAGCTGCGCTGAGTCTAAGACATGTCTGTACCAATCGGGAAATAGACCTTCCCTATATGGTGCAATGCCCTGGCGCCTCGTCCTTACCGAGAAGGCATGTCTCATGATGACAACGGCGCAAGGCCGTTATCACTGTGACACATAGCGACGATAAGAGAGTCAGGGCGGCAGTGAACCTCCCCGTTCAAAATGGTAATTGTCTTCCCAATTGGTATAACCTTGTGAGACCAAGCGACTTTTCCAATTTCTCGCTCGGACTACGGCAATTCGGCATGGAACTCTGGGAAGTTCGGGAAAAAGTCTATAGTGTGGTGATCATGCGAAGTCGGACATTTGTACGTTGCGAGTTGGCAGGTTATGCACCATGCAGCACTCTTGCATGGGTTGCGCCAAGTAAGCGGTACAAACGATTGGCAAGATATTCCCCTGAATTTTGCCTATCCAAGCATCTATTTTTAAATCTCTTTCTGTAGAGCAATAATATTTTTCCTTCTTGCGAAGGGCAATGACGAATTGGCTGATGTACTCAGCCATGGTCATAAGGCGGTATTATTACCTAACATTATGTATATTTTTCTTGGCGGATTAATTGGCTAAAATAACCCGCCTCGACGGCATTGGGACGTTTAAGGGGGGGCGGGCAGCCCGGGTTTCCCAAGCCCTATAGCATTCTCCCTTCGATGGGGAGTATGGCTGTGTACTACATACATGCGTATGGTCGAGCTAGCGTGGGAGACCTTTTGGTTACCGGCGAGTGCTGTTGCTGCACGCAAAATGCGTACGATGTGGGACCTCAAAAATTGCGCCAGTGTCTAGATTCTCTGTATGTACATGCGTAGTAGCAGTGCTGCTGCCTACCTGGGTGTATCGTGGTTAGCTCCCTTATGATGTCTTGGCTCGGGTTGCTCAGGGGGGATTCTATGATCGCATCATATACTCTTTGCTTGCCAGATACTGATCGATCGGCTACATTTATCAGACAGATGAATTGACGTATCTCTGTGTGTGTCACCCAGTAAGTGCTTGGTAAAATCTGTGATACTTACGTATAATTCCACGTTTGCTAGCTGTAGTGGCTAATGCGTGGGGTGCGGCATTTTGGTGCAAAAGGCTACTGAACCTTGTCATCGCCCACGTATGTCCAGAGTTCTCCGCGACGCTTCGGGAGAAGTGCGGCTGCGACTTACATCCATGGTGGGTACGTAATGCGACGATCGATCTATACGATCGATCGTAATCTCGATTGCGCTCAAAACCCTTTCATCGTACCTGACAATTTTATCATCTCGTTATAAGCTCGCTGGCACTGGAGTCCCTCTTTTACCTTTAGTACCAGATTCTTACTTCCGGATACTTTAGTTGGGGGGTGCATGGCTACGGCCGCAATGTCAGCCCAGCATGCTTGGCACAACAATCGGGATAGGATGATAGACGTATTTGCAAATATTAAGGTACGTACTGCTGATAGGCAGGCTACTCTCATAATATGCGCAGGGTGATTGCTCATAAACAAAGAATCCATTTCGTTTTTTATAGAACTTTCACATAATGGAACGCTCTGAATGACCTCATCGCAAAGCATGACCATCAGCTGCAGTGCGGCAGAAAATTGATAAGCTATTTAACTACCATATTTGTAATTGCCAGCAGTAATTTGCTTTACGCTAGAAATTCGGCGAAATAAAGAAATACTGTACAGTAAAATGTACTTCTTCGGTGATACTGCAGAATCGATTGTGTCTTGTTAGTCCCGTATGCCGGCGAAGAAATTTCTCCAATGGGCATTTTCAATACACCGAAATGACAACATATTCCAGTTGGTAGTGGCAGTATAATCATGCTATAATTCTCTATTCACTCTGTTACTGGGACTCATTTTAGAATGTCTGATGTGCCTTACGCATAATGCATTTCATCATTATGTCGATGACTGAGAATACTATAGAATGCAAGTGTGCCCTAAGCGTTGATTGTACCCGGTAGCCTGTTGCCTTCAGGTGCATTTAATGTAACGTTATTCTTTGCGTCAAAGGGACCGAAGAATCCCTGTACAACTATTGAATGATTTATACGAGGATATGCCTTACCAGTCGGCGATATAATGTCATACATCTTGAAATGTCCTGGAGCGACGATGAATCGGCTCTCTGCGTTGTTTCTCAAATTGTTGAAACCACACCCCCTGTAATACAGGCATGTCGTCATTTGACCGTTGGCGAACCAGATTCACTTAGCCCCAATTGCTTGACCGCTGGTATGGGCTCCACATTAATGCTTCGTGACAAACCACTAGAAAGATGGGAAAGCCTGTTATCGACTGACTTGAGTCAACTGTTGAGAACTCAGAATATGAGATTTCGGAATTCGTAAAGCTGACAAGTTTTTCCACCTTGAAGTTGGAATTGGATGAATCTGTGATTTTGAGCTCCTTGCAGCTTTCTAGAAGAAGACATAAATTGTCCAAAAGATATCTTGTAGAAATACCCCTACGCCGCTCACTCAAATGCGATCATACTTTCGGTATCAGTTGAAGTGATGTATTTAATCACTGCCAATCACCTTCTGAACAAAAATATATAGTTCTGGTATCGGGTACCACCTTGGTGTAATAGAATTGGACTAACGTACCAGTTTTTATTAGTCTGGCCAAATACACTACCGTATATCGCAAAGTCACTGAAGTGATGATCCTCAATGGATTTTATGGGCCTATCATGTGCCATATATCCCAACCTGCAGATGCGAAAGGCAATCTGGGTCAGCAAAACCGCACCATCACGCGACTGATTGGACTGAAATGCTAGCCAATTCGAAACATCTCCAGTGAACTTCAATAGTTTTGTCCCGCGGAGTGCCGATAACTAGACTGACTGGCATTTGAGTAGTTTATTCCCCGTAATACTAGCGGGAGCTACACTCTTGCTCTAGGAAAAGGTTCTCGTGCCATTGGTGCAGTAGCGCTAAGGAAATTGGTCAAATGATTTTGGTTTCATGGATTTGTTATAACACGTTATTGTAACAATCGCAGCGGCCTAATATTATGATACTCTGAATGAATTTTTGAATGAATTAACTGTACTTTTAGATTATGATAAGAAAAAAAAGCTCTTTAGCCCATTGTGACTGTTTCACCAAGTTAGGCCATATATTGTACCTATAATCTTATCATATTTGTCTTCTGAACAGGCTTTTCAGCATGGTATAACTGTTAACAATTAATGGAAATAAAAAGTCATTGAGCGATGGGGTTGATTTCCCTAGCACCATGCGCTAAAGGCATGAGGAAAAAGCCCTTCTTCAAAAGATTATGTGAAGCACCTAAATCCATCAACCAAAGGTTGAATGAAGAATGAATCGTCTGTATTTCGAGCCCTTTGCGACTGTGTCACCAAGTTAGGCTTATATAGTACATAGTACATCAACATATTTGTCCGCTAAGCAGACATTTCAACATATTATGACAAATCTATGAAAATCAAAAACCTTTGGTTGATGGGGTCGATTTCCTCAGCGCCGAAGCACTAATGGCACGAGGGAAAACCCTTTCTTCTAGAGCAATAACAGGTGGAACATCATAGATGACACCTCTCCCGCAAGATACCGGGGAAAAGACCTGTGCTAGCCACCCAATTGTGGGAATCCATCTAATGGGATTGGCGCGGTGTGGAGTTCTAAAACCAGCCGGGATATCCTGAAAAGGATGCAGAACAAAGGTCTCAGCAGGATTATTGGCGCGTACCGCGGTATGCCAGTGATTGCCCTACAGAATGAAGCAGGCATTCCACCCTTCGAATTACGGCAACACGAAGTGTGGAAATACGCTGCGCTACGACTAAAAGGAAAGCTAAACCCCGCGAACCCGCTGGGTGAACACCTCCAGAACCTTACGACAATCGGTGCAGGTTTGGCGTACTATGTACTATATAAGCCTAACTTGGCGACACAGTCGCAACGGGCTCGAAATACAGACGATTCATTCAAATCAACAACAACACACAGAGCTGGGAATGCTCGTGTGGGGAATTCGAAACGGTCGAACATATCCTGTTGCAGTGCGCTGACTACGAGGACCAGCGTACGAAGTATTTCAATTCCTTGCCAGATCTCAGTCTTCGGACCCTGCTCAATACGAAGGAGGGCCTGATGGCGGTGGCTGATTTCTGGAACCAAAGGTTTTTGATTTTCATTGATTTGTTATAATATGTTGATGTAATATGTACTATATAAGCCTAACTTGGTGATACAGTCGCAATGAGCTCGAAATACAGACGATTCACTTGTAAATCGCCGTTTTGTGGGGGAGAAGATACCGTTTCTGCCGCCATATGTGACACCCCAAAATCACACCGTGCCGCCGACGTGGGAAATATCTGTTAAGTTTTTAGAACATAATCCACGCGTAAATTCAGGCACGACTAGGACGTAGATACCAA